>NC_142873.1:130140454-130443484 GCF_051225735.1 Oryctolagus cuniculus
AAAAATACCACGAAAGTTAGAAAAGGAAAAAAAAAAAAAGTAAGGAAAGAGGCAGGGAGGGAACTGTCATCATATTCTTGAAGCTGTATCTATGAACTACTTGAAATATACTGACTACATTAATAAGTAAATATACATAGAGACATAATCCACAAAAATACAAGTTTTGAGGCCCTTACTAATTTTTAGACAAAAAAGCCTGAGATTACTGTTCTCTAAATTAAAGACAGAGTCGGGTACTGTGGCACAGCAAGTCAACTGCTTGAGCCATCTGTATCCCAGCTGCTCTGCTTCCAATTCAGCTCCCTGCTAATGCACCTGAGAAGCATCAGATAATGGCCCAAGTGCTTGTGTCCCTGCCACCCAAGTGGGAGATCAGGAGGAGTTTCTGGCTCCTGGCTTTTGCCTGCCCTAGGCCTGCCTGTTTCAGGTTTTTGAAGACTGAACCAGTGGATGTGGGCTGTGTGTATATATGTGTGTCTCACTCTGCCTTTCAAATAAATAAACCTTTAAATGTAAATATATGAAAATACCCTACCAACTTCTTGAGTTGGTGTGAGAAAATACATTTGATACAAAGCATTTAACATAGTGACTACCATATTTTAACAGCTTAATAAATCATCGCTATACTACTGTTATGAATACCACTAATGCCTTTATTATGACATTAGTCTACTTTGTTACTAAAGAAGGCGCTTTTAGCAGTTAAGTAACTAATGTGGTATAATCATGGGAAATACTCAATTTGTTAAAGGAAGAAATGACTTCACTCCTCTGCCTTGGTGCTTGTCTACCCCACTTGCAGGCAGGGTGGGACAGGTGAAATGTAAACTAAGTCCTGAATACTCAGCCAGGAAACCTAAGATCAGGTCCAGGCAAGGCCGCCAGTGTCTCAGGTGTTGCTAACATGAGCAAGCCAGCAGTGTCCCCAAAGAGATTATCTACCAAGAGGACATGGTAAAGAAGAGAACTAGACCATTCTCCTGCAATCACACAGCTGCTAGGCAAGGGAGCTGGCATTGGCACCCTGGTTCGATTCCAAAGCCTCGGTTCTTATGGGGTACCAGGACCAGCAAGGACAGTTTAGACTGAAATCAATAAATATTTCAGAGAACAGCAGGAAACACTGATTCCCACGACATTCCAGGGGAAGGATTGGAGTATCCTAGTAGCAAGGAGAGACCAGTACCTTTGCTTTGTTTGGGGGGGGGGGGGTGTGTGTGTGGGTGTAAGCAAGGATGGGCTGTAAAGGGCAAGCAGACCACAGGCAGACTGCCAGCCACACCTGGAAAAACCCCCCACCACCAGCTGCCCGAGCGGCCCCAGGCAGACATTACCACTATGTCCTCAGGATAAAGATTGTCGCTGAAGGAGCCATCGTCAAAGTTGACTTCATAGAAGGTCTCGGTGGTGAGCCTGACCACCTCGCACTGGTAGAAGCGCCCGTTCTTATGCTTGCTAATGACCTTCTGGCCTGCAGTGATGCTCTGCAAGGCGCCCTTGGCACGCTGAAAGAGACAGAGACCAGCTTACTCACACAGTGACTTGACAGGTCCAGCAAATGGGGAGCAAATCACTTGGCTCCTCTCTATCAGGGAAAGGTAAACACGGGTGTGGAGAACAGAAAGCAGAGAAGGGATGGGAGGTGTGACAGGCCTTTCCAGGCATCCGCGTCCCAGCCAGGACACTGGAAGAAACCAGTACCATGTTTTCCTCAAATGCAGCTCCTCCCTGGCCACAGTTGGTCCTTGTACCCCAGTACCTTATCCCAAACTCCGTGAAGACTCTCAGGACTTCCCTAAAAACTGACCAAATAGCACATACTGATGCACATGGCCTAGACACACATGAGAACATCTAAGAAAGGACTTAACAGGTGACCTGAGGCCCTGGGCCCCAGGCAACGCTTCAAATCAACCCAAGCATCAGCTCTACCCTGGGGCCCGGGCACACAGGCTTCCTGCGTGTGCAGCAGACTGCCTCCCCCCCCGCCCCGCCCCATCCCAAGGACCCTGCCATCTCTGTAGCCCTCACATCACTCTCCTGGTCCTGTCTTTGCCCTTGATGCAAAGTGGATCACAAAGCAGGCAGAGGGCTCCTGTCCAAGCACCCCGTTGCTGCCATGCCAGTCACCTTGCTCTTCCCGCAGCTCAGCTCTCCACGCTGTTATGCCCTTGCCCGGAGCCACAGTTTCCCAGTGTCTGCCCAAGGGCTTCTCACATCAAGATGGCAACTCACTGGTGGGGCCAGTGTTGTGGTGCAGTGGGTTAAGCCATCTGCAGTGCCAGCATCCCATACGGGTGCCAGTTCCAGTCCTGGCTGCTCCATTTCCAATCCAGCTCCCTCCTAATGTGTCTGGGAATGCAGTGGAAGATGGTCCAAGTGCTTGGGCCTCTGCACCCATGAGAAAGACCTAGAAGAAGCACCTGACTCCGATTCAGATCGGCCTAGCTCTGACCGTCACCGCCATTTGGAGAGTGAACCAGAGGATGGAAGATCTGAGATCTCCCTATCCCTCTCCCTCTCTGTAACTCTACCTTTCAAATCAATAAAATAAAGCTTTAAAAAAAATAAAATAAAACTTACTGGCACCTTTCCCTTCAACCTCCTCATTCTGCCCTCATATTACACAGCGCACTTCTCACCGTCTGACATACTGAGCGCTTACCTGTTTCCTAAATGGCTTTTATATGTACCGCTGCACCCAGGCACAGAGACTTTGACACCAGAGTTGTCCCCAACAACATTCTGGCTTCCTGCCAGACTGCCCAGTACTCAATGACCGCCAAGCCAGACTGCTTCCCCGATGGCTCGTGGCCCTCCTGTTCCTTCTGCTGCCTTGCTGGCCTGCAGCAGTCTCTTACTTTCTCCTGCTTCTACTAGCTCATGCTCTGTTATCTGCCTACCAGCACAGGGATCTCTAGAGCCCACTTTCTAACAGGAACCAGATTTGACTGTCCCGCTAACTGCCGGTAACATTCACATCTTCCCAGGTAATCCAGCTGCCTACTGGTTGCTCTACCACACAGCTCCTGCAGCCTCCAAACCTACATGTCCTTCTCTCTGTCAGCCTTCCACCCGGCCCCATCTCAATTACTGCTTGCAGTTAATAGCACCATCATATTATCCTTGCCATCTCTCAAGGGAGTAAGCTGAGTCAACTTCAACGCCTACTCCCTCATCCCTTCCCCCACCTCTCCCTCTCCCTCTGCATCCCGTCCCCATGGCAGTGAACACACCCTGTCAATCTTACTTACAGTAGGGCAGACCTCAGGGTTAGCAGCAACCCCAAAGTGTTCCCATTCCAGCCTTACTCTGTCCAAGGCTAACTGGTTTTCCCAACACTTCCAATTTTCTTTAAAAAAAAAAAAAAAAAAAGATTTTATTTATTTGAGAGGCAGAGTTATAGATAGTGAGAGGGAGAAACAGAGAGAAAGGTTTTCCGTCCATTGGTTCACTCCCCAAATGGCTGCAACCTCCGGAACTGTGCCAATCTGAAGCCAGGAGCTTCTTCCGGGCCTCCCATCTATTGCTTTCCCAGGCCACAGCAGAGAGCTGGATTAGAAGAGCAGCAGCCGGGACTAGAAATGGTGGGATGCTGGCGCCGCAGGCAGAGGATTAACTTACTGCCCCGTGGCATCAGCCCCTCCAATTCTTATTCCTTGAATCCTATCCTCAAACAACCACTGCAGTTATTGCTTAAAAATATAGTGCAGGGAAGGGCATTTAGCCTAACAGTTAAGTCACCTAGGTCAATACCCAGGTCTGACTCTTGACTTCCTGCTAATGCAGATCTTGGAAAGTGATGATTTGCCTAACAGTTAAGTCACCTAGGTCAATACCCAGGTCTGACTCTTGACTTCCTGCTAATGCAGATCTTGGAAAGTGATGATTTAAGCAGTTGAGTCCCTGCTGCCCACGTGGGAGACCTGGATTGGGATCCTGGCTCCTGGCTGCAGGACCATGCTGGGCATTTGGGAAGTGAACCAGCAGAAGGAAACTTTTTTTTTTTTTTTTTTTTTTGACAGGCAGAGTGGACAGTGAGAGAGACAGAGAGAAAGGTCTTCCTTTGCCATTGGTTCGCGCTGTGGCCAGTGCACCACGCTGATCTGAAGCCAGGAGCCAGGTGCTTCTCCTGGTCTCCCATGGGGTGCAGGGCCCAAGCACTTGGGCCATCCTCCACTGCACTCCCAGGCCACAGCAGAGAGCTGGCCTGGAAGAGGATCAACCAGGACAGAATCCAGCGCCCCAGCCGGGACTAGAACCTGGGGTGCCGGCGCCGCAGGCTAGGATTAGCCAAATGAGCCACGGCACTGGCCAGGAAACTTTTTTTAAAAAATAAAAATAAAATTGGGCTAAGCAGCCTCTTGGGGTGTCTGCATTCCATATTAGAGTGCCTATTCAAGACCTGGCTACTCAGTGCTCCTAGTCCAAATTCCTACTAATGTGCCTAGGAGGCAGTAATGATGACCCAAATATTTCTTTTCCCACCACCCACACAGGAGACCCAGATGGAGTTTCCAGGCTCCTGGTTTTGGCCAGGCCCACCACTGGCTGCTGCAGGCATTTGCAGAATAGAACCAGCAATTAGAAGATCTTTCTGTGGTGCCAGCATCCAATATGGGCACCAGTTCAAATCCTGGCTGCTCCACTTCCCATCTAACTCCTGCTAAAATATCTGGGAAAGCAGTAGAAGATGACCCAAGTGCTTGGGCCAACACCCATGTGGGAGACCCAGAAGAAGCTTCTGGCTACTGGCTTCAGACTGGCCCATCTCTGGCCATTGCGGCCATTTGGCGAGTGAATAAGTGGAAGATCTATCTCTACATTCTGCCTCACAAAAAATAGATCTTTAAAAAGTAAAAAAAAAAAAAAAAAAAAAATGTAGTTCAAAACCATAATATTCATAGAGTTCTCCTCATCCAATGGAAGAAGAGAAGTCAAACTCCCCAGTGTGGCAGCTCAGGGCTTCCTTCCACCCTAGCACTGCTGGTTGTCAAACATCAACCCCAACACACACCCAGAAGCAGTTGTGCATGGTCATACTTTGCAGACTGGCTCCTTCTGCTGCTGCAGCCTTGGACGCCTGCCAGCTCACAACTCCACCTTATAATTTAGAACACACTTCAAATGCCACCTTACCCCAACTCTTTCCTAATTCCTCCAACTAACATTCTTGTGTATCTTTCTCTGTGCCCCACCAGTTAGTGCAGCTCATGGTTAATTGTCAGGAGCTCTCCAGATTAGTCCTCAACATTCCCAGCACTTCTGCTAAGTCCCTGGCACTGGGTTTAGGAGATCACCCAGACTGGTAAGAAACAGGTCCTCAAGGAGTTTATCCCGGTAGAGAGGGAACAAGTTAACAGATCATTAACAGGAATCAACCACTGCCGCTTTGGTGCCGGGGATTATGAAGTACAAGGCAGGGAATAGAGATGGACAAGTGGCGTATTTTAATCCCTGCCCCTGACTCCATGACACTCACCATAAAGGCATGCAGAAAACATGATCCTGAAAACCGTCAGGAGGACTCTAGAATGACCCCCTCCTCACCTCCAAATTAGGAATCTTGTGCCGAAAGCAGGTAATGAAGACAACGAAAGGCCAGTCATCGGGCTGCATCATCACTCCTGCAGCCTGGGCACAGCTCACGTGGAAGGCAGTCGGGCACCGGCCGTGAGAACACTGCACGCAGCAACCAGCAGCTCTTTTCCTCCGCTTCTTGCAGAAGACACATTTCTACAGCACATGACAAGGAGGCCACTGACTGCAGGAACTGACAGGACACCCTCCTCCGTTGTCCCCCAACCCGACTCCACACAGCCCAACCAGCCAGAGCTAACGCCTCTCCCGAAACAGAGGGCAGACAGCTTGTTCCGTGTCATTTAATGACAAGGCGTGGATCCCCTACTCTGGCTGCTGGGCCAAGCAGAAATGCTTTGCTCCCCAGCTGCCAGAGTTGCGGCATCCAGTGAGCATGTGGTGTGCATGGGCCCACCCTCCACCCCGTCTTCCTTACCAGTTTGAAGCGAGGCAGAGGGATTTTGCTCACATCCACTGGACTTCTTTCTGCAATGTTGACAAACCTCGCTTCCAGAATTGCCACAGCACATGAGACGTGGACCCACCTGCCAAGAGGTGAGAGTGCCCTGAACATCTCTGGGTCCGAGGCCCTGTAGCCTTCTCTTCTAACATGGGCTTGCAGTGTGACCTCACCCAGTGTGACCCCTGACTTCCACCAACCACTCCCCAGGACCCACAGAAGTGGGGAGTGTCCCCACTGATCACACTGTGCAAGGGTAGCCCAGGGTCTCACTTCCCACGCCACTTCTTCAGTCTATGGCAGATTGGGCAGAGCCATAGCTAATGGGGTATGGAAGGTCTCAGGGGTGACAATCAGCAGGAGAACTGCCCCACAGGACCTGGGCACTTCCTGAAAACACCCAAGTGTACCCAATGTGTCAGTATCACTGTTCCACCTCCAGCCTCTGCCCTAGGCTCAGCCAACCTCTCCCTTCAGCTCCCTGTATCCACAGCAGACTCCCTCCTTAAGATCTGGACCCATGGGCCAGGATTAAGGCAAGTTCTGGGCATTTTGGGAAACTAACATGCACCAAGATGAGAAAACTCTCAAAATCAGACCACATGAAAACCCACCACAGACAATGCTGGGGCCACACAGAAGCGACCTACTGCACTGGGAAGGCTGTCCGGTGGCAGTGGGAACACATTTGTTCTGTGCAGAGCAGAACACAGACTGCAAGGTACAGGGGAGAGGCTCCAGCACAGCCACTTTCTCTCCAAATAAGGAAGATCATCACGAGTGCACCCCAACAAGGACAATAAGTGCTTCTACAGCAGTGGCAGCAGCCAGCAGAGAGCCCCGCATCTGGACGGCATGTCAGGCTCCTAGGGGCAGAGGCTGGAGCAGGTGTGCCACAAGTTCCCACGGGACAGTACTTGGAAACAGGAAAGCTGCACTGGCTGCCCACTGGCCTTCATCTCAATCAGCAGGTTGAACCAAGGAGAGTGCTGGCTGGGGCAGTGCTCACCAGGCCAGGGCTACCTCTGCACACCGGCCCCAGCTCCAGCAAGGTCAGTGTCCTGATTTCAAGCCCATGAAGCCCCTGTGTCATCTTCAGTGCCTCACAGTCTCATGGCTCCATTCTTAGCTGCTTTCCTCTGGACCGCGGGGGGAAACGCCTTGGAAATGTCCAGGACTGCCTGGCTATCCTTGGCTCCCATTTTTAAAGTGAGTCTTGGAGATGTGACTCCAGCTCCACATATGTCCCTGCCAGCTCTTCACCCGTCACTCAGGACAGTGGGTGCCAGAATGGGGCCTGCGTGGCCCGAGACGCAGCCCGGGAGACTCACCTGTCATCATTGGCTCTCTGCAGGGCCCCTCCACGTAGGGAGCACAAACAGCAGTCCTGCCCAAAAGGAGAAGGTGGAAGGTGGTTACCCCTGAGTTGTGAACACACTATCTGTTCTCCCCTCGCTTCCTGTGGGCAACTCTAGGCCCCCATAACCAGAAGCCCCTCAGGGCCAGTGCACCAAGTAAGTATCCCCATGACTTAACACAGCCCTCCTCAGTGTTAACTGTTAGTAACAACAGAAGCAAAGTCACAAGAGATGCTCAGCTCAGACGGAGGCTCTGCCCGCTTCCTGCAGGGGCTGCTACAGGTTCCAGCGGGACAGTGCAGAGAAAACGACAACAGGCCCTGTTCCCTGGCTGCAACCCAATGCTAAGTCCTTTACAGGGGCTGCCAACTCCACAATGGAGCAGACTGGACTTCTAGACTCTCTTCCTACCCTGCCAAGTGGACAGCAAGCACTCTCACTGTCTAGAATTCATTCCCATAACACACTCTGTCTGACACCACCATGTGCCAGCCCCTACATGCACTGCAGGGGGCAGAAAGTCCAATGCGAGAGTCTGACCCTGAACGTCCATCCTGCAAGTCTCCAGGGCAGCACTTCCAAGTCACCTGGAAGTATGGGTGCTCACCTCCTCCAGGGCATTGGCCGAACATCGGGAACACATCCAGTCTTCGGAGGCTTTCGCAGGGGGGACCCCATAGCAACCTAACGGCCACCAAGAGGAGCAAATTAAACTCAGAGGTCAGAGACAGAACATGAACTGGCATTGCTTTTCCAGACACCACCTCCCAAAGCTACAACCGAATCTACAGAAACCCCTGCATTCTACAGGGAGCATCCTCAGGGCTCAATCCACAGCATGGCCCAGGGCATGGTGCAAATGCCTAGGACACAGCGGGGACTGATCCCTGCCTGACATCTGCCCTGAGCTACTGGGGGTCACAGTGCCCCAGCAGCAAGCTCCCCGGGAACACACAGCAGCCCTCACGGTGCAGAAAGTCTGGACTTCTAGACTCTCTTCCTACCCTGCCCCAAGCAGACAGCAAGCACTGCAGGGGGCCAACAGGTGGCAAGGGCTTCCAGCAAGGAGGCCAGGCTCTGGGGCCAGGACACGGAAGAAAGCGAGTGGCACTCACTGGCGTGGACCCGGACGCTACATTTCTTGCAGGAAACGAGAAGGCTGGTGCCGTCCTCCTCTAGGTAAGGGGTAGAAAGGTTGATGTCCGTGCTGCAGCCCGTGGAGGTGAAGCACATTTCTGGAATCAATGGCTTGGTCCTCTGCTTCTGTGGGGCTAACTCGGGCGTGCTTCCGCAGCTCTGGCTGAGGCCTCCAAACTCGACCTGCGGGGAGAGAAGGAGTGCACAGCGCCGTGAGCCCCCGCCCGCCCCGAGCACAGGGAGCAGGCTCCTTCCCTGAGAAGACTCTGCCTACAGCTCCCGGGTGCACGGCCATTATCCCAGAGCTACTAATTGAAGTTACCTCTAATGACTCAAATTCAATTTCTCACAGCAGCACCAACAGAGGCCCCTCGGGGACAACTGAGAAGAGGGAGCGAGGTAAGAGGCAACTGGGATTTCAATCTTCCCAAACCAAGCGGTAATAAAATGCACTGAGATGTTGGCAGCCCTGAGTGCTACACCACCCAGGGCGGGTGCTCCCCATGGGCCAGCACCAACCGCTTCTGCTGTCCCAGGTCACCTGAGCGGCAGCACTATCGCAGGGCTGCGGCCCCTCCAGGAGAGCATTATGGCCACATATTTCCTTCCGGAAGTAAACTGACTGAACCGTGCTGGCTCTGCCACTGGATGGCACCATCACCGTTTCCAGCCTGGCTTGGAAATAGCCCTGTGCCTGTAGCACTCAGGAACGTCTGCCACCCACTTAGCAGATGTGCCGACGGCAACAGCCGGGCCATTCACAGCCATGGCACATAGAGTTCTTTGCTTCTGCTTTTTATCAATGGAAAGAAGTAGTGAGTTGTTCGCCTAAAATGTGTCAGTCTGAGGTTCTAATCTTTGGCAAGCAGGAACCTGGGGCCCTGCCAGGCTCGGCGGTGGTTACACCACATTAACCACCAAAGCAGGACCACTTAGCTACCGGCCACCCAGTGCAGGTCCCAGCTGACACTGAGCTGATCACCTGGCACCTGCTGTGGTGAACGCCTTCTGGGCCCCCTAGAGCTGGACCCAAAGAGACCCGTGACCGGTGATGTCCTCAATGCCCCTAAGTGGGAAGGACACAGCTGAGCTCAGCAACCAGGCTTCTCCGCCCTCCCCCAATTCAGCCCAAGCTCCTTCTGCTACAGGCAACACCCACCGTGGCAGCAGGAAAGGAAAGTGGCTGCCGTTAGAGGACCTGGCATGCCGCCCGGCATTCAGACGGCAGTAGTACAGCCGTCGCAGACTTCCACACTGACTGGCAGGGATAATCACAGGCCAGAGTGAGAACAAAAAGGCAGACTGCTCGGCACATGGTGAAGTCCGTGATTTGTGCAAGTGCCACGGGAGCCCAAGCCACGTCCTCAGCTCCTCTCCCAAGCCTTCGCAGTGAAAACCCACACTATTAGGGTAACTGCCTGATAAAGGCTGACCCACACACAGCTGGGACGGAGGACACCAGGAGAAGTAGCTCTCCCAAGGCTACCAGGGACAGGTAGAGAGCACAGATGAGCCTGGCTTCCCTCCAGCTGCCAGGCCCCAGCCGACCCAGGCGACTACCTGGTGGTAAGTCTGGAAGATCATGCACACGGCGCAGTGAGGGGCCTGCAGGGCCATGGTCTCATTGAATTCCTTTTCCGCCTCAAAGTTGGGGGGCCGATTCTGCCACAGCTGGCTCAGGGGCTTGGCCCAGGCCTCTGTCTCCTCGGCCTCCTCCTCAGTGGTCAGCTGCTCCGAGGTCTCTGCAGGAGGAAGCGGAAACGTGAGTCGGCAACAGCCCTGCACGTCTGGGGCTCTCCCTGGAGCGCAGGTGAGCTCAGCCAGGCCTCCAGGGCCCGGGTCTGAGTTAACTGACGAGTCCTGAGGGTGACAAAGGCAGAGAGGACACGACGTCAACAGGCTCGTCTTTCACCTGGGTGATAGGGGCACCCCTTGCTCTGGCCACACTGGCTCATGGCCTCCACCCTGCCTCTGACCCAGCTCAGCCTGCACAGCTGTCCCTCAGCAGGGACAGCGGAGGGAGAGAAGGGCCACCTTGCCAGAAACCACGCTGTCTGCTGCGGCAGAATGTGAGCACGGCAAGGCCTTTAGCTCTCAGGACTTTCCCTTTACTTGCGCCGAAGGGAAACAAGGAAGGAAAATGGCACAACCGGGACCTGGGTCAGGACTTCCCAACTCCACTGGGCTCTGCCTCAGGAGAAGGCAGAAGCACGTAAGTGTCTGAGGTGAATCCCTCCCAGCCATGTGGTGCAACGCTCTGAGTCAAGACCACGGTCAGGCCTATGACAGCTTGCGAGTGGCATCCAGCCCACTCATGGAGCTAAGAATCATGGTTGTATTTTTAAAGGACCAGTATCAAAAAAAGAGAGGCCAGTGAGCTCTGGAAAGCCTACAATATCTGCTCCCCAGGCCTTCCCAGATCCCTGCTTCTACAGGACAAACCTGAGTCTTTCGGGTACTCAATCCATCAGGCCCAAATCACCAATGCCCAGGGAAGAAGAATTCCCCTGCAGGCACCTCCCCAGAAGAAAGGGGCCTAAGGCCCAATGGAAAACAAGACATAAGTGACAAAGGTGCCCGCTTTCTGGTTCCCCCTAAATCGGTGAGACTGGGGCACAGCCCACCAGTGGATACAAGATCAAGCAGGTAATTCCGAAGGCTGCAAGTGATGAGGACAATCTTTGGTACAAGCAGAAGCAAGTATCAACCGAAACTGGTACCCAACTTGTTTCTTCTGGTGCTCCCTAGCTTGAGGAAGGTATAAGAAGCCACCCACACCTGCTAAGTGTACACTTCAGCAGGTATGACCAAGACCAGCCCACCCGTAAGCAATCCCAAGGGATCACTGCATCTGGCTGCGTGGGGGCCTCGGTATTCCCCAGCAACAAGGCTGCCCAATGACTTCACGTCCTCCAGATAGAAGCACTTTCCAAGAGGCCTTGAGGTCTAGGCGATAACCCAGGGAAAGCTCCGCTGGGCAGGCCTGTGGCACATGCTTGTCACCTCTGGTAACTCCCGCTCAGTGGAGATGAGTCCTATACTCCATTTCCTCAGTCAGGTTTCTCCTAAAGGGAACTGGTAGCTGCCATTGTGTGTGGCCTCCGTGAAGGGTACTGTGGCATAAGGTGGCTGATGCAGACAATTAAAACCCCAGCAGACTCTTTTCTTTATCTTGGCCAAACCCAGAGTGACCAAATGGGATGAAGAAAAAGAAACAGACAGGCTCACAATCACAACTAAAAACCTAACACACTGACATCTGTTCCATTCACAGAGCCAAATGTGGCCAAAGATCATTTCCATTCATTTGTGGCTGTTGAATGATGGGGGAAAATGTGCGTTTATGGTAAGTGAAAATTAATAAGAATCAAATTTTACAGTTCACATAGCTCTAAGATTTCATTGAGCTGTACAATTACAGTTCAATGTGTATATTTCACTGAATACATTATGCTTCAATTGGAAAAAAAAAAAAAGAGAGACAACGGGCCAGTGTTGTGGCACAGCAGGTGAGGCCAACACCAGTGACACCAGCATCTGACATCAGACCATTGGCTGGAGTCCCTGCCACTCCACTCTTGATCCAGATTGCTGCTAATGTGCCTGGGAAAGCAGTGGACATGGCTGCTCTGAGATGGAGTTCCTGGCTCCTGGCTTTGGTGTAGACCAACCCTGGCTGTTATGGCTATTTGGGGAATGAAACAGAGAATGACAAATCTCTTTCTCCAACTTTCAAATAATAAATTCTTTTTTAAAAGAAGACATTATCTGTGCTCGCTTTGGCAGCACATATACTAAAACTGGAACGATACAGAGAAGATTAGCATGGCCCCTGCGCAAGAATGACACACAAATTCATGAAGCGTTCCATATTTTTAATGGAATGGGAGAGGGAGCGGGAGATGGGAGGGGTGCAAGTGGGAGGGAAATTATGGGGGGGGGAGCCAATGTAATCCATAAACTGTACTTTGGAAATTTATATTTACTAAATAAAAAAGAAGAAGACATTATTTAAAAACATAAATACTTATGTGAGCATTGTGTATGTATGTCTAGAAAAGTCAGGAAGATAACACATTACAATGTTCACAACGTCCATCTTTGAGGGGTAGGCATATGGGTAATTTTGTTCCCTTAACTTTTTCTGCTTCTCTGGTTTTCTACAACCTATATCACTTTTAAAGCCTTGGAGGAGAAATCACAAAACAAGGCTGCTACTACCCAGAGTCCCTACTGCTCCCACGTAGGCTACAGTGAGAACACAGAGGACTTCCTCAGACCTGACCTGGGGTCCGGCCACACAAAAACGACAGGATCTCAAGGGATGTTGCCCTCCCCCAGCTTAGCACTATCCATCTGCCAAGGAGACCAGCAGACACAGGGCAGCGATGTGAGAGGGAGGAGAGGACAGGAAGGGAAAGGGCTGGCACTAGTCAGAGTAACAAGCACCCAGCCTCTGCTTGCCCTGAGGGTACCAGGGTCCTCAGCACTCACCTCACTGGTCTGTGGGCTGAGTCTGTTCTCAGTGGTGTCAACCTCACCACATTTCCGGTTCTTTCTCCCTCATAGGCTCCCCTCCCATTCCTCTGTCCACCTACCCCCAGACTCTATGCAACCCCCCTGTGCCCTCCCCATGAGTGACATATAATGATATCAAATATCCACTCTGCACCACCCACAGACACCGAACTTGAGTTTCCAAAACCCAACCTAAGCTACAAACCAGAGGTATTCAGCTCACCCTTCTCACTTCCCATGGCCAGTCACTAAACCCAGTCGACTTTCCCTTCCAAACCTCTTCACTACATTCCCTTCCTGGTCCCTAAAACCACCACCCCAGTTCAGACCTTCCTTTCTGATGGAGACCATCACAAAGCCCAACAATCATCTCAAAGCTATCACCAGATACATTCTTTCCAGTGTCAACCTGACCATGCCATTCCTCTGCTTAGAACCCCCCAGTGGTGGACAAGTTAAGCCACTGTGACCCAGCAGGTGAAGCCACCACCAGGGATGCCCACATCCTATATTGAAATGCTGGTTCAAGTTGTGGCTCCTCTGCTTCTGATCCAGCTTCCTGCTAATGCATCCTGGGAGGCAGCAGGTGATGGCTTAAGTACTTGGGCCCCAGTCACCCAAGTGAGAGACCCGAATGGAGTTGCAGCAGGCTCTTGGGTTCAGCCCTGGCTCCTAGCCTGGCTGTTGCAGGCATCTGGGGAGTAAACCAGTAGATGGATGATCTCTTTCTCTCTCTCTCTCTCTCTCTCACTCACTGTCACTCTCAGCCTTTCACATAGGTAAAAATAAATAAACTTTTAAAAAGAAAGAAAGGAAGAAAATATCTCAATGGCTCCTGAATGCCTGTGAGAAAAGGCCATCACTCTGGCCTCAGATGTGTAGATTGTCCACGACCGGCCTCACCCCACCTCACTCCATCACTCCCCGGCCTTCCCTCTAACCCAGCCACAGAGCTACTCTGTAGGTGCCTTCCTGTTTCTCTCCATGGACACTCAGGCTGACCCCTCAGCCTGGATTCACATCTCTTCCTCCTTTAGATCTGTTTATCTGTCAGTTGCCCCCTCCCCCACCACCACATAAGCTTCTTGAGAGCAAGGATCAACATATTTTGGCTATTTTTGCATCCACACATCCAGCACAGGGCTTGGCATCATGGACAGACTTTGCTATCTCTCCTAAAAAACCAGACTTGTACCTCCCAGAAGAAAGGAAAGAACCTACATGCAATTATCCCATATTGGTTCATTCCGGGACACTCAAATGCATCTGATTAGATTAGACACAGGAGGAAGCACCACCCTCTGTAGGGAGTGTCTGGGAGAATGGCTAAACCAGGCCCACCCTTCTCCTGCAGCAGCAAGTCCTAACACAGTGAGCAGCCTTCCTCCTGGTGGAGAGAGAGGACAACACTCACCATCGTCACTGACGCACTCCTGCAGCACAAGCGGGTGATGGCGGGGGAGCTTGCTCAGGGGCTGGCGGCGACCCTTGGACTTCTTGCTCTCCTCCAGAGAAAACATATACTCATCCGCAACCTAGACAAACCAGAAGAAATCAGATACGTCTTTCCTCTGCTGACGCACAGCACAAGTTAGCCTTACAATGAAAACCAAAGGAAAAGGGTACAGAGAAACACTAAGAAATATAAAACCAGGCCGGCACCGTGGCTCACTTGGTAAATCCTCTGCCTCCGGTGCCGGCATCCCATATGGGCTCCGGATTGTAACCCCATTGCCCTTCTTCCAGTCCAGCTCTCTGCTGTGGCCCAGGAAGGCAGCAGAGGATGGCCCAAGTGCTTGGGCCCCTGCACTCCCAGGGGAGACCAGGAAGAGGCACCTGACTCCTGGCTTCGGATCAGCACAGCGCCAGCCATAGCGGTCAATTTGGGAGTGAACCAACAGAAGGAAGACCTTTCTGTCTCTCTGTCTATAACTCTGTCAAATTAAAAAAAAAAAAGAAAGAAAAAAAAAGGAAATACAAAACCAAACACAGAAAACACCTCTCAGAAAAAAGCCAAATGGCAGTACCATGCAAATTAGTCAAAATCATGATTATATAACTTTTAGGGCTGGCATTGTGGTGCAGGTTAAGCCACTGCTCGCAATGCCAGCATCCCTTATGGGAGTTGTGATTTTAACCCTGGTGCTCTGCTTCTGACCCAGCTCCCTACTAATGTGCCTGGGAAAGCAGCAGATGATGGCCCAAGTACCTGGGCTCCTGCCACTCACATAGGAGGCCCAGATGGAGTTCCAGGCCCCTGGCTTCAGCCTGGCCCAGCCCCCAGCTATTGTGGCCATTTGGGGAATGAATCAGTGGATAGAAGATCTCTCTCTCTCCCTCCTCTCTTTCCCTCTCTTTTTCTTATTCTGTCATTTTGCCTTTTAATATTTTTTTAAAATGTGCCTAATAAATGCAGTTCCTAGCCTTCTCAGCAGCAGCCTAAAACAAATATAACAAAAATAAACCAACCCCAGCTTAAAAGGAGCACCACGCCCCACCCCTTCATTCCACTGCCATAAGACTGCATTTGGCCAGCGCCACGGCTCACTAGGCTAATCCTCCACCTTGTGGCGCCAGCACACGGGGTTCTAGTCACAGTCGGGGTGCCAGATTCTGTCCTGGTTGCCCCTCTTCCAGGCTAGCTCTCTGCTGTGGCCAGGGAGTGCAGTGGAGGATGGCCCAAGTGCTTGGGCCCTGCACCCCATGGGAGACCAGGATAAGTATCTGGCTCCTGCCTTCGGATCAGCGCGGTGTGCCGGCCGCAGCACACTGGCCGCAGTGGCCATTGGAGGGTGAACCAACAGCAAAGGAAGACCTTTCTCTCTGTCTCTCTCTCTATCCACTGTCAAAAAAAAAAAAAAAAGACTGCATCTGAGAGCACCAGGGCCTGTTACAACACGCCAGACAAAGGACATCCAAAGGGAAGAGAAGCAACTGACCCATTACAAGTAGAACAGGCCGGCACCGCGGCTGACTAGGCTAATCCTCCGCCTAGCGGCGCCGGCACACCGGGTTCTAGTCCTGGTCGGGGCGCCGGATTCTGTCCCGGTTGCCCCTCTTCCAGGCCAGCCCTCTGCTGTGGCCAGGGAGTGCAGTGGAGGATGGCCCAGGTGCTTGGGCCCTGCACCCCATGGGAGACCAGGAAAAGCACCTGGCTCCTGGCTCCTGCCATCGGGTCAGCGCGGTGTGCCGGCCGCAGCGCGCTGGCCGCGGCGGCCATTGGAGGGTGAACCAACGGCAAAGGAAGACCTTTCTCTCTGTCTCTCTCTCTCACTGTCCACTCTGCCTGTCAAAAAATAAATAAATAAAAAATAAAAAAATTTAAAAAATTAAAAAATAAAAAATAAAAAAAAACAAGTAGAACAGACCAGCTTTTCATGCACTGTGGAGACCTGGACCCTAGCTGATACTGCTACTCCACCATTTAGCTTCCTCTGCACCAGGAAAAACAGCAGCCAGGATGGAGAGTGCATCTATAATGCTGGCTTAGCTGCGAATGGAAGGCTGATTTCACACTGCATTAACATAATGCCAGAGCAAACATAATTAAGCCTAAGATGTACACGACTAACTCAGTAACACGATGTACGTAACTTTCTAATCAACGCACTAAAAACTTGGCTATACTGACAGTGGGAAACTCAGGGCTAGCAAAGCCCATTATGTGAGGAAATGAGGCCTGGAAGAGGGCCACTTTGCAATGGTGACAAAAATTAATGCCTTAGCTTGCCCCAGAGAAGTGGCAGCACAGTGGTGCCACTTCAGAGAAGACTCCCTGGGCCTAGAGACTCCACAGAACCCCAAACATAGGGATCACACCTGGACAATTCTGAGCAGGCCACAGGCAGGCAGAATAGCGCATGCTCCTCCAAATGTAAATATTACCAAAAGGTTTCAGGATCTATTTGCCCATTCACTGAGCACCTACTGTGGGCAAAGGTGCCCAGGACAGGAAGGTACGGAGAAGTGCTGGCAAGGATGGGATCCATGAATGCTGCCACAGTAGTGTGGAGCGATGAAGTCAGGGACCTTTTACCACTGGTTCACACAAAGACTGAACACAGATTTTATTCCAACAAGCACTGCACCACACTGCTGTCTAAACCAGTGGTTTTCAGAATGGCCTTCAGATGGTCCCCAAGGAGCCTCCATCAGAGAAGACGAAGGGCTCTGGGCACACCCTCCTATCCAACAAGAACAGCTCTGTTTTTCACTGACATTTGTTAAAGAAGTTAGGATTTCACCTAACGAAAGGGTTCCTTGGAGAAAAAAAAATGGAAATCCCATATTTGCCAAACTTTTTGAATAGCGTTATCGTGTAAATAAAAGATCTAGGAGCCTGCCCCTAACGTATGTATACCTACTAATAAACCATATAGACTAATGCACTTTTACACACTTTAAAACAGACTGTCGGGGTTGGCACCGTGGCTCACTTGGCTAATCCTCTGCCTGCAGCGCCGGCATCCCCTATGGTTGCTCCTCTTCCAGTCCAGCTCTCTGTTGTGGCCTGGGAGTGCAGTGGAGGATTGCCCAAGTGCTTGGGCCCTGCACCCACATGGGAGACCAGGAAGAAGCACCTGGCTCCTGGCTTCGGATCAGCACAGCACTGGCCGTAGCGGCCATTTCGGGGGGTTGAACCCACAGAAGGAAGACCTTTCTCTCTGTCTCTCTATCTTACTGTCTAACTCTACCTGTCAAATAAAAAAAAAAGAACAGACTGTTGGGACAGGCATCTGGCCTGGTGGTTAAGACACCTGCTTGGGGTACTTGCATCCTCTATCAGAGTCCTGGGCTCAACTCTGCTTCTGATTTGAGTTCCCTGCAGACACACAGCTTGTGAGGCAGCAGGTGATGGCTCAAGTAGCTAAGGTCTCTACCACTCACATGGAAGAGCTACACTGAAGTCCCAGTCCCAGGCTTCAGCCTGGCTCAGCAGTGGCTGTTACAGACCTTTGGGGATTGAACCAGCAGATAGGAGCTCATTCTCTTATCAAAAACCTAGGCTGCAAAAAAGATCAAATTAAAGTTTCTTTTATTTCATCCCTGTACCACAATATTCATCCTGCACTCCCACACCTAGACAACAAGCCGAGTAAGAAGAAAAGGGACGGGAACAGAGGAGCCATGGAGGAAGGGATTTCTGGCCTGCATCACCCAGGTGAGACATTGGTGAGGACTGTGCACACAGAGGGACGATGACCCACCACACCACACACGCTTGTGTGGCACACACAGCACAGGTCTATGGCCCCTCATTTGGAAATGTCCAGGGGTGGTCAGAAATCCAGGCCAGGTGTTCAGAACAGATGCAGGAGCAAGAGCTGCAGACCTGGGAACGCTCTGGAGCACTGGGCTCAGAATTAAAGCTGTGGGAGGAAGATGAGTTGACCGAAGACCAAGCCTTCCGGAACAGAAAGCAGACAAGACAGAAAAGGAGGTGCATGGGGCTGGCACTGACGTGCAGCAGGTTAAAGCCCCAGCCTGCAACACTGGCATCCCATATGGGCACCAGTTCAAGTTCTGGCTGCTCCTTTTCCAATCTAGTTCTCTGGTATGCCCTGGTAAAGCAGTAGAATATAGCCCAACTCCTTGTGTCTCCCACGCAGGTGCAGGAGAAGCTCCTGGCTTCAGATCAGCTCAGCTCTGACCATTGCAGTCATTTGGGGAGTGAACCAGCAGAATGGAAGACGTCTCTCTCTCTCTTGCTCTCACTCTCAGGTCTATCTTTCTCTGTAACTCTTTCAAATAAGGTTCGGAAGCACACAGTTCAAAGGTATACTAGAAAGCCAAGGAGGGAATGGCATGCAGGAGGAGAGCCACGGGGAGGAAGAACACTGACAAGCTGAGCAAGGAGTGACCAGAGGACTTCTGTTCAAGGTAAGTTCTGGCAGTAAGAATGAGGAAGGAGGGAGTGAACACGACTACGTTTGAGATGACCAAGGGAAGAAATGAGATCATAGTTACATTAGACAATGTCCTCTAATATTGCATTTAAGATAGGGGCTACTTACAGGCAAAGAGGAAAGAAGCTTATGACAGGGAGATATTAGAATACGTGGTAGACAGAATAATGGTCTCCCAAAGATGTCCCAGTCCTAATCTCTGAATACATTATGCTAACATGACAAAGGAGAATTAAGGCACCTAATCAGATGACCTCATCACAGGGAGATTATCCGGATTATCCGGGGGGGCATGCAATCACAAGGGTGTTCAGTGAGGGATGAGGAAAGCAGGAGAGCATCTGAGCACCGTGAGGCAGGGAAGCCCTTGCTGGCTGTGGCTGCCTTTGAAGATGGAAGAGGACCCTGTGCCACGGAGTGAGTGCGGCCTGCAGGGGCCAGAAAGGGCCAGGGAACAGACTCTGCCCCCAAGTGCCGCCAGGGAAACACCCAGCCCTGCTGACACTGCTACCGTAGCACAGTGAGACCCATCCCAGATGCTGGAACTAACAAACCCTAACATAAGAAATCTGAGTTGTGTTCAAACAAGACTCTAAGTTTGAAGTAACCTGTTATAGAAGCAAATAGAAGACTAATACAGGGCAGGAAGTGGGGACAGATCACTCTATACATCCGACACTGAGGAGGCAAGGGGTCAAGTGTAGCTTCTGGGATGGAAGAGTACACCTTTACCTACTGTTATTGACAGTGCCTGTTGCTTGGGCAATGCAGACAGGAGACATGATCTCTAACCTCAGGGAGTTTATCCTCAAGCCAGAAGGAGCCCTGATGTCCAAGTCGCCCTCCTCGCAGAGCTGCCTTTCCCGGGGACATGTTCCTATCTCTAAATTCCCTCAGAATATAAGAGAGCTGGTTAAGTCCAGGTTCAACCAAGCAGCTTTGAGAGTCTGGCCAAGTAGCAATCCCTACCCCCGCACCATACCCCATCCCGCAAAATGGGGATAACGGACCCAGCCCCAAAGCATTCTTCATGAAAATGGGAGTGTCCCAGGCCTGTGACTTCAGAGAACTGCAGCTCCAGGCTCTGCTACTACTAACATCATGACCCCACAGTCAAGGTCAGTGCTCCTGAAGGGACTTATTCTGTGAAGTGTTTTCTCGTCTTGCTGGAACCCACTTTCCTATGAAGAGCATATGCAGCTGATCCCTCATTGTGGCCTGGTTTGTAGTTAAGCAGAAACTGCAGCCTGCTGCTTCTGTTAGCCGGGGTGCCTCCACCAAAAGCTGTAGTTCACCAGGCTGCCCTAGAAAAGGCCCTGGACAGGCTGAACAGCAAGCAGCCTGAATTACAGCTTGGGGGATCTTCAAGTCGGGGGTGGGGAAAGAACACAAGGGTGCTCTCGGGAACTGAGCTGTTACCAAATACAGACAGGAGCGTTATCAGAGCTCTCCAGAGAGCAGAGTGATTCAGCTTCAGCCTCCAAGCCTTGACTAGCAGTCCTCATCCACCCATTTAAGCTTGATGTTGGCTTCCTGCTGAAAAAAACCTGCCCTTCCAGCCACTCACTGTACATTGACAGAGGGCCCAAGGGTCAAGCCCTGAGCACTATGCTGGTGCCAGAAACAAGGATGAAGGTAATATCACATAGCAGCCCATGACAACTACAGGTCCTGACTGCATCCTCCAGTAACCCTGAGGCCCCTTCCAGTCCCACAGGCCTGAAACAAATGAAACCACTGCAGGGGCCGGTGCTGTGGCCTAGCGGGTTAAAGCCCTGGCCTGAAGTGCCGGCATCCCATATGGGCGCCGGTTCGAGTCCTGGCTGCTCCTCTTCCAATCCAGCTCTCCGCTATGGCCTGGGAAAGCAGTAGAAGGTGGCCCAAGTCCTTGGGCCCCTGCACCCACATGGGAGACCAGGACGAAGCTCCTGCCTCCTGGCTTCGGATTGGCACAGCCCCAGGCGTTGCAGCCATCTGGGGAGTGAACCAGCAGATGGAAGACCTCTCTGTCTCTACCTCTCTCTGTAACTGTATTTCAAATAAGTAAAATAAATCTTTTAAAAAAAAGAGAGAAAGAGAGACCACTGCAGACCCCACATGCTTCAACCTTGGCATGAGTATCACCATTGATCTCTCTCTCTTCTCCCAGTTTTTTTTTTTTTTTTTTTTTTTTTTTGACAGGCAGAGTGGACTGTGAGAGAGAGAGACAGAGAGAAAGGTCTTCCTTTGCTGTTGGTTCACCCTCCAATGGCCGCCGGCGCCGGCGCACTGTACCGTGCTGATCCGAAGGCAGGAGCCAGGTACTTCTCCTGGTCTCCCATGCGGGTGCAGAGCCCAAGCACTTGGGCCATCCTCCACTGCCTTCCCTGGCCACAGCAGAGAGCTGGCCTGGAAGAGGGGCAACCAGGACAGAATCTGGCGCCCCAACCGGGACTAGAACCCGGTGTGCCGGCGCCGCAGGCAGAGGATTAGCCTAGTGAGCCGCGGCACCAGCCTTTCTCCCAGATTCTTGCTCCAGTTTCACCTGATCCTATTAACCTCCAGTCTGCCTAAAAGTTTCCTTCTCCAGTGCTGTCCTGAACTCCTCACCCACCACTAGGCTGAGCAGCTAACTTTCTCATGACACTTAGCATGAAGTACTGGAAACACCTGCTCCTGGGCCTGCTCTTCTTGCCTGTGAGCTCCTTGAAAGCACAGTCCTGGCCTGGGGAGGCAAGGGCATAAATGACTACCAAGCAGAGCAAGGGGACAGAGCAGCCAAAACATTTTTAGGGAACTATAAGAAATTCAGTCCAGCCAGCCCAGGCTGGGGGTGGACGGATGGCTGGTGATGGAGAACAGAAGGGTATTTATTACCCCCTGGGTACAGCTGACAAGCACATGCAGAAATAAAAAGGAGCCAGGAAGATAAGGAGTTGAATAACAGACACTTCCCCTGCCTCCTTACTTCTACCTATTGTCCTTTCTCCCCACTTTGTGGACATCAGTGCACTTTTCTGGAAGGCTCTGCCTTGTGCAGAGAGTACATGCTGGTCAGCTCCCACACCACATGGAAGAGGAATAGGAGGGGCTTTGTCTCTATGAGGGGTCTGGGGACATCCGAGACTGCCAGTGACTAGGCAGGTAATCTGTCTGATGGTGAGCAAATGAGTGGCAGGGCCAACTGGCCACAGGTTAAAAGCCACTTTCTTCCATCATTTTAAATGCTAATAAAGTGACATATGCCTGATCCTCACATCCATCATGTAACTGGCTCCAGATCTCAGAGCAAAAGAGATGGCTGTTATTTATTGGCTCCCTGCATCTTCTCCCTAAAAAAGCCCACAAAAAGCTTGGCTCTGGCGTAAGAAGTTCCCAGTCATACAAACACAAACTGAGCAGTGCATACCAAGTATTTAGTATGGAGTCTTTGCTACTTTGTAGCTGTTTTTGTGCTTGTGGTTGCAACTTGAAGCAAAAAAGCTGGGACACAGCAGAAGGCCAGTGTGATCTGCATGGCAACAACAGGCAACTCAAGGCTTCGTGAAGGCGGCCACTGGGTATAAGGCGACTTGGGTTTCAGAGCTGAAAACCCCACTCTTTTGGAAGCTGCCTTAAAACAGCACAGAGTGGCAGAGGCAATGAGAAGGAAACACAGTGGTTATCAATTCATTGGCTGACAACCACTGTGACACAGAGCAAAGTACATCTACCTGGGAAAAATGAATTCTCAGAAATGGAGCCCTGAGACCCAGAGAAGGCAGAGAGGATCAAAGACAAGGGGGCAAAGCAACCATGACAAGAGGCTGGCAACACCAGGGAAATCTGATGGACAGTGTCAGTGCTTCAGCCTAACAAAATATGAAGGAAACAGGACACATGTTAATGACTAGACAGAGAGTATAAGTATCCGTGGGGACCTTGTGATGGTATTCTAGTTGTACATGAGAAAGTTTTCAGGTGCTGGAGCTGTGGCATAGCCGACAAAGTGGCTGCCTGCAGTGGGCATTCCATATGGGTGCCAGTTCAAGTCCCTACTGCTCCACTGACAATCCAGCTCCTTGCTAATGCGCCTGGGAAAGCAATGGAAGATGACCCAAGTAATTGGGCCCCTGCACCCATGTGGGAGACATGCAAGAAGCTCCTGGCTCCTGGCTTCGGATCAGATCAGCTCTGGTAGTTGCAGCTATTTGGGGAGTAAATGAGTTCATGGAACACTGATTTCTCTCTCTCTGCCTTTCAAATAAAATAATCTTTTTTTTTTTTTAAAAAAAAGGAAAGTTTTCCTAAGAAAAACTTCCAAGGGACCAGTGCTATGACACAATGGGTTATGCCGCCACTTACAACACCAGCATCCCATTCAGGTGCCAGTTCAAGTCCCAGCTACTCTACTTGTGATCCAGCTCCCTGTTACTACACCTGGGAAAGCAGAGGAGGATGGTCCAAGTCCTTTGGCCCCACACCCACATGGGAGACCTGGATGAAACTCCTGACTCCTGGCTTTGGCTTGGCCCAGTCACAGCCATTGCAGCCATTTGGGCTGTGAAATCAGCAGATTGAAGATCTCTGTATCTCTCCCTCTCTGTGTTTCTTTCCCTTTCAAATAAATAAAATAAATCTTGATAAAAACAAACAAAAAAACCTTCCAAGAGAGAAATGTCTACAAAATAGAAGTTTGGGAATGAGGAATCCAGAGGACCTGCTGTGCTGGCACTGGTGAGCCATCGCCTCTTGCGAAAGGCTGCCCTTGACCCAAACTGGGAAGAAGAGCAGATCTGGAGCAGTGTGGGTCCAGCCACACGCTTACCCAACAGGGCTCTACCATATCCCACTCGGAGTGGCAGACCCACCAAGAGCTATCTTGCACAAAACAAAGAGGGAACAGCTTTTGGTGACAATGTGTGTTCCAGGAGGCAGCCTGAACAAACATGTTGAGCAGTGACAGCTTTGGGAACTCATCTTGGTCTCCAGAAGGAGACTCTTGGAGTAGTCTACTGGGAGTCTACAGGGTAGACAAGATTTGCAGGGAAAAACTTTGACTTTTAGGATAAGAAAGGTTAACTCCTTTCAACCCCCAGTGTCTGAGCCATCTCTGCCATTCTAACCCTGTGCCTCTACGGCCAGGAGGGCCGGCGTGTGGGGATCTGCCACTGTCACTGCGGCTGCGGCAGTGCAAGTCTCCCCACCAACAGTCACACACAGAGAAGAGTAAAGGAACGCTTGGCAAAGGGTAAGCCAGAGGAGTGGACGCACCGTGCTCTGTTCAACACAAACAGGGCGTGCTGAAGGCCCTGACTGAGGGTCTCCCAGGCACTCCTGGACCTGCAGCACTTCCTCCCCAGGCCCACTGCCCCCACACAGGATGCCCCTGCTTCCGGGGCAGCTCCCGCCCACAGCGCTGCCTGGGGTCCGTACCTCTGCCAGCTCTCGCTCACTGATACTCCGCGCAGCGCCACCTTTCTTCCTCACGCACGGCTCCACCCCGGTGGTCCTGCCGTCCCCTTTGGCATAGCTGTGCACAGTGAGAACCCCTGTCTGCCCTTGGGACTGGCAGGAGAGAGGCTCACTGGTCTCTGAATCGGAAGAAATAGAATCCCGCGAAGAACTGGAACCCAGGCTAGAAGACGGTTTCTTTTTTGAACCCGTGAAGACCAGGCGGTCCCCTATGGAAGCAGGATTCACAGACAGGTCCAAGGCCGCTGCTTCTTGGTCCTCATCCTCATCCTCTTCCTCCAGCTTGACGTTTTTGAGCTCTTCAAATTTGACTTCAGTGGAATCTGAGTAATCTGAAATACACACATACATATCAGATGGCGCCCAGCTCCCCTTGTAAGCAACACACAAGGCACAGGGGCTAGCAGTGGGCCCTGGCTTCCAATCCTGTCTCTGTCGCTTACAGGGTCCCAGTGTGATGTGGGGCAACTGCGCAGCCTGGTGGGGCCTCCGTTTCTCCCTCTGTAGGGAGGAACCCGTCACTGAGAGTCCTGCATCCAGATGGGGTACATAAGTCGTCACGCAGCAGATACTCAGTAAGCAGCAGCTGCCCCTGCCTCAGAAAGCCCCTTAGCAAGTGCAGGCAGAGCTCAGCAGAGACCTGACCATCTCAAACTAGGAAACGCATTGAAGGGAAGCAGGCCTGCCTGAGGGTCCGTGCCGCTGGTGCTACTGGCTGTCGGCAGACCTGCTTGGCTTCATCCCCGGAGACTCCTCAAGTCTCTCTCTACACTCTACCCTGGTGACTGCTCTAACACAGCCAACCACACCACTCCTCTCCCAAAACACACGTGGCCCCTCAGGCCTCCAAATGAACCGACCCTGCAATGGCAGGCACCCTGACCTGATCTTCACACGCTGTGTGCCTGGATCACCACTCTTGCCCACCAGCATGGACAGTTACTACATGATAATTCTTATCTCCAAAAATGAGTAAAATGAAATGGCAGGCGGCCCTGCATCCTCTTACCCTGCTTCCTCGGCTCTACTTCATGCTGTCAACCGTCTTCACCATCCCCACCCCTCGCATGCAAATCACCACAGATCACTGCAGACGCGCAAGGGGCTCCTGCTGGTACCCATCTGCCCGCTTTGCCCAGCTCCTGCTCTCGGGCGGCTCCTCTCCTCCCCCATCTCTCTTTGGAAGAGTCACCTTCACCCCAACCTGACCTTTCACCAGGCAGAGGTGTGAGCCTTTCCCCAGACACCCAGGAGGCCTTGCAGGCCCCTAACCTGAGCCTTCCTCCCACTCTAAGCCACCTGCTCATGTACCCGCCTCTCCCCTTTGTATCTCCAACCCTGTACTCAGCACGGCCTGGCACACAGACAGGCAGCAGTGAGGGCTGGTGACTCACCTGGGAAGGTCAGGCCATCCTCCACCTGCCGCACGGAGCTGTGGGTGGGCCTCACCGGGGCGAGGGCAGCCTGGCACTCGGTCATCTCGTACTGGCCGGGGCTCAGCTCCTCCTTGGGGAAGAGCTCGCTCTGACTCACCTCCTGTGGTATTTCAAGACAAACTCGGTGCCGCTTTGTCCCTATACGGTGCTTGGCCAGGCTGCAAGGAGAAGGCAGACCCTTAAGAGCCCACATACCCATCCACTTACACAAACACATCCACACACAGCCAAAATGAATGGGTAGCACCAGCCAGGCGAATCTCAGGGCCACCTAGTATGAGTGTGACCCGAGACAAAACGTTTCACTTCTCTCAGCTTCTTGTACCATCTAGAAAACAGGATCCCCACCCACCTCACACACTGCCTGGGAGGAGCTGGAAGAAGTGTACAGAGTCCTCAGTCTAGACAGGCTCCCAGTCAGTGCTCCTCTTTCTTTCCCACATGGCCAAGGATAAACTCTGCTCAGAGTCCAGGTCCCCCAGCCCAGCACAGGACGACACGGGCAGACATCAATCATAGGATCCTTCTGCCCCTGTGAGTCTCATGCCTGCCACCACACACTCAGCCGGGACAGTGGGAAGACCTGACTTTCCTGGCACGGAGAGTGCCCTACCCTCCTGTCCTGCATCATATGGGACAGGCAGACTACAGGCCTCCTACAGGTGCTCCCGTTCCTGGCTCAGGGCACAAGGAAACCCTGGCCCTGAGATTTCCGGAGCCTGCACGGAGAAGCAAACTCCCTCGGCTGTGGCTCAGACACCCAACTTAGAAACGGCCTCTCGGTGGCCATGAGGACCGCCCAGACATTGCTGCCCCAAAGTGCGGCTCGGTTACCTCCTCTTAAGGTCTCCCTCCTCTCCATCTTCCAGCCCTTCCATGTCCTCCTCCAGGCACTCCTCTGGCTGCCCAGCTCTTGGGGGCAGTTCACTCTCCTTCAGAAACTCAGCTGCCTCTGGCGTGGGCAGAGTGTGGTCGATGACAGTGCTATCCTTCCCAGCCTTCCAGAGTTTGTACCTTTCCGGCTGGAACTTCCTCACAAACACATCCATGGAGATTTTCACCATGTCCTTTCTGCAGGAGCACTGTCGCAGGGAGCCAGGAGAGCTCAGGTGAGCACACCTGCACTGCTGCCACCTTGGCCCTGGGCCCACCTCCCACCACTCTCCTTCCATCTCCCTCTTCCCATCTCCCACCTCCCTCCTCCCTCGGAGTGGAAAAAAGCACAGGAAGGTTTGAAAGCAAACTGTTTGGGCCCACAGACTGAGGGCAGTGCCCTTGCACTTAGGACCCAGGATGGTCAACTTTCGCCTGCCCTTGGACATCTCCTCGAGCCAGGACCACACCAGCAAGCTCCCCACAAAGGGTCCAGCCCTGCTGCGGGACCCAAAATAAAAATAAGAGTTTCTCAAAAGAGAAATTCTCAGAGTGGCTAAAGCAAGAAAGATGGATGTGAGTGGGTGTGATTTTAACACCTAATGGACTTAGGCATGCAACCTCACTCTACACGTGTTGTAGTCTTTATCAACACAAAATATTGCCACTTTTACACATTCCCATGACGGATTCCAAATCCCAGCAGTTCAAGGAAATGTTCCAAGCACCAACAAGATGCTGATCACCCAGACACCTCCAGTCACGGTGTTGCAGAAAGGAAGCAAGTGGACTTACCAGCACAGCTTGCTTGCCGTACTCAATCCACCGGCGGGTAGCAAAATTGGTGGACTCCGCACAGTTGAAGCCGTGGTTAAAGCCGGCGTGGTAGCCATAAGGAAAAGTGATCATAAATTCTCCAGCTTCTTGAGTCACCTGGACAAGAACAGAACTGCAGTAACTGCACGAATGGCAGAAGTCTGCACACCTGGAATTCTAAGCTCTGGCTCTGTCACAACTTAGCTGAGCAACCAAGGATAGGTCACAAAGCACAGGGGTCTTGGGCCTGCTGTGAAATGTAGACACCATGGGGCCGGCGCTGTGGCGTAGCAGGTAAAGCCACTGCCTGAAGTACCGGCATCCTGTTTGGGCACATCCCACATGGGTTCGAGTTCTGGCGGAGTGCTCCACTTCCAATCCAGCTCTCTGCTATGGCTTGGGAAAGCAGTGGATGATCGCCCAAGTCCCTGGGCCCCTGCACCCATCTGGGAGACCCAGAGGAAGCTCCTGGCTTTGGATCAGCACAGCTCTGGCCATTGCAGCCACTTGGGAAGTGAACCAGCAGATGGAAGACCTCTTTCTCTCTCTCTCTCTCTCTGCCTCTCAAATAAATATTTAAGGAAGGAAGGAAGGAAGGAAGGCAGGCAGGCAGGCAGGCAGGCAGACTTGTAGACACCTCGCCTAGCAGGTGCCAGGACTATCGCTAACATTTCTCCAAGTTCTCACTGTTCAGGGGCTCTGACTCCTCCCTCAGATCACAGTGCTGTGAGCCCGTGTAGCTGAGTGACAACGCAGTAAACCCCGGGAAGCAGAGCCGGCAAAGCTGGCTCCTCTGCAAGCCTACAGGCTTCCGTGTGTCTGAGCAGCTCACCTTGTCAAATGGAATGCCGTACTTCTTCAGCATCAAAGGGGAAATCAGGGTCATCTTATGGCGGAGAAAAGCCTCACAGCTTTGAGCACTTCCTGGGAAGAAGCCTGGTTATTTAAAAATGGGAATAGGTTAGCACAAGGCTCCACACTAGCTCAGCAATCCCTGTGCCCCACTCTGGACGATAAGGGGGAGGCACCACTGTGACCAGCATGCATCCTTTAATTCTGAAGGGAGCCCCTGGGCTCTCACCCATGCAGGACGCATGGGTGATCCAATTCTATTGGGGGCATTGAGACACCCCAGTTGCTTCTGTTCTTACAGTTTGGAAACTGGACAGTCTACCCAGGATTCCTGGAAGCAGGCTCTCTACAGACACAAATCTACCAAAAGTACAAGTTTACCAGAGAAGAACAAATCTAAAGAGAATCAGAACATGAAATAGTTCAATTTTGATTGTTTTTGGCAGAAGAACCAGGTCCAACAGGATTGGTATATTATCCCCAGCCAAATCAACTCAGGTCTGGCAAGGCCAAGGCGAGGACAGCCCAAGTCCCTGGTCGGGCCAGAGCAGCGGAAGGCTGACTGCAGCAGCTCTGCTGAGGCCGCTCCCACTCACCCCCTCCTGCAGGCCTGCAAGAGGCCTCGCGAGAACCTGACCGCAGAGAACGGATGCTTTAGAGCCACAAGTGCAGCATGTGGGAGACACAGTACCTTTGGCCAGGCGCTCCAGTCGCTTCCCGTGCTCAGGTGGGACAGAGTACCTGCAAGCACATGAGAACATAGATGCAGGCTAAGGGGCTCCCATTCTCAAAACACCTGGAGAGAGCAGAGCTCGCAATTCCCAACCACCAGAAATCAATCTGGAGAAACAAAATATTAGCTTGAACAAGCCAAGTAGGGAGCCCACGCAATGGTTGAGTAAATTTATTTCTTCTATATTCAAGGGCTTAAGAAGACATTTATTGAATATTCACCATGAGCTAGAATTTAGGTGCACAATGTTTCTCTCCTGTATAATGCTTTTCATGTAATAAAACGCAAGTCAGGGTGGGGAGGAGGATGGCATTACATAACCTCAGCCTGGCAGAGCTTGCAAGGCCTAAATGGGGGTAGGATAGACAAAGAATGGAAAACAAGGTACGGATGGATTAGAGATCCTAACTATGTCTGTACATGGAGCTATTTTCCCCTCAGCTTCCTAACAGCTATACTGATTACTCAGTGGTTAATTACTCCTGCACCCGGTAGGTGTCTAGACACCACAGAAACTGCTCTTCATGAAGCAGTGGGTTAAGTTGCCCTATGGGACATCTGCACCCCATACTCGAGCACCTGGTTTGAGTATCAACTACTCCACTTCCAATCCAGCTTCCTGCTAGTGAGATCCTGGAAGGCAGCAGGTGGTAACTCGAGTAGTTGAGGGGCTGGCATGATGGCACAGCAGGCTAGGCTGCCACCTGGGATGCCAGCATCCTATGTTGAGTCCCGGCTGCTCCACTTCTGCTCCAACTCCCTGCTAATACATCTGGGAAAAGCAGTAAGGTATGGATCCCTACCACCCATGTAGGAGACTTGGATGCAGTTCCAGGCTCCTGGCTTTGGCCTGGCCCAGCCCTGGCCATTGCAGCCATTTAGGGAGTAAAGCATCAGATGGAAAATTCTCTTTCCCTGTTGCTCTGGCAAACAAAATCTTCCAAAAAAGGAAAAGAAAAAAAACTTCAAAAAAAATCCAAAAAAGAATTCCTGGGATTTCATATTGAAAGCTTTTGCAAAAACCTTTAAATTTCATATTCTGAAACTCACAGTAATTTTAACTTTTATAATCTATTCTCAAGATTATCCCACAACAACCAAAACTTCCCATCCCAAACAGCTTCACTGTGAAACAAAATAGAGAAGGGGTATTCAGAAAAATGTCACATAAAGGGCTAGTGCCGTGGCTCAATAGGCTAATCCTCCACCTTGCAGCGCCGGCACACCAGGTTCTAGTCCCAGTAGGGGCACCGGATTCTGTCCCGGTTGCCCTTCTTCCAGACCAGCTCTGCTGTGGCGTGGGAGTGCAGTGGAGGATGGCCCAGGTCCTTGGGCCCTGCACCCCATGGGAGACCAGGATAAGCACCTGGCTCCTGCCTTCGGATCAGTGCGGTGCGCCAGCCACAGCGCGCCAGCTGTGGCGGCCATTGGAGGGTGAACCAACGGCAAAAGGAAGACCTTTCTCTCTCACTATCCACTCTGCCTGTCAAAAAAAAAAAAAAATGTCACCTAAAGGACTGTGGGACATGTCAGGCAACTCTGTGCAGAAGTCCCTAGAGGACAAACACGTGACTGTGACAATCAGAAAACCTTCTCTTATTGGAAGAACAGAAACTCCCTGTCAGGGAATTTTGGAACAAACAATGGTGAAGGAAAAAGAAGCTACATTTACAGGATCTACAAGTCTAGCCACAAAGAAGAAAATAGGGGGTAACCACAGACTCAAAAGTACCCCCAAGATTAGAGACTGGAAAACACTTGACAGAAGGAAAATCCCCAGGAAAGGAAACGGATGGCAGAGCTCCCAGCCAGCCACAGCGCCCCCTCCGGCGTCCGCACTGCCTCTCCTCCTGTACACAGCAGATGTCCCACGGCTCCCCAAATGCAGCATGCTCTTGCTCAACCAAATAGCCTGTGTTCCAACTGGCAGACACGTCCCTCAGTCTCCACTCTGAAACCCACCACCATTCCACTGGAGGTGACTTCCTCTAAGGACGATTCCTGAGTTCCCACCCCAGACTTCTCCATCAGAGCCTGGCTACACACATCACCACGTCCCACACTTCCTCCTTGGCATCTCCTGGACCATCACCTGACCATGTGAGGGCAGGTGCCTCCTCCAGCTCATTCCTTGCTATCCTCTGCAGCACCTTCACCACAAGGCCCAGACTGAGAGCCGGAGAGTGCAGGGAGAGGACACACTGGTTTGCAATGTGCAGTGCCAGCCCCTCCCCAAGCCTACTGATGGGCATCAGGACAAAACCCTGGGAGTTCCCCAGGGGCGCTGGTGGTGAGCAGCCCTGCTCCAGCATGAGAAGCCAAGTACAACCACAGGCTGTCTTTACCAGGACTTTGGTTCTCCAAAGTGCAAGTAGTTGATGCTGTATAAGTCCATGTCTTCGGTGTGCCAGGCAAAGGATGTCTTCCACATGCCGAAGTACAGGTATGGGGTGTTCACACCCTCAATAGTGATCCCGCTCTCCTTTTCCACCAAGTCCAGGATTGTTTTCAGCCGGCCAATATTCCACTCATCAACGTGCTGCAAAGGAAATCAAAGACAAATTACGTCTGAATATGAATGAAGGCCCCAAACCTAAACATCATAGAGAAGGTCACATCTGAGCTGTTACATCTGAGAAACCCACGTAATAATGTCAAGATAGTATGGATGGGGCAGGCATCATGGCGCAATAGGTTAAGCCACTGCTTGGGACACCCTCATCCCAAATCAGAGTGCCTAGGAACACAGTCCCACCTCCATTTCTGATCCAGCTCCCTGCTGATGCATCTGGGAGGCAGCAGGTGATGGCTCAAGTACTTGGGTTCCTGCCACCCACCTGGGAGACCTGAATGGAGTTCCTGTACCCAGCTTCAGTCTGGCCCAGACAAGGCTGTTGTGGGCATTTGAGGAGTGAACCAGCAGATGGGAGTCGATCACTATCTATTTGGCTCTCTTTCTCTCCTCATCCCTCTGCCTCTCAAATGAATAAATAAAACTTAAAAGAAACTAAAATTTGCAAAGTCCCTTTTCTGATTTGTAATGGTCAGCTGGGAACCTACCCACCCCCTCCAACTGCAGGATTGCCACACCCTGTGTCTCTGCCTCCATCCCAGATGCTTAATTAAAGCAACTTCCTGCCATTCATCCCCTTAAGCCTGAATTCCCACTACCCACCCCCAAATTGTTATCAACAAACTTGGAATACATTTTTTTTCTTTAAAGATTTATTGATTAGGCCGGCGCCGTGGCTCAATAGGCTAATCCTCCACCTTGCGGCGCCGGCACACCGGGTTCTAGTCCCGGTTGGGGCGCCGGATTCTGTCCCGGTTGCCCCTCTTCCAGGCCAGCTCTCTGCTATGGCCAGGGAGTGCAGTGGAGGATGGCCCAGGTGCTTGGGCCCTGCACCCCATGGGAGACCAGGAAAAGCACCTGGATCCTGGCTCCTGCCATCGGATCAGCGCGGTGCGCCGGCTGCAGCGGCGGCCATTGGAGGGTGAACCAACGGCAAAGGAAGACCTTTCTCTCTCTGTCTCTCTCTCTCACTGTCCACTCTGCCTGTCAAAAAAAAAAAAAAAAAAAAAAAAAAAAAAAAAAAAAAAAAGATTTATTGATTTATTTGAAAGTCAGAGTTACAGGGAGGGAGAAAGAGAGAGAAAAAGAGAGAGGGAGAGAGAGGTCTTCCATCTGCTGGTTCACTCCCCAATTGGCTGCGATGGCCAGAGCTGCACAGATCCAAAGCCAGGAGCCAGGAGCTTTTTCTGGGTCTCCCACGTAGGTGCAGGGGCCCAAGGACTTGGGCCATCTTCTACTGCTTTCCCAGGCCACAGCAGAGAGCTGGACTGGAAATGGAGCAGCTGGGACTCAACTGAACCGGCACCAACATGGGATGCCAGCACCACGGCGCTGGCCCCTTGGAATACATTCTTTAAACTCCTTCCTTCCAATAATTTATAAAACTATTAAGATTAATTTGCTTGGGGCCGACGCTGTGGCGCAGGCATCCCATATGGGTGCCAGTTTGAGTCCCGGCTGCTCCACTTCCAATCTAGCTCCCTGCGAATGGCCTGGGAAAACAGCAGAGGATGACCCAAGCACTTGAGCCCCTACACCTATGTGGGAGACCCGGAAGAAGCTCCTGGCTCCTGGCTTCAGCCTGAAACAGTTGTGGCCATCTGGGGAGTGAACCAGCAGATAGAAAATCTCTGTCTCTCCTTTCTCTATAACTTTGCATCTGAAATAAATAAAATCTTAAAAAATTGTAAAAGGCTTCCTTTGAAATTTTTTTTAAAAAAGAGATTAATCTGAGTGATAGTCCCTTAAATGCCATACACTTTTTTCAATTATCCAAAGATCATCTCAAGGGGCCAGCCTTGAGGCACACAAAAGGCTAGGCTATGGCTTGGGATGTTAACATCCCAATTCAAGGTGCTGGTTTGAGTCCCAGCTGCTCAGCTTCCAATCTGGTTCCTGCTGATGTGTCTAGGAGGCAGCAGGTAATGACTCAAGTACTCAGGTCCCTCCCACCCATGTGGAGGACCTGGATGGAGCTCCTGGCTCCTGCAGCCCACATGGGAGACCTGAATGGAGTTCCTGGCTCCTGCAGTCAGCCTGGCCCAGCCCTGCCTGTATTGACATTTTGCAGAGTTAAACACCAGATGGATCTCTTTTTCTCTGTGTCTCTTCCTCTCTGCTGCTCTGCCTTTCAACTAAATAAATCATTAAAAAAAAAATCTCAGATATCCCCCGTAACCAGATTTAAGGAAGTTTCTTATGCCAGAAACACTACATTCCAAACCAATGTTGGTTAAAATAGCTCCTGCTACAGAATCTTGTTTGAAGGTTCTAAAATTCTAAGTATATTTCCCTTCTTAACTACATACCCCTTTCATTAATCAGGGATATTTTTCCTTGCAGAAACCACACCACCTCTCCCACATTTCAATGGCGGTGATCCAACCCACCCTTTCAAAAACTCATCAGCTACCACCCACAGGCTATGCTAACAGCCTCTGAAAAGAACACCTTATCATCCAATTCACATGCAGAGTGGGAGAAGTGAAATCCAGTCACATGCAAAACCACCGACAATTAAGCTGTAGCACTTCAGCGGGTGGGAGATCATTCATTTGTTCACCTAACCCATTCACCAAACTGGTCTGAGATGCCTACTGTGTGCTGGACAGAAAAAGACAGTATTACATTACAAAAATGCTGCAGGCTTCCAGTGCACCTCACCTTTTCATAGAGAGTACCATTCACATCTGCACCATAAATGGGAGGGTTGAATGTGAGATTTTTCCAGTATTTCCGCTCAAGTTCTTCAAACTCACTGTAGCGTGGGGTACAGTACCTTTCAAAAGTCAAAAAGGAAATGTTGAATGACTTATGGGGACTAAGTTTTTCTTTTAAAATTTATCTATTTATTTGAAAGGCAGAGTTATAAAGAAGGGGAGAGAGAGATTTTCCATTTGCTGGTTCACTCCCAAATGGCAGCACTTGCCAGGGCTGGGCCCAGCTGAAGGAGCTGTACCAGAGTCTCCCAAGGGCAGGGGTGTGGGGAGGTATTTGCCAGGGCCCAAGCACTTGGGCCATCTTCCAATGCTTTTCAGGGAGCTGGATCAGAAACGGGGCAGCAGGATCTCAAACCAGTGCTAGCAAGCTGAGGCTCAACCCACTGCACCACAGTGGCAGCCTCAGGATTTAATTTTTGCCAAAGATTTATTTATTTATTTGAAAGGAAGAGTGACAGAGAAAGAGAGAGAGAGAAGAAAGAGATCTTCTTCCATGTACTGGTTCACTTTCCAAATGTCCACTAACAGCCAGGGCTGGGCCAGCTCTAAACCAGGTGCCATGTACTTGGGCTGCCTCCCAGGCACATCAGAAGGAAGCTGGATCCAAAGCAGAGTAACCAGGACTCCAACCAGCACTAAATGTGGCAAGTGCTGTGGCCCAGCAGGTTAAGCTGCCTCATGAGACAACTGCATCATGGCACTGATCCTGAGTTGCTGACCCACACAGACTGGAGACCCAGGTCTTAGCTTCAGTCTGGCTCTGCCCTGGTTGTTGAGGGCTTTTGGGGAGTGAACCAGCAGACTGAAGATCCCTCTCTGCCTTTCAAATAAAATGAAAATAAATCAAAATTTTTAAATGACAAAAAAGAATTCAGGGCTAAGAATCTGTTCTTTATGAGGATGAATGATATAAACCCAGGTCTAGCTACTTGAAAAGGAAAAGAAGTATCTTGAAAGAGAAAGCCTAGCATGTGTGTTGATGGGAAGAGAAGAGACACAGATGTCTGAAGTTCCTGGTGGAACCTATGTGAGAAACAGAAAGCAAATGAGCTTGGCCCCAGTGCACTGCTCGCAGACATAAAGAAAGACAGAGCCCTTCCTCTGCAGGGCACACTGCACTGTTCCATTTGCTCTTCTGTTAATCTACTCCCAGGCCAGCAGCAGCTACAGATGGAAGACCTCCATCAGAATGTGGCAAGTCAAATGAATAGACCAACAGTGGGAATAGCACGCACAAGACCTGATGGGAAAGTAGGAGCAAAGCGCTTCCAGAAGCGCGACTTCTGGGCTTAGCCATGGTGAAGGTTCGGGACACTACAGGCCGAAATCAAGACACGCACAGATCAGAAAGACTCTGAAAAAGCAGCCAGGGCAAAAGGGGGCATCCTGGGTAGAAACACGAAACTCAGGAGCAAAGTGGGAAGCGAGAAGGTGCAAGAAAGAGGATTAAGGAGCAGTCTGCCCAATGAGGGAAACAGGAGCGCGTTCCCTGGGAAGCTGAGGTGTGATGAGAGTGAAATATCACCAAGCTCAAAGACAGACAATGGAGAACAGGCATCAGAGCCGCTCCTAAAGCAGAGAAGCCTGTACAGACGGGAGCCAGAGACACGGAGACTGCAGTGAGCATGGCAGTTGGCCCACAGTTGGCTACTGTCGAAACGGAAAGGAGACAGCTCTCGAACATGACTCAAGTCAGGAGGGCCAAGAGGAGACAGGGAAACCAGGAAAGCCACGTTTTGATGAGCGAGTGGTATCAAGACATCCAGCAAAAGCTCTTCCAAACCACCTCTGCAACCGACATGATTCTCCTTCAGATGGGAAAACGGTGGGATTCTTTCCGACAACAATACAGGCAAGCTTGTGACGGACACAGTACCAACTTGGGGAACGCTGCCACAGAGCAGAGAGGGATGAGAAGCTGGGACAGCAGAGCTGCTATTCAGCAGGACAGGACAGCGAGGACAAAGTGCTCTCTGAAGTGCAATGACCACAGTCCCGGGGATGCCAAGACAGGAAAAGGTGTCCCCACTCACTTGTCGCTATTGGCTATCCTGCGGAACTCTCGAACGGTCATGGCTTTCTTCTGAATGTTGTACTGAGTGAAGAGACCAGACTGGCCTGTCACCAGCTGCTGGATGGGGGCAGGGATGACCAGATCATCAATGTCATCATACGACGCACGCGGCTTCCACTCTTTTGGAGGAACAACCTGTAGAGAACACAAGAAACAGGTGAGAAATCTAGCAGGCCAGAGTTCAGAAAGCCTGCAGGTTGCTACCAAGCCCACAGCTGCGTTCACTAGAAAGCGACTTGGATTCACCCACGCTCACCTGGACACAGAAGTCACACTGTCATGCTAACCTGGACACAGTCTGCCATCAGCTAGTGGCCTCCTTGCAATGGCCCCAGGTAATAAATAATACTTGCTCTCAACCTCAGCGTCTTATGTAGACACCAAAAGGAAGCTGAAGAGTTGATGCTCTCTCATTCTACCAGCCCAGGGCTCTTGTCTTAAAAAAAAAAAAAAAAAAAAAAAACAGGGGCCAGAGTTGTGGCACAGTGGGTTAAGCCGCTGCCTGACACACCAGCATCCCACACGACCACGGGTTTGAAACCTGGCTGCTCCATTTCCAATCCAGCTCCCAAGCTCATGTGCCTGGGAAAGCAGCAGGTGTGACTAGGCCCCTACAACCCATGTGGGAGATACAGATGGGAGTTCCAGGTTCCAGGCCTCGGACTGGCCTAGCCTAAGCCTGGTCTAACTCTGGCCATTTAGGGAGTGAACCAGCAGATCGAAGACCTCTGTGTGTGTGTGTGTCTCTAACTCTGCTTTTCAAATAAATAAATTTTAAAAACACCACCACCACAATTTTACTTGATTTGGTCAACTCTACACATGAATAAAAGTTTCCTTTTCTCATACACCAGATTGCAGTCTATTTACAAGAAAGTTCAACCTCAAAAACCTAATCTTCAAGTTAAATATATTAAGTAAATCCACTCTGTGGAATACTATACAATTTTTTTATTAGCAAATATTTTATGATATGTTTTATATTAAGGGAGAAAATAAGCACACACATATACATAGACGTAGACATATGCTATTACTATTCACATCAAGCAACACTGGAAAAATAAAGTATGGTAAAAGAGGTGGGAGTGAGACTTTATCTACCTTCTAAAAGAATTTTGTTCCTATCCATGTAGGTTACCTATTCCAATAACAATAAATTAAGCTAGTTAATATGCAAAAGAGAATGAGTGGAGTCCCTAATTGACCTAGAAGAAGGAACACACATTGTAAAAAGAAAAAGGAAAAAAGAACACACAAACCAACACAACACAGGAATACATATGGCATGATCCCATTCTTTTTTTAAAACAAAACAAATAACACTGCATGTGTATAGATTTGTGTGAGCAGAGAAAAAGATGTGGAAGGAGCTATTAACACTGATTACCTTAAGGAGATGGCACTGGAGACTGCAGATGAGGATTAGCCTTCTCTTTACACATCTCTGAATTATTTAACTTGTAACACAAACACACTCATTTGTAATTTTTTAAACTGATAAGTCAAAACAAAAACCCACAAATGCACCGTAACACTGCACTGTGGGTCCTGGCTGCTGCCGCTGTGTGCGAGCCTTCACCCAGCAGTAGCCAGCTCCACCTAAGAGCAAACATGGAGCCGACTGGAGGCTCCAGGGTCCAAGGCTGATCTTGGGCTCTGTAATCAAGGTCTTTGCTCTTTTTTTTTTTTTTTTCGTTTTGCATATTGAAAAAGTAACACATGCACATGGCAGGAAATTCAATCAGCATAAACAGTGTAAAAAGTCTCCTCTAAGTTTCTTGAAGATGCTTCCAGAAATGTAGCCATTTTATCTTTGGGGACTCAAAAACTTTAATGTGACAGATACAGGAAGGAAGGGCTGCTTTGACTTGGGGAAAAAATAACTGGTCCAATTCATAGAAGAAAGTACAAACCAGAAACCAATTTCAAATGAACAAGGACGAGAATACTCATGTTGGCTAGCTAGTGCATTCTCTCCCCTTGAAGAAAGTCCAAAGGGGAAGCCAAATTACTGTCAGAGCACCTAAAGAGACTGAAATGAGAGCAAGAGAAGTCGAGAGCTCAGTGATGGGCAAAAAACAAAAGCACCCAGCTCCACCTAGGCGGGTCCCCTTCTGTGAGGATTCCAAGCAGCTTCTCCTCACTGAGAAAGCAGAGTCTTCAGATGTTAACAACTGAAATTAACTTGCAAATAGGACAGCATTCCTTGAAGTCACCGCCCCACCCCAATCTTCAGGAACACCTAGGGCTGGCCTCCACGGAGGAAGTAGCTCACTGCTCCTTACCTTGGCTAGCCCAGCCCGGTGGGCACCTTGAGATTCAATGTAGGCAATGTATCTGCTGAAGTTCCGGAACTCTTCCATGGTCGGATAAAAGGTCATTATGCGAGCGCTGGGATTCAGGGTTTCCGATTCAGAAGTCATTTTCCCTCCTTTTTAGGTCACTTTGGCCAAACAAGAATCTGAAGAAGTACATTGAGAGCACATTATAAAAATGTAATCAAAAGCAAATGCTGGGGCCATGTCCTGGTACAGCAGGTAAAGCCACCACCTGTGAAGCTGGCATCTCATAGGGGCACCTGTTCATGTCCCAGGGGCTCCACTTTTCATCCAGCTCCCTGCAAATGCGCCTGGGAAAGAAGTGGAAAATGGCCCAAGTGCTTGGGCCCCTACCACCCACGTGGGAGACCCAGGATAAACTTCTGACTCCTGGCTGCTGTCTGGCCCAACCCTAACCACTGCATCCATGTAGGGAGTGAGCCAACAAATGGAAGGTATCTCTCTCTGTCTCTGTAACTCTGCCTTTCAAATAATTTTTAAAAAAATTGCTGGGACTGTCAGTGCTGAAAATAGTAGATGATAGTGAACTTCTGAAACATTAAGACCTGACACCTGGAATGTGGCTCTAGAAGTCATTTAAATGAACTAGATTAGAAGTGCACACAGTAACAGTTCCCTTCAAAAAGAACCAGATATATCAAACTGCATGTATCCAAATCTCACTTAAACAGAGACACTGTTTCATCTTAAAAAGAGAAACTATAACCATTTGATCTTTCATCCAAAAGATACAGCTGACCACCCCTCCCACCATCACTCTATCCTAATCTTTTCAAGTTACTCCCTTATACACACCTTGCTAATCACTTCTCAGAGTGCTGACATACTACAACCTGATTTTAACAGCCACCCATGGGCTCTTTTCTAGGGCATAGTTTAAAATAGGAGTCTAGATTTCAAAGGTGAGTTACCTGGTTACAAAATTACAATGTCTAAGTGTTTAAAAAGTACTCTGAAAGGAGTAGCTTGACTTGAGATTTTAAAAGTGAAAATTGTCCTCCTACCTAAAACAAGCTGTCTTTTCAGCAGTCCTTAAGTCAAGCGAGAGACAAGTTCAAATGCACTGTACCCAGAACTCAAAGGACAAAATTAACAGGCAATAAACTGGCAATACAGGGCAAACTTCATAACAGAAGGCAAAATGAATGCTTTCGGATGAGGCCTGCAGCTAAGCAAGTGCATTCCCACCCCAGCTAAAAGGCAGTTTAGAAGCAAAAATAGTAATACTCTTGCCTCTATGGACTTCAAGTGGTCAGCAGAACTGCATTTCCTGCCCCCCCGCCCCAGTCTGGGGTCCAGAGTCATCACAGTCCTGCTCCAAGACTCCCTTGAAGCTGGATAACTCAGGAAAAAACTGCCTCCAACCCACCAGCAATCTAGCACAAAATTGGAAACAGCATGTGCACGAGAGTAGACAAATTGTACTGCCTGCGTCTCCCAGGCTTCCATTCTACCAAAAATAAGCTGTGCTCCCGGCCAGGTGCTTTCCATGAACCTTGCAGAAACTGCGCGGCAGGTATACTGTTATACCGGTTTTACATACCAGGAAATCTGCCCACAGCCCACTTTCCATTACTCTACACTGCCTAACGCCTAACTCCACCTGGACCACATCCTTTCCAAGGGCAGATCCAAGTACGGAGGAACCTGAGCTTATACAATGCTGAGGACTTTCTTTAAAAAAAAAAAAAAGAAGAAGAAGAAGAAAGAAAGAAAAGAAAAGAAAGAAAGAAAGAAAGAAAGAAAACAGAGTCCAAAAGTAAGCTTCCGCAAACGTTAGAAACACACTCGCATCCACACAGGGCTGGGACCCGACCCTGGGCCCTGAAAGGGGCCCGTTCGGGGCTTCATCCGCCTCTGGCCCTATTCATCTTTGTACGCCCAGACCTAGAACAATGCACGGCACGGAGCATGCATTCGGAGGCTGCTCAGTTACTGCTTTTCTCCCTCACCTCAGCTGCTCACCCTCTTTCTTCAACCCCAGGACTCCATCCCCCCGACCTAGGCCGTGGGGAAAGCTCCCGTTCCAGGACACCCTTCCTCCTGCACCCAGCAACAAAGCCGAGTGGTTCGAAAGCACCGGCTCCGGAGTCCCAACTTTGAATACAGATCAGGTCGCTGCCATTTCTCACCTGAGCGACCTTGCTCGCGCGCGCGGATACACGCTCAGTTTCTCCACCTGTACAATGGGGATCCTAACCCCCGGCCCCGCCGTGGTTAACTCAGATGATGCAAGCGAAACACCAAATACTAGGCCCGGTACCTCAACCACTCAATAAAGGCAGCTGCTACTAACCACCACCTCCAGCGCCCGCACCCTCCCCGCGCAGCCGCTCCCGCCGGCGCCGCGCCAAACACAGCCCCCTACTCCCAAGATCCCCGATCCTCACCAAGAACAGGTCCGGCCCCTCCCGGCCCCGCCGCCTAGGCGAGTGAGGCCCGGCCGCAGGAAGAAGAAAATAAGGCCCAGTGGACCCGCCCCCCTCTCCCGACGTTCATTGGCCGCAAGAGATTGGAAAGGACCAATCGCATGACTCATTTTAGAAGCTCCTTCTCCCATTGGATGAGAAACATGCCGATCACTCACCGCTCAAGAACCACCCCACTGCCCCTCCCCCACCGGAGCCCAGGGTCAAGGCCACGGCAGCAACAAACCTAAAGGAATCCAAAATTCTTTGGTTCTCACCTAAAGCCCAAAGCCCCGGCAGGGCCCAGGCCCGTTTTCTGCTGTTGCCCCTAGCCGAACCCACTGCTTTAGCTGTAGGCAAAGCACGAAGCTCCGCCTCCTCGAGAGTCGCCCTCTGCGCAGCCGCACGGGGCCCCACACATCAACCAATGCGAGGCTGGCTATCGACTCTACGCTAGCCAATGAGCACGCTCCGGAGCCGCCTCCGGGTCTGGGAATGTCGGTCTGCTCAGCCTATCAGCGCCGGCTCGGGCTGTTGCCAGGGGGAAACGCCGTACCACTCGGGACCATGGCCACTGAGCGTCCCGGCTGGGTCGGGGAGCTGGCCAATCACGGGCGGGCCTCTGGCCGCCCGTAACTAATCGGGGTTGAAAGTGGCGAGGACCTAGGAATGGGCCGGTCGTGTAGGTGAATGGGGACGGTGAGGATGTTCCAGCGAGAGGCTGGGCCAAAGTTGTCTTGGGGTGAGCAGTCCCTTTGCGTGCGGTTGAAGTGCGATGGAAGCCCGTAGGGGGACAGCTTGCGAGGTCCCGGAGGCCTCATAAGGCCACCAACCGCCCCGGTTTGTCCAAAGTCCTTGGCCGCCGAGCCGGGACAGCCCCTGAAGGGGAAAGAGCCCCCGTGGGTCCCCAGAACAGGTCCAGAGGGGGAAGGGGCGTGCCCTTAGGGTCGCTAACCTCTCTCTCCTCTGTGAGCAGAGCTTTGGGGGTCATTAGGGCAGCTCTTGGGGCAGGGCAGGGTCCTGGAGAACCATTAGAACACTTGGGGAGGGTAGGGGCGGTTTGGGGGTCCTTAGAGAGTTCCTAGACCACCTGGACAAAGAGCGGTGGGGAGGGAGGCCTCACGGGGTGCTCTTGTAGGTCAGACGGGAAAGTGAAGTACTTGGGCGGGCTCCGGCACTGCGGATGGGACGCCGCCTGGGTCTGGGGGTGCCTGCGTTCCATGCTCGCCATCCCAGCTTCCTGCCAATGCGCACAGAAGCGGCAGGCGTCCTGCCACCCACGCGGAAAGCCCAGATTGAGTTCCTGGCTCCTGGCTTCCCCCTGACCCAGCCAGCCTCGTTGGGGGCATCTGGGAAGACCTGCCGATGGGGGATTTCTCTCTCTCCGCTTTTCAAATGAATTTTTAAAAAGAAAGTAAGAGGAGCCGGTGCTGTTGGCGTAATGGGTTAACGCCCTGGCCTGGAGCGTCGGCATCCCACATGGGCGCTGGTTCGAGACCAGGCTGCTCCACTTCCGATCCAGCTCTCTGCTGTGGCCTGGAAAAGCAGTAGGAAGATGGTCGAAGTCCTTGGGCCCCTGAACCCACGTGGAAGACCCGGAAGAAGCTCTTGGCTCCTGGCTTCGGATCAGCACAGCTCCAGCCGTTGCAGCCAATTGGGGAGTGAACCATCGGATGGATGGAAGACCTCTCTCTCTCTCTCTCTCTGCCTCTCCTCTCTCTGTGTAACTCTGACTTTCAAATAAATAAATAAATCTTTATAAAGAGAGAGAGAGAGAGAGAGAGAGAGAGAGAAAAGAAGAAAGAAAACCCTAGGGGAGTGTTTGGTGCAGTGGTTAGATCGCTGTGTGGGACATCCACATTCCTTATTACAGTGTCTGTGATCAAGACCCACCTCCGCTTCTGATCCAGCTCCCTGCTAATGCACCTGAGAGGCCACAGATGATTGCTCAAGTACTTGGGTTCCTGCCACCCACCCAAGGAGCCAAGATGGAGTTCCTGGTTCCTGGCTTTGGACTGGCCCAGCCCCAGCTGTTGCTGGCTTTTGAAGAGTGAACCAGTGGCTGAAAGAGTCTCTCCCCCCCCCCTCTCCTTCACTCCCCTTCCGTGTGTGTGTGTCCGTGTCCGTGTCCCTCTATCACTCTGCCTTTCGAATAAATTAATACTTTTTAAAAAGAAAGAAAACATGTTGATGTCCTCATGACTGTTTGTCCTTTGCCCCCTTCTTCACACCCTCCTTGGATGTTCTGGTTCCACAGTTCACCAGCAGCGTGACCTAGGGCAAACTATTTGATTTCTCTAACCCTCAGTTTTCTCATCACTGAAATCAGAATCGTACTTTCCTCTCTCGGCTGTGAGAATGGAATGGGATATAAGTGAGGCAGTGGGATGAGGTCAAGCAAAGATCTAATTGATAGGCAGTAAGTGCTTAGCAAATGTTAGCTGTGATGATAATGATGAAGATGATATAAGTGCTAACCACTCAGCCTGAAACAAGAGCTCGATACACTCTCTTAGGTTTCACTCTCCTGTACACTGCTGATGCCCATTCTATGCCCCCAGCTCAGTCTTCTCTCCTGAGCTCAGATCCCTGGGCCCTGCTCTCTGGACCCTTCCTGGATGTCCTACAGATAATCTAAAACCCTCATGCCCAGAACTAATCTTGCCCCTCCACCTGCTAAGTGTTCTAGCTTGGTAGTGGAGCAGCCATCCACCGGATGGCGTACGCCAGAAACCAGTGTCCAATGAGGAATTGCTTGATGCAGGCATTACCTCACCCTGTGCAGAGTGCCACAAAGTGAGGGCTTTACAAATGTGTGGATTCACTCACTGTCTGTCTTCTTCCACCAGATAAAATCTCAAACATATCACTTTGGTCTTAGTGGTAATATGACTTAGGAATGTGTTCCACTGCCAGAGATCAAAAAATGTAACAGTGGCTTAAACAAGTACAAGGTTATTTTTCTCAGGTCATAAGAGGTCTGGAGGTGAGTGAGCACTGTCTCAATGCTCAACAAAGTCAGATCACCGGCTCATTCCATCGCTCTCCGTCATCCTTTGCAATTTTGCTTTAGCCTCATATATGTACTTCACGGTTAAAAGGTGATTGCTGCAGCTCCAGACATCCTGTGCACATGCTTGGGGGATAGGAGGAAAGAGACAGTGGCAGCAGCACCTGTTCCTTCTATCAGACCAGCAAAATGTCAACCAGAATCTTCCCACCTGTGAGTGAACAGCCCTTTCCTTGCCCTTGCAGTATTTACAGCATAGGGTGGGAGACTACATGAAACAATTTCTCACAAAAGGAAATGGATTTACAAAAGTTGTGCTTGCTATGAAAAAAGAGAGACTTGCCCACAATGGCAGCAGGACTTGGAAATAAAACCCTGCCATGGCATAAAACATGTGCTGTGTTCCTAGCCGAGGGATTTTCCTGGAGCTTCATTTTATCCAGCACTCAGCACAGTAGCTAGCACATAGTAGGGCCTGATGTAACTAATAATAATGGTAATATTCCCTTAAAATTTAACTACATTGACTATGCTGCTATTATGTTCCAAACACTGTACTAATTGTTTTATATACACAAAAATTGCTTATGTTTAGATACATGTTGTCATTAACAACTTTTAAGGGTGTAATTGAAAGATTTTTAAATAAATTTGCCGAGCTGTACAACCACCACCCAATCCATTTTGGAGCATTTCCCTCGCCTCCCTGAAATCTGCCACCTCTGTGAGATTGCTGGAGCCTGGTGGCCGTCTGTCCCTATTCCCAGGCCCGCCCCCAGGCAACTGCTAGTCTACTCTGCGTCTCTCTAGATTTGCCTTCTCCGGATATTTCATATAAATAGAACCAGCAATCTGTGGTCTTTTGTGTCTGGTTTCTTTCACTGAGCATAAGTTTTTGGAGATTTACCCATGCCACAGCACGCCTCAGTATTTCCTTCCCTTCTATTGTTGAATACTATGCCATTGTAGTATTGATGGACATTTGGATTGCTTCCACCTTTCAGCTATTATGAATAACGCTGCTATGAACATTTGCATGCAAGTCTTTGCGTGAATGTATGTTTGCATTTCTCTTGGATAGATAACTAGGAGTGAAATAATTGCTGGGTTGTATAGTACATTTATGTTTATCTTTGAAAGAAACTGCCAAACTGTTTTCTAAAATGGCTGTACCATTTTACATTCTCATCAACAATATAGGAAGATTTCCATTTCCCCACATCCTTGCCAACGTTTTCATATTGTCTGTCTTTGTGATTATAGCCATTCTAGTGGGCGTGAAGCAGTATCTCATTGTGGTCTTAATTTGCATTTCCCTAATGACTAATGATGTTGAGCATCTTTTATGTGCTTATTAGTCATTCATATATCCTCTTTGGTGAAATATCTATTCAAATCTTTTGTCTGTTTTTTAATTAGGTTGTTTATCTTCTTCTTATTGACTTGGAAGGGTTCTTTATATATTCTGGATACAAATCGTTTATCAGATATAGGCTTTATAAATATTTTCTTCATGCTGCTGGCTTGTCTTTTCATTTTCTTTAGAGTACCTTTTGAAGCACAAGAGTTTTTAATTTTGACGAAGTTCAGTTTATCAATTTATTTCATAAATTGTGCTTTCAGCACACTGATGTTAACTCTGACATAGTTATGTCCTGTCTCTACAATATACCCAGAATGCAGCACTTCCCTCCACCCTCACTGCTGCCACCCTGGTCCAAGCCATCTGTAGCCTGAATCAGGCAATTGCACAGCCTGCTTCTGCCCTTGCCCCTGCACACAGAGAGAGTCAGATCATGTTACTGCTCTTAAACCATCAGATACTTCCCACCTCTGGAGAGAAGCCAAGCCCTCTAATAGCCAACTAACAATCTCCAGGCAGCTCCTCCCCCACCTCACCCCTCCAGCTCCCAGTTGCAGCCGCAGGTCTGAATGCTGAAATGTCACCTCCTCAGTGAAGCTTCCCATGCCCACTCTGATGAGCTTTGTTTGTTTATTTGTTGTTCAGTTCTCTCCATTAGAATACCTTCTGCATGGGGACAAACATCTTTGTTCACTGCCACCCTTGGCCCTTGGCACTGCCCTGCCTCTTTGTATGTGCTCACTAGACATTTGTAGAGTGAACGAACGATGTATTCCTTCATTTCATCCACACAGTGAACTTCTGAAGACAGCGCCATTTCTGCCCGCATTTTGTGCCTGAGGACACGAGGGTGAAGTGAGCAGTAGATCTGCTGAATGCTGAGTGCGAGAGAGGGCACGAGGGACTGACTCCGTGACCAGGAAGGACTATGTTGAAATTCTGATGATGCCTCTGGCCCCTCACCTCTGGACCAGTCACTCTCCCACCCTTGCTTTGGCAACAGCTGCTGACAGTAATCACTCTTCTCTGGGACTCTGGCTGGCTCTGGGCAAAGGGCGCCTGGAAACAGAAGCCCTGAGAGTAAGTGCCAGGAAGGCATCGTCCTACGGCCTGACCTGCCCAGCCCCAGCCCCAGCCCCGGAGGAGGGGGCCTCTGCAGCCACTTCAGTCCACGGAAGGAGGACAGAATTCAGCCTTAATTAAGCCTCATGGACAAAGTCAGTTGGGAAGACAAGGACCTTCTAGCCTATGATACACAAAATACATATACACAAACAAATATAAAAATGCATAGAGACAGACAGGCACACACCCGCAAGGACACTTACGAGCTCTGATCTACTCTCTGCCCTGCAGAGATTGGCTCAGTGTCCTAGGCAAAGGTGCAACACGAGGCACCCCATGGACCATGTCTACTTCATATTCACTCCGTTATCCTTTGCTTCCACCGTCTGTTCTATTTGTTGTTTATCTCAGGCACTAAAATATCTTCCTCTCGAAGTCAAAACTCATCTATTCTTTTTTTTTTTTTTTTTAGATTTATTTGATTTAATTGAAAGGCAGCATTACAAAAAGAGAGAGAGAGAAACAGACAGAGATGGAGAGACATTCCATCTGCTGCAATGACCAAGGCTAGGCCAGGAGCTTCTTCCAGGTCTCCCATGTGGGTGCAGGGACCCAAGCACTTGGGCCATCCTCTACTGCTTTCCCAGGCCATAGCAGAGAGCTAGATTGAAAGTGGATCAGCCAGGATGCAAACCAGCACCCATATGAGATGCTGGCACTGCAGGTGGTGGCTTTACCCGCTATGCCACAGTGCTAGCTCCCTTGGGCTCGCTTTCAAAACCATATCTCAAATTTTTCTCTTACCCCATCACATTTCACCCAGGCCCCAACTTGACAAGTCCCCACTTTGACTCTTCTCCCTCCCACTTGTTTTCCAAATAACTGTCAGAGTGATATTTTTAAAAGGGTAATATTGGGGGCCAGTGCTATGGTGTAGAGGTTAAGCCTCCGCTTGCAGTGTCAGTATCCCATATAGGTGCTGGTTATAGTCCCTGGCTACTCCATTTCTAATCCAACTCCCTGCTGGTGTGTCTGGGAAAACAGCAAAAGATGGCCCAAGTACTTGAGGCCCTGTACCCATGTGGGAGACCCAGAAGAGACTCCTGGCTCCTGGCTTTGGCCTAGCCCATCCCTGGCTGTTGCTGCCGTTTAGAGAGTGAACCAGCAGATAGAAGATCTCTTTCTCCCATTCTCTCTGTATCTCTACCTTTCAAATAAATAAATCTTTTTTTTAAAAAAATGGGTAATCTTGGGGCTGGCATTGTGTCATGGCAGCTTAAGTCGCTGCCTGTGATGCCAGCAACCCATATGGGTACCAGTTCATGTCCCAGCTGCTCCATTTCTGATCCAGCTCCCTGATCATGGCTTGGGAAGCAAAAGATGGCCCAAGTGTTTGGTGAGCCCCTGCTACCTGTGTGAGAGACCTGATTGAAGCTCCTGGCTTTAGCTTGGCCCATTTCTGGTCATTACAACTATTGGGGAGTGAACCAGTGGAAGGAAGACTTCTCTCTCTATCTTTTCCTCTCTGTCTATAACTCTGACTTTCAAAATAAATAAATATTTTTTTTTAAAAAATGGGGGGTAATCTTATTAACTCTCTGCCTGTTGGAAGCCATTTTAAAGGTTCCAGTGCAATCTGCACAATTCCGAGTCCCTCACCCTCCATGATTTGGCCCTTGCCACTGCTCCATCCTCTTCTGCCCAGCCCTTCCCTTGTTCTCTGGCCTCCAGCCAAGCTGACACTTGTTCTTTTTTTTTTTTTTTTTTTTTCTGTTCTTTTTCAAAGATTCATTTATTTGAAATGAAGAGTGACACAGAGAGAGGTAAAGACAGAGAGAGAGAGAAAGAGATCTTCCATCTGCTGCTGCACTTTCCAAATGGCTGCAACAGCTGGGGCTGAGCCAGACTGAAGCCAAGAGCCATGGGTTCCATCTGGGTCTCCCACAGGGGTAGCAGGGGCCCAAGCACTTGGCCATCTTCCACTGCCTTCCCTGGCACATTAGCAGGGAGCTGGGTCAGAAGTAGAGCAGCTGAGACTCCAACCAACACTCTGATATGGGAAGATGGCATCACAGGCAGCAGCTTAACCCCCTGTGCCACAGTGCCGGTCTTCTTTGTTCTGCTTTGCTAAAACACTCCCTGAAGGCACGATGCTTCTTTCAGTGCACCTCACATTTTTCCCACAAAACGTCTATGACAGCCGTGATCATATGTAACCTTTCTTTTTCTAAAAGAGAAATTTTATTCTTCATTTTTATTCATTTTATTTGAAAGGTGGGGGGAGAGAGAGAGAGAGAGAGAGAGAAATCCTATTCACTGGTTCACTCCCCAAATGCCCACATCAGCCATGGCTGTCTGGCTAAAGCCAAGAGCCCAGAACTCAATTCAGGTATCCCATGTGAATGGAAGGAACCAAGTACTTGAGCCATCACCTCTGCCTCCCAGGGTGTGCATTAGCAAGAAGCAGGAATCAAAAGCAAACCTGGGACTCAAATCCAAACACTCCAATATGGCATGAGAGTATCCCACACAGCATTTATCTGATGTGTCAAACACGCATTTGTTTTCTTTCTTTTCTTTTTTTTCTTTTCAATTCATTTTTATGGGACCAGTGCTGTGTCTTATCAGGTAAAGCTGCCACCTGCAATGCCGGTATCCCATATGGGTGCCAGTTCGAGTCCCAGCTGCTCCATTTCTGATCCAGCTCCCTGTTATGGCCTTGGAAAGCAGTAGAAGATGGCCCAAGTGCTTGTGCCCTTGCACCTGCATGGGAAACCCGGAAGAAGCTCCTACCATTTAGGGAGTGAAACAAAGAATGGAATCTCTCTCTCTCTGCTGCTGCTGCCTCTTTTTAATTCTGCCTTTCAAATAAATAAGTAAATAAATATTTTTTAAAATTCATTTTTATTTATTTACTCTTTAATCTGAGAGGCAGAGAAAAAAAGAGAGAGAGAAAGAGAATTCTCTCATCCACTGGTTTCTTCCCCCAAATACCTGCAGCCAGGAGTTCAGAACACCATCCCAATCTCCCATGTGGTGGCAGAACCTGATTACTTGAGCCATCACCACTGCCTCCCAGGATCTACACTGGTGGAAAGCTGGAATCAAGAGCTGGATATCCAACCCAGGAACTACAACATGGAATGCAGGCATTTATTTTATTTTATTTTATTTTTAAGATTTATTTATTTTAATTCAAAGGCAGAGAGAGAGTCCTCCACTTGTTGGTTCACTCTCCAGAATGGTCACAATGCCCAGGGCTGGGCCAGGCTAAAGCCAGAAGCTTGGAATCCCATCTGGGTCTCCCACCTGGGTGGCAAGGGCCCAAATACTTGGGCCATCCTCCACTGCTTTCCCAGGCACATTAACAGGGAGCTGGATTGGAAGCAGAGTATCCAGGATTAGAACTGTCATCCATATGGGACAGAAGTGTGGCAGGCACTGTGCTACAATGCTGGCCCTAGGATGCAGACATTTTAATTGGCATCTGCCCCTTAAATTTTAACAATGTGGGGAAAATGCTTTCACATTTAAATACTTGGTGATGCTAGCAGGTATTATTATAGCACTAATCAGTATATATCATATGTTTGTTGGACTTGAGTTTTGTTGTTGTTATTTTATTTATTTATTTATTTGACAGGCAGAGTGGACAGTGAGAGAGACAGAGAGAAAGGTCTTCCTTTGCCGTTGGTTCACCCTCCAATGGCCGCAGCGGCCGGCACATTGCGCTGATCCAAAGGCAGGAGCCAGGTGCTTCTCCTGGTCTCCCATGCGGGTGCAGGGCCCAAGCACTTGGGCCATCCTCCACTGCACTCCCGGGCCATAGCAGAGAGCTGGACTGGAAGAGGGGCAACCAGGACAGAATCTGGCACCCCGACCGGGACTAGAACCCGGTGTGCCAGCGCTGCAAGGCAGAGGATTAGCCTAGTGAGCCGCAGCGCCGGCCTGTGTGTGTGTGTGTGTGTGTGTGTGTGTGTTTTCAGGCAGAGTTAGACAGTGAGAGAGAGAGAGACAGAGAAAGGTCTTCCTTCTCCGTTGGTTCACCCCTCAAATGGCTACAGCTACGGCTGGCGTGCTGCGTCAATCTGAAGCCAGGAGCCAGGTGCTGCCTCCTAGTCTCCCATGCGGGTGCAGGGCCCAAGCACTTGGGCCATCCTCCACTGCCCTCCCGGGCCACAGCAGAGAGCTGGACTGGAAGAGGAGCAACCGGAACAGAATCTGGTGCCCCAAATGGGACTAGAACCCGGTGTGCCGGCGCTGCAGGCGGAGGATTAGCCTAGTGAGCCACGGCGCCAGCCGGGCTTGAGTTTTTAGGCCCAGGGTGGTGTTCGGCACAGCAATCCGTTTCCTGCTAATGCGGATCCTGGGAGGCAGCAGTGATGACTCCAGTTGCTGGATCCCTGACACTCATGTAGATCTGAATTGAGTTCCTGGTGTTTTGCCTGGCCCAGCCCCAGGTGTTGTGGGCATTTGGGGGAATGAACCAGTGCATGGGAGATCTTTCTATCTTCTTCTCTCTCTTTTAAATAAATTAAAAGTAATAAAAATTCTGGGCCAGCGCTGTGGCACAGTGGGTTAATGCCCTGGTCTGAAGCACCGGCATCCCATGTGGGTGCCAATTCGAGACCTGGCTGCTCCACTTCCAATCCAGCTCTCTGCTGTGGCCTGGGATAGCAGTGGAAGATGGCCCAAGCCCTTGGGCCCCTGCACCCATATGGGAGACCCAGAGGAACCTCCTGGCTCCTGGCTTCAGATTGGTGCAGCTCCAGCCATTGCGGCCAACTGGGGAGTGAAACATCAGATGGAAGACCTTTCTCTCTCTCTCTGCCTCTCCTCCCTATGTGTGACTCTTTCAAATAAAGATAAATAAATCTTTAAAAAAAAATAAAAATTTAGGACCACAGAGAAGCTCAGATGGGACTGCCGTGCCAGAGAGGAGGTTGGAAAGGACCATCCCTGAGAGGGGTCCAGGACACAAGGGCTTTGAGACTGAGGATCACCCCAATTCTGGGGCCAACTCCTCCCCATGGCTAAATCCTGGGCCAGGTCCTGAGTGACCCTTATGTATTCATTTTATTTTGTGAAGTTATTTATTCATTTACTTATTTGCGAGAGAAAGAGAAAGAGAGAAAGAGAGAGAGAGAGATCGTCTATCCACTGATTCACTCCCCAAATGGTTGCAACAGCCAGGGCTGGGCCAGGCTGAAGCGAGGAGCCTGGAACTCCCTCTGGGTTTCCCATGTGGGTGGCAGGGCCTGAAGCACTTGGGCCACCTGCTGCTGCCTTTCTTGGCTCATAGAAGGAAGCTGGATCAGAATTGGAGCACCTGGGACTCCTGTATTGTCTAGGATGCTGGTGTTGCAGGCAGTGGCTTAACCACATGTGCCACAACGCTGGCCCCCGTATTCATTTTAAACCTACTGCTTTGCAGATCTCCATTCAAGCCATTTGGACCGTGGATGCGGGAGACTAGGGAGGAGCAGCTCCTCACAGGGGGCAGCGTGGTGTGAAGGATGCAGGTCCTTCTTGGCTGAGGTGGCGGGAGGAGATGTGTGTAGGGGGAGGCCCTTGAGCTGGTGAGAGTGTGTGCTGGGGGTGGGAACAAAAGGCAGAGCCTGTGAGGAGCTGGGAACAGAGAGCCAAAGCCTGGGGGCCGGGCAGGCCTAGCCGTGATGCTCGTGAGGACCAGGGCAAGCTGCCCTCCGTGGGCCACGCAGCAAACGGGCCAAGTTGCTACGCAGTCATTGTGCTCAAGACGTTCACAGTCCAGCAGAGACAGGAACCAAACCATAGTTACAATGCTAATTTGCATTTCATATCTTCAGCACCGCCTGGGTAATTTTCTTGCTGTTTTTGCCTTATTTTAGTATTTGAACAACTGAAGAAGCAAGAAGAATCATTTCAGCACAGTGCTGTGGTTACTGGACCAATAAGGCAGCTGGATGTGCCGGTGGTCAAGGATGTGGGAGGGACAGGCTGCTCACCCAGAGGACCGGCCCGGGAGGAGGGCAGCCGGGAAGAGCCTCTCCGGCAACCACAGCACGGTGTGCATCTCACCTCTGACACATGATCGTGAACAAGAGGACGTGTCAGACGAAGAGCAACGTGAAGATGCATTCACAGTATATAGGGAACATCAACACACCCAGCCGCTGCCGGCATTCTGGTGACCATCCTGGGCCCGGCCTCTCTGATTCTGATGCTCATATATATGCCAAAATATAATATTCTCAAAATATAATTTCTGATTTAGCAGGTTGGGGTGGGGCTTCATTATTTGCATTTCTTAAAAGCTGCCCAGGGGGTCTGGTGCTGTGTCATCGCAGGCTGGGCCTCCACTTGCGGTGGGCATCTCTTGTGGGTACCTGTTTTTGTCCTGGCTGATCCTCTTTTTATTTTATTTATTTATTTATTAATTAATTTTTTTTTGACAGGCAGAGTGGACAGTGAGAGAGAGAGACAGAGAGAAAGGTCTTCCTTTGCCGTTGGTTCACCCTCCAATGGCCGCCGTGGCTGGCACGCTGCGGCCGGCGCATCACGCTGATCCGATGGCAGGAGCCAGGTGCTTCTCCTGGTCTCCCATGCGGGTGCAGGGCCCAAGCACTTGGGCCATCCTCCACTGCACTCCCTGGCCACAGCAGAGAGCTGGCCTGGAAGAGGGGCAACTGGGACAGAATCCGGCACCCCGACCGGGACTAGAACCTGGTGTGCCGGCGCTGCAAGGCAGAGGATTAGCCTAGTGACCCGCGGTGCTGGCCTGATCCTCTTTTGATCCAGCTCTCTGCTGATGGCCTGGGAAAGCATCGTAAATAGCCCAAGTGCCTGGGCCCCTGCACTCACATGGGAGACCCAGAAGAGGCTCTTGGCTTCTGATCAGCCTGGTTTCAGCTGTTGTGGCCAACTGGGAGTGAACCAGCAGATGGAAGACCTTTCTTTCTGTCTCTCCTTCTCTGTCTGTAACTCTACCTCTTAAATAAACAAATAAAAATCTTAAAAAAAAAAAAAGTAAAGCTCCCATGAGCCAGGCTCAAGACGCAGCTGCTCCACAGTGGGTCCAGCTTCCTGCTAATGTACACCCTGCGAGACAGCAGATGACGGCTCTGGTAGTTTGATCCTTCCCTGCCACGCAGGGAGACATGGATGGAGTTCCTAGTTCCTGGCTTCAGCCTGGCCCAGCCCTGGTTGTTGTGGGCATTTGGTGAGGGAAACAAGCGAATCGAAGATCTCTCTCCATTTGACTGCTATTCAAATAAAAGTGAATACATTTTTTAAATAAAAATACATTTTTAAAGATTTATTTATGAAAGGCAGAATTACAAAGAGGCAGAGGCAGATGGGGGGGGGTGTCTTCCACCCACTGGTTCACTCTCCAAATGGCCACAACTGCTGGAGCTGAGCTGATCCGAAGCCAGGAGCCAGAAGCCTCCTCCAGGTCTCCCTCGTGGGTTCAGGGGCCTAAGGACTTGGTCCATCTTCTACTGCTTTTGCAGGCCATTAGCAGGGAGCTGGATTGGAAGCAGAGCAGCCAGGACTCGAATCGAAGCCCATATGGGATGCCAGTACTGCAGATGGTGGCTTTACCTGCTACGCCGCAGAGGCGGCCCCTAAAAATAAATTTACTTAAAATATTTATTTATTTGAAAGAGTGACACAGAGAGGGAGACAGACATGGAGATAGAGAGAGAGAGATCTTCCATCATCTGGTTCATTCTCCAAATGGCTACAACAACCAAGGTTGGGCCAGGACATGGCCAGAAACCAAGAGCTCCATCTGGGTCTCCCATGTGTGTGGCAGGGGCCAAAGCACTGGGGCCATCATCTGCTGCTTTCCTAGGTACATTAGCAGGAAACTGGATCAGAATCAAAGCATCCAGGACTTGAAGTGACACTTTGATATGGGATGCAGGCATTGCGAGTGGTAGCTTAACCTTCTGTGATACAACACCTGCCCCCAAAATAAAATGTTTGAGAAGCTCCGCAGGGCCACAGCTGCCACTGGCCCCTGGATTCACAGTGAGAGCGCGGACTCTGTACGTGGGTGGCCACATCCAGCTTGGCTTGGCTCTGACGCTTCAGTCCCACCAGCCATGTGGCAGTGAGATTTGTCTGCAGACTCTGAAACTATTTGTCTGATTGTTTCCTTAATATAAATTCCTAAATGTGGATTGCTGGGTCAGAAGTAAAGCATATTTTAAGTCTTCTGATAGACAACTGCAAATTTTTCTTCCAAAAAGGTAGAACCAGTTTCTAGTCCCACTAGCAACATATGTGAGCTCAGTTCCCCATGCCATATTGACGTGTAATTTTTGCCAATTTGATAGTCAAAAAATAGTAGCTCATTCTTGTCTTGATTTGCATTTCTTTGATTACTAGTGAGACTGATTATCTTTCCTGTTTTTACTGGAATTTGTATATTGTCTTTGGACATTGCCTATTTGTGTCCATGCCCATTTTCTATGACAGTGTTTACTTTTGTTCTTACTGATTGGAAAGACATTTAATATATTACAGATTTAACCACTTGTTACGAAACCTTGTCACAGTTACTGTGGTTGTTACAAATGTGCTTCAGAAACCTCAATAATTTGTACAGGGCAAGGGACAAGTGTCCAAGGTGCCAGCCCGTTGTCACTGGAGGACCACTGAGAAATCACCAGTACCCTTGCATCCCATCAGAGCTCTGCTCCAGAAACTGGGATGGTCACAGACATCAGACAGTGTTTCCTCCCTCTCTGCAGGGTCAATTTATTTATTTATTTGAAAGGCAGTGACAGAGAGAGGCGAGACAGTGAGAGAGGCAGAGATCTTTCACCTACTGGTTCACACCCCAAATGTCCACAACAGTCATGGTTAGGCCAGGAGGAAGCCAGGAGTCATCCAAATCTCCCCCTGGAGTTGGCAGGGGCCCAAGCACCTGGGCCATCATCTGCTGCCTTCCCAGGTGCATTGGCAGGAAGCTGGATGAGAAGCAGAGCAGGCGGGACTTGAACCCGCGGTCACATGGATTGCCAGTGTTACAAGGAGTGGCTTATCCCGCTGTGCCACATGCCACTCCAGCACAGTTTACCTTTTTTTTTTTTTTTTTTAAGATTTAATTATTTATTTGAAAGGCAGTTACAGAGGGAGGGAGGGAGAGAGAGAAAGAAGTCTATCCATTGGTTCACTCCCCAAATGGCCACAACAGCCAGAGCTGGGCCAATCCAAAGCCAGGAGCCTGGAGCCATATTCTACTGCTTTCCCAGGCCATAGCAGAGAGCTGGATTGGAAGAGGAGCAGCTGGGACTCGAACTGGCACCCATATAGGACGCCAGCACTGCAGGTGGCAGCTTTACCTGCTATGCTACAGTGCCAGCTTTTTTTTTTTTTTTTTTAAGATTTACTTATTTATTTGAAAGGTAGCATTACAGATAAAGAGAGAGAGAGAGAGAGAGAGTGAGCTGGAGAGAGAGAGAGATCCTCCATCCCCTAGTTTACTCCTCATATGGCCGAAATGGCCATGGCTGAGCCAGGCCAAAGCCAGGAGCCAGGAGCTTCCTCCAGGTCTCCCACATGGGTGACAGGGCCCCAAGCACTTGAGCCATCTTCCACTGCTTGCCCAGGTGCATTAGCAGGGAGCTGGACTGAAAGAGGAGCAGCTGGGACTCAAACCGGTGCCCATATGGGATGCCGATACTGCAGGAAGAGGCTTAACCTTCTATACCACAGTGTCAGCCCCACAGCTTACTTTTGATGACAAAATATAAACTTCATTTAGGCTCCAACCAGCTTTCTCTTTCATGTTAACACAAATATTCATCAAATATGTTACTGTCAACTTTATTGAGGTACGATAAAAATCTGAAATCAGAACTGAGAAACGGGGATTAAAAAAAATTCAGTGTTCAAACAGAAGAAATCCGGGAGAAAAGCACTAAATAATCTTGAAAGAATAAAAAAATAATGTTAGGGAACCAGCTGTGTCAGGTAATAAAGCCGCCAGCATTCCATGAGGGGTTGGCGCGGTGGTGCAGCATGTTAAAGCCCCAGTTGGGAACGCCTGCATCCCGTAGCAAGCCTGGGAGGCAGCAGCCGATGGCTCCCAGAATGAGCAGATGGAACCAGACTGATGGTGAAAATCAGAGCTGAGAAAGCCACAGCCCCGACACCACAAAGGTCCCACTTCCCAGGCGAGGCCTGAACAGCTGTCTTCTGTTTTTTTCTCAATTTTATTTACTTGACTGAGAGGCAGAGAGACAGAGCTCCCATCCACTGGGTCACTTCCCCAGTGCCCATCGCGGTCGCAGCTGGGGTGGAAGCGAGGCGATGAGGATCCGAAATCCAGGTCTCCCCACGCATGCGGCACGAATCCAAGGACGGGGGCCCTCACTGCTGCCTCTCGAGGTCAATTAGCAGGAAGCTGGAATCAGGAGCTGGAGCTGGGGACTGAGTCCAGGGACTCCAACATGGGACTTGGTTGTCTTAACCACTAAGCTGCACTGCTCACCTGCAAACAGGCTCCAAAGCTACAAATACAAAACCAAAGTGGGCCATGTGCCAGGATCAGGGTAATTCGCAGCCATACAACCCTCCTTCTTCAACCATTGGCTACTGCAGGGCTGTGGACAACGTCCCTAAAACTTCTGAAGGAAAATTCTTCAGCAAAAAGCAGCTCGGGGGCAGGCGTTTGGCCTCATGGTTAAGAAACCAGCTCCTCCGACACTCTCATCCCACATACGAGTACTGGGTTTGATCCCCAGCTTCCTGCTGACACACACACTGGGAGGCGGAGGTGATGACTCAAGTGCTCGGGTCTGTGCCATCCATGTGGGAGACCTGGATGGAGTTCCCGGCTCTGGCCCAGCCCTGTTTGCTGCAGGTGCTTAAAGAGTAAACCAGTAAATGGCAACTCCCTCTCTTTCAAATGAAAAAACAAACCAGGTCAGGCAAAGTTGGAACTGATTGTGCGAGTAAAACATATTTGCATACACCCAAGAATGAGAGAGTTTAAAACCCAATGTGAAAATCTGCGTGGAGGGAGGGGCTGACCACCGTGGGAAGGGACCCAGGAAGGACCGACGTGTTGCAGCAGCAGTGGCGGCAGCGAGTGAGATCCCACAGCCAAGCGCAAATGGCAAAAACAGGAGGACTTGTTTGCAACTGATGCTTGAACGATTTTTCATAAGCACACAATTAAAATGCCGTTTATCAGTTTTCAAGTTTTAGAATGAAAGACTTTATTAGTAGACCAGAAGCATTGGAAGCCTGGACAATGGGAGATAAGGAAAAGGCGTCATTGGAAAGTGATTTTCTCATTCTTCATCGAGGTGATCAATAGATACTGCATAAGACCCACCCAGAAATAGATGTTTAAACACAGTGTTCAAAGACACGAAGGGAAGATGAACTATAATAATGCACTGTACCCAGTCTGGAGGTGGAGAGGAGGGCCTCAGAAAGCGACTCAACCCCGCCAGAGTCAACAGACACCACCTGATAAAGGTGCATTGTTCTCACCACTGCAAGAACCCGAAATCCCAGGGAATGAAAGTGGAGTTGGTGGGGGAGGGAAGAAAAACCTATCTTTTATTCGTACCCCTCAAGATGGTGGGAAATGCTCTCATCTATTTTATTATGTGCATCTATTTCCTCTTTAATCAGAAAACTGCACTGATAACCACTTAAAAATTAGAGTACACCCATAACAGAATAGTACGAAGCTGTTTAATAAGTGAGCTCCCGAAGTAGAAAGAAGTCCACAGTGTATTTAAAGGAAACAGCAATTTTCAGAAAGATATGAGCAGTATCATTCTGGAAAAAAATACAATTCACATACATGTCTGTATGTTCATATCATAGAAGATGCTCAGAAAGATCTCGACTAAATTGGTAACAGTGACTCCTTCCAGGGAGTTGGGGGACAGGACAAGTTCAGAAGGGTTTTCTTATTTTTAAAAATAAGGAAATGGGGGATTGATGTGGCACAGCAGGTAAAGCCACCACCTGTGAAGCCAGCATCCCATATGGATGTCGGTTTGAATCCCAGTTGCTCCACTTCCACTCCACTTCCCTGTTAATGTGCCTGGAAAAGCAGCAGAGGGTGGCTCAAGTCCTTGGGCCCCTGCACCCACATAGAAGATCTGGAAGAAGCTCCTGGCTCCTGGCTTCAGTCTGATCCAGTCCCAGCTGTTGCAGCCATTTGGGAAGTGAACTAGCAGATCGAAGATACTGGTCTCCCTCTCTAACTCTCCCTTTCAAATAAAATAAATAAATCTTAAAAAAAAATTTTAAAAAGGAAATATGGGGCAGGCATTTGGTATTGTAGTTAAGCCATATTGGAGTGTCTGCGCTCCTGGCTTCTGCCTGGCCCAGGCCTGGCTGATGTGGCTATTTGATAGGTGAACTGGCAAATGGAAAATCTGTCTCTCTGCCTTTCAAATAAAATTAAAATAATTTTTAAAAGATTTTTTAGTTATTTGAAAGGCAGAGTTACAGAGAGGCAGAGAGAGAGAGAGAGATAGAAAGAGACAGGAAGAGAGAGATATCTTTCATCTTCCATCCGCTGGTTTATTCCCCAAATGGCTGCAATGGTCGGAGCTGGGCAGGTCCAAAGCCAGAAGCCAGAAGCTTCTTTCAGGTCTCCCACAGGAGTGCAGGGACCCAAATCGGCACCCATATGGGATGCCGGCACTGCAGATGGTGGCTTTACCAGCTATGCCACAGCATTGCCCCTGTGAAAGTTTTTAAAAGAGATATTTGATAAGGAAGTATTGTTTTTAAAAATTAAGGTAAAATTAGCTATTTAAATTCAGAAAATTATAAACATGCAAAAAAAACCCCACCTCTCTACTTGTCATCAGGTTTTTGGTACACTACTTCCAAACATTTTCTGCCTAAGACATCTGAATCTGTAGCATTACTCAGGTGGAGACAGCCCCAGAGTGAGGCAGCCATGGCAGTGACACCAACTCTAATTCCCCTGGGGGCCCTTGAGAAGGCTGCTTCACTCGGGTACTGCTTTCTCTGTTTCAGCAAATGTGAACTTTATCCTGGCCGTTGTTCAGACCAAAACCGTGCAGTGGTTTTTTTTTTTTTTTTTTAAGATTTATTTGAAAGCAGAGTTAAGAGACAGGGAGAGACAAATCTTTCATCTGTTATTTCACTCCCCAGATGGCTGCAACAGCCAGGGAGGGGCCAGGCCGAAGCCAGGAGCCAGGAACTTCATCTGGGTCTCCTACGTAGGTACAGGAGCCCTAGGAATTGGGCCAGCGTCTGCTGCTTCTCAGGTGCATTGGCTGGGAGCTGGATTGAAAATGGAGCAGCCAGGACTCAAACTGGCGTCCACTGGGGTGCTGGTGTCTCAGGCAGTGGCTTCACCCTTTGCACCACAGCCCTGGCCCCTCACACCTGGATTTCTGTCCTTTTTCCCCTTGCAACTCTCTTGCCCTCAGGCAGAGAGAGCATTCTGGCCAACACCTTGTCCAGGGCCCTACTCCAGTGACTCCCTCAGCGAGGTTGCTCATCTCAATGTTTAGGCAAAATTTCCCCAGACCCAAGTTTTTCCTGAAATCCTGCCTTCCCAGTTAAGGCTTCTCTGTCCACCTTAATTAATAACCAAACATTCAGAGCTAGTGCTGTGGCATAGTGAATTAAGCCACAGCTTGCAATGGTGGCATCCCATATGGGCGCCGGTTTGAGTCCTGGCTGCTCCACTTCCAATCCACCCTGCTGCTAATGTGCCCGGAAAAGCAGTAAAAGATGGCCCAATTGGGCCGGCGCCGCGGCTCACTAGGCTAATCCTCCGCCTAGCGGCGCCGGCACACCAGGTTCTAGTCCCGGTCGGGGCGCCGGATTCTGTCCCGGTTGCCCCTCTTCCAGGCCAGCTCTCTGCTGTGGCCAGGGAGTGCAGTGGAGGATGGCCCAGGTGCTTGGGCCCTGCACCCCATGGGAGACCAGGAAAAGCACCTGGCTCCTGGCTCCTGCCATTGGATCAGCGCGGTGCGCCGGCCGCAGCGCGCCGGCCGCGGCGGCCATTGGAGGGTGAACCAACGGCAAAGGAAGACCTTTCTCACCTGTCTCTCTCTCTCACTGTCCACTCTGTCAACAACAAAAAAAAAAAAAAAAAAAAAAGATGGCCCAATTGAAAGATGGTCTCCCTGCATCTGCGTGGGAGACCCAGAAGAAGCTCCTGGCTCCTGGCTTCAGCTTGACCCAACCCCAGCCATTATGGCCATTTGGGGAGTCAACCAGTAGATGGAAGACCTCTCTGTATGATTCCCCATCTTTTTTTTTTAATTCTGCCTTTCAAAATAAATGTTTAAAAAAAAAAAAAAACAGAAAAACAAACCCAACCTTCCCCTGTGAGTGCCATCCTTCTTAATGTAACCTCCCATGGCACTTATCACTTCCTAACCAACCATCTTCACTGGTTTCCATAGGTGTTAGATGTTTCCTGGTAGAGGAGTATAAATGCCTGGAGCACAGAGCTCAGGTCATTGATGCACTCCAGGCACCTAGAACTGCGACCACCACGTAGCAAATGCACATTAGGTAACTGTTTGGTGAGAGGATGAGGCCTGACTTTCTCATAGTTAAAGCGAGCACAATCCGCCCTACCTCACAGCTCATCGTGTGGATCACGTGAAGGAACTCAAGCTGCTTACCTAGCAGGTTCACCTAACCTCACTGAAGGCAGTTAGGGATGCCTCTGAAGGAAATGCTTTCAGCTGAGCCCTAAACATGAGGCATTGGCCAGAGGTGGGGGAGAATGTTCCAGAACAGCTTATGGGCAGGTCTGGAGCGGAGATAAAATGGCAAGGCAGGCTGCAGGGCAGGCTGAGGGTGAGGTCACAGAGGCCAAGCCATGGAGCGATGTTTCACTGTGAGGCATGGCAGTGTCTCTTCGGGACAGCGACCTGGCCATGCCCGTGCCCGGCTTAGGATCGCTCTGGCTCCTGTGTTGAGAATGGCTAGGTCGGGGCAGGGCTGGGGGCAGGTAGACCAGGCAGAAGGCACGGCAGCTGTCCCAGTGAGGTCCAGTGTGGCCCGGACACAGTGGCAAGGTACAGTCCAACAGACGCAAGAGAGGAGGCCAGACAGGCAGGGCTGGTGATGAGTGGCATGTGGGGGTGAGGGAGGAAGGTGTCATCTGAAGACTGGGTGCCTGGGGTGCCAAGGGCTGAGGGGTGGCTCTGGAGGCGTTTGGAGGTAGCAGTGGGGGTGGGGCTGCTGTCAGGAGGCACAGGTAGGCCTCCACAGCAGTCCTCAGCAGGTGCCGGTCCCAGCTCCGTGAGAATCTGGCATCCTTCCCTCACCTGAAAACATCTAAGGGCTTGTTCTCTTAGCAAATGATTCCAATCTAACGCCATGGGGTCCCTTCTTGGAACAGACATTGCAGGCTAGGCACTAACCAGGTGCTGCGGGTACTAAGAAGAGACCTGGTGCCAGGCCCCGGTCACTCTCAGTCCCTGAGCTGGGGGGGGGGGGGTGTGCCGTGGTGGAGGGGGCCCAGGCAGTCAGAGGCACCTCACCCGCCGGGGACACCTGCATTCCCCGGGCCCATCCAGCTAGGCCCCTGAGCTGCACGACCTGGCTCCACCCTCCAGTCGCACTGCACTTGAGAGTTCCTCACATCTCTCTCCATTTTTAAGCTTCCAAGCCGTTGCCTAGATTGTCCCATTAATAGGCAATGCTTCTCCTCCCCCTACCCTACCCTACAAGATACTCAGGCTCTGGCTCACGTCACCTCCTCCAGGAGCCTTTCCCCAGCCCCTTGCCAGGGTCAGAGGCTGCCTCAGTGTGGCCACAGCTCCTCTGTGGGCTGCTGCCTGACGGCTTTCTCTTCCCGCCTTGTTCTGGGTCTCCTCTACCTCAGTACCCCGAGAAGTCCCACAATTTGACAGCTGGGTCAAACTCACGTGGCCACCAGTGGAGCGAAGTGGCTGCGTGCTTACGGGCCAGATGGCCACACTGCAACAATGGCAAGGGTCCTCATGAACCCACAGCCACAGGGCCACGCTCCTTACAGCAGCAGGGAGGGAGGTCCAGCACCGTTCATGGCAGAGTCTGTTCCCCAGCACGGGTGCTCTCAGTGCGCCGTGTATCAGGCCTGGCCCTCAGAGTGTGCGAGTGCTCCTTTCCCAGGACAGGTGGCCACGCCAGGACCCCGCCCTGCCACGGACACAGCAGTCTCAGCGACAGGAGTCCCCAGAACCCATCCCTCCGCAAAGAGCCGACACTGAGGCCCTGCTTGTAAGAAATCTGATTATTCAAATTTATTTACCATCAAGAATTATGCAATGATGCTGTAGTTTTTCTTAACAAATAGAAAACAGACTGTGTACAACAGTGACCTCTACAGCACTAGCATCCACAAGGTAAAAATGAATGTCTCATCCAACATTACCAACCCTGATTGTTGATCTTGACTTAGCCTAGCTAGATCCGGGGACGCCTGCATCGCGACCCTTGGCTAAAACCACTATGCACCCTTTCCCGCCCCACTTACCTACCTAGATAGCACTGCCCAGAGGAAGAGGCCCTCTCCCTGCCCCTCGGCAAGCCGAGACCATGGGACTGACTTGAGTCCGCTACTAGCGTCCAGTAGCCTTGTCACATTGGTTCATGAGGGCGTAGCCAAAGCAAGATTCTTGGGGGCTTTGAAAACAGCTGCAAACCAGGGAGGGGAGTCCTCCACTCCTGCGGAGCACAGACTGTGCTTCCAGGCCCACTGGCCTGGACCTGAAGGGCCAGCCACTTCCCTGCTGGCCCTGGCCCACAGCTCCACCTGTGCCATTCGCTTGGCCACATAGCTGGATCCCGCAGCCTACAAACACCGCGCCGCACTGTAATGCTGGGGTCAGAGCCACGCTCTGGGAGCCCAGGCACTCGGAGCGGCCTCCCGCTTGGGGGTCTGAAGCAGAGGCCAGGGGATGCCTCTATTTCTCTGTGTTTTTTTTTTTTCCTTTTTTTTTTTTTTTTTTAGATGTTTGTGGTGTTGGTTCTTCAGATCTTTGCAAACACGATGGTGATGAGGAACACCTTGCGAGGCTCCCTGACGCCGTGTCTGTGGTTCTGCACCGGGAATGTGGAACGCACACGGGAGCGAGGACGGGGACCTGTGCTGCCCGCCTCCTCCTCGCCCACCGCCAACCGCGGGGCCTGAAAATGGGGCTCTTACAGAAAAACAAATCGAAAACTAAACAGACACCATGTTTCCCTGCATTTGGCTGAAACGGGGTCTCATCGAGGGGCTGAGGAGCAGAGGCATCAGCGCCGCCTCTCGCCAGGGGCCGCTCAGCCTGGTGGTCCCGGCTCCACCCTAGGAAGGCGCGTCCTGCCCCTCAGCAGTCAAAGTCATAGGAAAGAAGGATCCAAGGTGAACTCAGAGAGGAAAACAAAGGAAACCCCACCCCCAGGGCGGCTCATTCTGTAAGTTCAGAATTTGCCAAAGGAAAAAAATCAGAGGGAAGAGCCTAGCATCCCTCCAGTCTACCCCGCTTAATGTATAAAAAAGGAGGCTTCTGCCCCCTCCCCACCCATGAGAAGAAGCATGAGAGACGCGGCAGCGAACAGAGAGCTTGAAGCGGGTTCCAGGTGGGCCTGGTGGACAGAGAGGGGCCCTGCCCGCCGGTCCGCCCACTCGCCGGTGGGGGGGTGGTGCTCCTGAAACTCTGTGATCCCAGTGGGCTGTGCTCTGCCTGCGACAGCATCCGTGCAGGAGGGCTGGACCATGGTCGGTATGGCTCAGAGGAGCTGGGTCCCCTCCGGAGCCCCCAGGCGGGGGCGGCGGAGGAGAGGGGAGCAGTAGTTACGTTGCATAGTGGTCGAAGCTGCCGAGGTACTCCAGGGCAGCACGGTAGCACAGCTGGTACTGGTCCTGCCAAGACAGGGCGGCTGCTCAGTGTGGCAGTGCCAAGGGATCCCCCATCACATTGCCAAGGTCGCTCAGGCTGCAGCCAGCGGGCCAGGGAGTCAGGCTCTGCTGGACGCAGCCAGCTGCCCCCAGGCAGTGTCCAGGGGAGCCTACAGGAGGTTTCTGGAGGCTCCTCTCCCAGGCTCCCTGCCATCCCAATCATGTTTATCTGTGCTGAGACCGTGCACCCCATGGGGACTGCCAAGACCAACCCTGGCTAGGAACCAGCACAGCACAGCACAGAGCTGGGGCGCAGGGTCCCACGTGCCTCTGCCCTGAGCATCCCGCTCAATACTGGAAGCGCCAGAGGACACCTGCTGGTCTGCGTACCTCCGTCTGCACCATGGCAGGACGCTGCGTGCGCAGGGTCTTCACGGTCTGGAACATGTCGACCACGCCCTCATAGCGCATGCGCTCCAAGACGATGCTCAGAGTGATGAACACCCCGGTGCGGCCCACGCCGGCACTGCACAGACACAGTTGCGTCACAGTCCTGATCCCCCCACGCCTTTGCCTGTCCCAGCCGTCCGGGGGGGACAGCCCACCTGCAGTGCACTGTGATGGGTCCGTCCTGCCCGAACTGCTCCTTAGTTTTGTGCACCTGCCCGATGAAGTCAATGAAGCCCTCGCCAGTCTTGGGCACACCCTGCTCTGGCCAGTCTGTGAACTGGAACTGCCGGATCGTCCTTGACTGCCCATCCTGGGAGGGGAGGGTGGGCACAGGGTCAGCCTCTGTGGGCCAGGCCAGGGCAGTGCAATGACATGGGTGTACCAGTGAGGTTGTCACACGGGAACCCACACTAGCAGACATGTTCACACCTCAATACCCATACCCCCACCTCAGGCTCCTGCAGCCAGTGCCAGGGGCTGCTCAGACGGGGTGGGTTAGGGACACACCCAGGCACACTCACCCGGGCGTCCGTGACCTTGAACTCACGCAGGATATACTGGGGCATGTTGTACTCGGCCATCGGGTCAACAACAAAGTACTGGTAGCGGGCAGAGCGCTCTGCTGGCCAGTACTGGTGGCATTTCTCCTGTGGACAGAGGCCAGGTCCCCCACAGTCAGGGCGGGAAGGGAGCACCAGTCTTGGGGTGACTCTGGGACAGGAAGCCTCGGGCAGTGATGAGGGGGGCCTGAGGCCGTGCTGATGGGAGGCTGGGGAGTGAAGGGAGCCAGGAAGATGAGAGATAGCTCTCCCGAGGTGGCAGGTGTCCCCCCCCCCCCCGGGGATGCGAGGGGCCCCAGGGGGCGGGGAGGGGGTGGGCTTACCCTGCCCATCTCCCGCAGCTTGGTCAGCATGACGATGATGGTAGAATTGTGCTCCCACAGCATGCGCCAGAAGTCCTCGGTGCTCTCCGCCAGAGGCCCCTGTGTAGCTATGTAGGCCTTCTGCTGCCTGGGGCGGACATGAGACTGAACATGCCGGAGATGCTGCCGTCCCCAGTCTCTCCTGAGACTGCCTAGGCTCCTGGGGGCCCTGCTCCGATCACCCCTCCTCCGGGACGTCCTCGCTGCTCTACCCGGCCCTCTCTGGAGTCTGGGCTGCCTCTGCTCTGTTGTCCCCCAGGCAGCCGGGAGCAGGCCGAGGTACTCAGAGGCTGCATGTAAGAGTGTGCGCGTGGGCGTGTGTGGGTGTGTGTGAGCGGTGACAAGCGGGCTGACCTGTAGCCGTCCAGGAAGCTGGCATTGATGTAATCCGAGCCCTCCACGCCCCGGATGGGCTGCAGACACACGCGGGTCAACTCGTAGGGCATGATGTTGACCAGGCGGTTCTTGAACTTGTTGCAGGGCAGGTTGGCGCTGATGAAGCGAGACGTGTGGGCCTTGGAGCTGGCCAGCAACTGTGAGGGAGGGGGAGGTCAGGCCTGTCTTCCTGTGTGTGTGTGTGTTGGGGGGGTCAGCCCCATGGCCCAGTCCAGGCCCCCCGGAGCCAAGCAGGTCCACCCGAGCCCCACCTTGAACTCGAGCTCCATGGCAGTCACACTCTCCCCAGGAGGCACTTGGCCCAGCTTCTGGATGTGGGCGTAGAGGTTGCGGGCGGGCACCTCCGTGTGTCCACACGTGGCGGCCTCCAGCAGCGCCTCGTGGATGAACACGTACTGGTCCTCTGTCTGCACCATGTAGTTCCTCTGGGAGCGCATGCACGTCACGTGGCCGTAGATGTCGACCGTCTTTTCGTGCTTCATCCGCTCCAGCATGGCATCGATGACGATGAAGCAGCCCGTGCGGCCCACGCCCGCGCTGTAGAACATGGGCTCAGTGTGGGCCGAGGCCCGCCTACCTCCCGACCCACCACCCGTGTGGGGGGGTGTTGCCCCCTCTCACCTGCAGTGCACCACCATGGGCCCTGCATCGAGTGGGTTGCAGGCCTTGACCCGGCGCAGGAAGGCCAGGATGGGGGTTGGGTACTCGGGAACCCCGTGGTCTGGCCAGGCCATGAACTGGAACTGACGCAGTTCCCGTTTCTCACTGGAGCCACTCTGGGGAGAAGGGTGGGGAGACGGACGAGCTGACTAGGCGGGGCAGGTCGACCTGCTGCTGGGGCCAGAGTCGCGGCTCTCTCACGGGGCTCGGAAGCCACCCAGGCGGCCCCACGGCGCTTGCAGCACCATCCCCTGGCACGGCTGGGCCATTGCACCACACACCCCCGCCACCGCCCGGCCCCCATGGATGGGGGACAAGGCCCGGGGCAAAGCCATACCTTGTGGAGAGCGAAGGTGCGCACGGTGTACGTGGCCAGCTCCACCGTGTCCAGCAGGGTCACCTGAATAAGGCCGTAGGTCTCGGTGCCTCGCACCGGCCAGTACTGGTCACACTTTACCTGCAGGGGGACAGGGATGTTGAGGGGCTGCCCAAAGGCCGAGACAGGCGACACAGGGTGCAGGGCTCCCCAGCCCTGGCCGCTCACACCCCTTCCCCTGCCTCATCCCACCAAGCCACTGCCCCTGCCTTAGCTGATGGAACGAGGGCCGTAATTGAAAATTATTTATTCAAGACCAGATCGTACCAGGCACTTTCTGCCAAATTTACCCATCCCGTTTATGTGCTGTTTTCAAGCTCTGTAAATTTTACGTTCCAGTCAACGCTCCACAGCGCACGAGCAGCTAACTGCTGCTCTTCCCGCTGATGAACTTAGGAGCTTATGAACGCGCCGGGAACACTCCAGCGTCCCGGGAGCAGGCAAACACCTCGGGAACAAGCCAGCTGCCAGGGACACACGGACACTGCCAGGAAACAGCGGCATTCGGTGACACAGGCTGACAGCCCGGCAGCCCCCCAGCGCCGGCAACACGCTGCAGTCCAGGAGCTCGGATGGAAACGCTCCGGGAAAACAACAGCAGCACGTTCCCTCCCTCCCCAGGGAATGCCTTTCCGCGGGGACAGAAATGGCCCCTCAGCCTCACCCGGGACTTCTCCTCCAGCCGTGTCATCATGACCACAGTGGCCGTGCGCTGCTCCCACACCATCCGCCAGAAGTCGCCCGTCGTCTCGGGCAGGGGGCCCTGCGTGGCGATGTAGGCGTTCTGCTTCCGGTAGCCATCGATGTAGTTGGCGTTGATGTAGTCGCTGCCCGGGACGCCTGCGGATGGGAGGCACGTGGGAGGGCACGACCCCAGCCCGGCCCACCATGCCTCAAGGTACCCTTGGGTCTTCCTGCAGGATGAGCAATCATCCCAGCTGGCTGGGGGTGGGGACGGGGCTTCGCCTCTGGCTCACCATCGATGGATGTGAGGATGACTCGGGAGTGGTCGTAGGCGATGACGTTTGCGTAGCGGTTCTTGGGCTTGTTCACCTCCAGGTTGGAATTCTCCCACGTGAACTGCTGTCCAGGGTCAATGGACTGCAGGGAACACAGGAAGCAGATGGAGTGAGGGAAGCGCTGGGCCTGACCGCTTCCCTGGGGTACCCGGTCTAATGGGGTGGTGCTCACACCCCACAGGCCACAGCCAATGCCTATCTCACAGTGCCGCCGCAGCCTGGGAGCTGCCACGCCACCTACCAGCAAGGTGACATGCTGGGGGTGCCTGATTGTGGCACCCTGGACCAGAGGAGCAGGGTGAGGGCAGACAGGGCAAGGGCAGGCCCCCAACCCCAGAAGTACCAGGAGCTCTTGAGGGGGCCCTGCCAGCTCTCTGGCTGCTTCTCTGCCCTCTTCTCACGCTTCCTGCTTCCCTGGGCCTGGTGGGTCGCTGCCAGGGTTCTTCCGTGTGCATGCTGGAGCTGCCTGTGATCCTGCTGGACTGCAGGCTCTGTCCAGGTATCAGGCGGCCTCCCGGGCATGGCCACCTGGAGGCCTTGCAGCCCCTCACCCTCAGTCTTTCCAAAGCCACATTCATTGTCTTCCCCTCCCGCCTTCTGCTGCTCCTCCACCTCGGGCTCGGCTCAAAGCACTGTCGCTCATTCACCCAGAAGCCCAGCCTAGAACCTGCGAGCCAATCTCGAAAGCCCTCAGCACCCTCTCCCACCGGTCATGCTGAGCTGTGCCCTGCTCTGGGTCGGCTCTCTCCAGCTGCTGCCACCGCCCTCAGCCAGGCTACACACCCCCGCCTCTTCTCTCGTGCCCTGCTCTGACCTCCTCTGTCCTACAGCAGAGTCCTTTGAAAATGCACACATGAGCCTCAGTTTCCTGCTTCACAGCCTTCGTGTCCCACGGCAGTCCTTAAATGGCAATAATGATACGGCCAAGGCCCTCCTGCATCGTTCCCTCACCCAGGTCTCACACGAGACTCTCCCATGCTGCCTTGTCTCCCAGATGGCTGTGATCCGGTTCTTGGCGATTCCTCCCAGCCCTGTTACTCTGCCCAGGACAGCAACACTGCTTCCATGAGTCCCCCCCAGCACGCACCGACCCTCAGGCTGTCTCGGTGCCGCCTGACTCCTCTATGGACATTGGCTATTTAATAGTGGGGCACGGTGACAGTCACATGGGCAAACTGACTGGCCCCTGGGGCACTTGGGGCCCCTGTCACCATCGCCCCAGGTCCCACACAGGGACTGGAACATGGTGAATGCTCACATGTGGGCAATGGCTGGGAACAGCCACGGGATCTCGGACAAGGGAGAGGCTGTGGCAGCTTCTGGAGGCAAAGGCGGCTTCCTGGAGGAAGAGGGTTTCATAGGAAAAGCTCTGACCCGAGGAGAGGAGCGAGCAGAAGTTGGAAGGAGGACCGCAGGGAGCCCAGACAATGAGGCAGGGCCTCGTCGGAAGGAAGGGCTGGTGTGGGACGCGGCACGGAGCGGGATGAGCCGAAGACCAGAGAAGGCCTTTCCCGGCTGGAGAAGGAACTGAAGGCAGGGAGCCCAGCACATGAGCTTCGTCAGCCTGCAGCCCGGCCTTCTGCAAGGCAGGGCTCAAGCAGGTGCTCTAAGGTAGGGGCTGTACAGTCCCTCGGCAGCAGATGTGCTCATTCGTTTGCTGGCCAAGCTCAATTTCCCCTTGGGAAACCTGGCCCAGGGCCCTGGCATCTGCCTAGCCCGCAGGCCTTGGAAGGGCTATCTTTGCACCCCTTTGTACAGCTGAGGTGGGCATGGGACTGGAAGGGGAGAAGCTCACATTCCACTCAGCCAGCCCTTCAGCTCCCCAGTCCACAGTGAAGCACTGAGGCCCGCGGCAGGTGCTGGGAAACAGGGCTGCGGAGGGCAGGAAGTGCCTCCAGCACGCCCTTCTCTCTGCCTTCCCTAACAAAGCCCCTGCCCAGCTGGGTGGCCTGGGGACACTGAGTCATCCCTGGCCACCAACTGTGTTGGGAAGGAAACCCCTGGAGCCTGGCAGGCAGGAGTCAAGGTCACAGTGAGGTCAACATGTGGGAAGCTCCAAGCAGAAGGATTTGTGCATCCTGGGCAGCCGGCCTCGAGGCTCCTGCTCTCCATCTGTGAGCTGTGCCACTCTACACACGTCATCGCACACATGTGCAAGGCACAGGGTGTCAGGCAGGCCTGGCTAGGAATCCTGCTCTCCTCCTCCCCAGCCGCTGACCCTGGGCGAGTCACCCCCGCTCTGAGCCTCCACTTTCCCATCTAACAATACCCGGATCCTCAGACTGGGAGGACACTCAGAGAGACGAGGACGCCGAGTGCCCAGCCTGGGGTGGGTCTGCAGCAAGTCTTAGCAGAGGCCAGCGAGGGCGGCTGTTATGACTGCTCCGTGCCTGTGACCCTGTGTGTGCGTGCCTCTGTGTGCATCTGGGCACGTGTCTGAGCGTCCAGACCAAACAGGTACTCAGCCTTCCAAAGCCCCACCTGAGGTGACTGGTAGTGGACAAGGCCCAGGCCAGGCCCGGCCCCTAGGAGTCCACTTTCTGGATGGGCTGAGCCTCCTCTCTCTGCTGCGGGAAAGCCTGGAGCCCTGGACAAGAAGAGGCTTGAGCCAGGCACACAGCAAGACGTGGGGATGGCTCACCTCATACTCTTGGGAGAACTTGAGGCCGTCGTTGGCTTTGAGGCGTTCGATGTTGTCGGCCAGGTCAGTGATGGGAATGGGTGGGTGGTCTCGCATACCTGGGGGGGGCAGGCACACACAGGCAGAGTGAGCTGAGGCTTGAGTGGGGTGGCGGAGACAGCCCCGATGCGTGTATGTGCACATGTGAACACGTGTGACCATGGAGCACTTGGCACTGGTGGCATGGAAACGGCGGCACATGCGGCGACGGGGATGGTGGCTGGGGGTGGGGGTGGGGTGTATGTGCGCCGTGAGCACGCGGAGTGGGGGCACCAGGGTCCTGCCTGGCGGGTCTGCGCGAGAGGGCCGAGCGGCTTCCTCCCTCTCGGGCCGACAGCTGCCTCAGACAGCCCTCCTGCCCCTCACTGGCGCCGTTTGCCACGGCAGACTCGGTGACGCTGTGGATGGAGTGGGCACGAAGTACAGAGACAATGGCAGAGTGTGGGGGGGCTGGAGACAGGGCACCCAGAAAGGTGTCCGACTGAGACAGGAGGCTGGAGAGGAGGGGGCGGGGAAGAAACAGAACTGGAGGCAGAGGAGGGCAGAGAGGACAGAGGTGGGGGACAGCGGACAGAGTCGAGAAAGGGGAGGAAAGGGGAGAGGTGGGCTGAAGGGATGGGGGAGGGGAGGGGCAGGAGCCGCAGAGGCGTGGAAACAGACATGGAAGCCAAAGTATCCCCAACTAGGGAACTTTGAAAACTAACTTGAGATATTCGGGCAACTGGGGGCACTGGAACCTGCGGAGAAAAAACAGAAAACAAAACAACAAGGAGGCGAGAGGAGAGGGCCTGTTAACCTTTCCTGGTCCCTTGGAGCGGCTGGGGACCTGGGGAGGGGCTGAGAGCAGGAAGGGGCCGTGAGTGGCTGGGGGCTGTGGGAGGAGCCCTGGCCCCATCCGCCAGCACACATATGGCTGCTACACCTAAGGACACACTCTGACAAGCGCCACGGCAGGTGTGTGCTCAGCGTGGGAGGACAGGCTCCGACAGCCACGACGTCACCAGGGGCCATGGTCTTGGGGGACCACGGCCAGGTGTACAGCCTGTGGCTCCACCAGGCACAGCGCAAATGACTGTACCGACTTCAAACCGGCCTGGCCTGGGCTATCTGCAGAGGACTGCCACGTAGGATGAGGGGGGAAAATCCTATTTGCATCGCACACCCTCTGCTTCACGCTGTGCTCCTTCCCAGCTGGCTGTGGAAGTCTCTGCACGTGCCTGTCCCCTTCTCACCACTCCTCAGCTCACTGAAACACTCAGCCACCACACTCCCTCTGAGATCCCAGCTGCCGCAGCCGATGCACCTGCCTACTGGTCTCCCTGCCCCTCGGTCTGCCTGGCGCCCCCTCCCCCGCCCCACCTTCCCTTTCAGGGGTCCTTCCTCCTTCATGCCTGCCCCCGGGAGAGCCTGGGCTTGCTCCTCTGTGATGGCCACGTGCCGCTTGGCAGCTCCCACGCCAGCACGGTGGGTCAGGCCTGCGGGCCCGCAACCGCCTGGACAGCACTCCCCACTGCTCAGCCCGCAGCGCTGGAGCCATACTCGCCTCTGCTGTGATGCATAGATGTAAGCTCCAGTCCTGCTGTTCTGCCTCCTGCCTGCTGTTCCCGACTCGGTCCCTCTGTCCCCACTGTCGCCTTTCACACAGCAGCCTTCTAAATAATGCCCCAGGCCTTTCCTCCGCTCTACCGTCCACACAGCAGCCCCTGCTGAAAGCCAAAACTGTCTCCCCGATACCCAAACGGCCGCAGCTCAGTGTCTGCATTCCGCTGAGACTGACCTCTGCCCAACCCTGCAGCCACCCCTCGGTCCCATGCACGTGGCTCCCGGCCACGGCAACACCTAACACACATGAGGCTTCGGAGTGCGGCCTGCGCGTCATGGAAGGGAATGACCTCCCATTCCCTTTCCTGGCCCAGGATGGACCTCCGCCCCAGCGCCTGGATGCCTCCCGGATCGCATCATGCTGGGCTGCCCCAGCCCGCCAGGCACACCTGCCCTGGGCAGTCAGTCCCTGCGTCGTGAGGAAGTTGAGGCTATCCCGAGAGGTCCCATGTGGCTAGCGCAGCTGACAGCCCCGCGGGGCCCAGGCTGACTCAGCCAGCCGACGCCTACAGCTTCTTTCCTCTGAGGCCTAGGCTTTGGGGGCACCCAGTACCCAGGCATCCACCCAACTCCACCTCTGCAGTCAGAAAGGAGCCACGGATGCACAGAGACGAGTGCTTGGGCTGTGTCCAGGAACACTGCACCCCCACAAACAGGCGGGGCTGTACTGGGCCCACCCTTGCTCTAAAGGACTCTCACTCTGGACAGTCGTTGCCATACAGCCCCTGGGTGTAGCCCTGACTCACAAGAAGCCACCACATACACAGTGCAAGGGACAAAGGAAGGGCAGGCTGCAGGGCTCAGATGGTCAGAGGCGGCGCTGTGATGGGAGCGGAGGCTCTGGGGTCCAGGACACACTCAGCACTGGGGAGGCCCTCCCGGGAGGTTGGCCTGAGCTAAGTCTGCTGGGCATGGGGGAGGAGGGACATCACGTGGCGAGTGGGCAGTGGACAGCTCACAAGTGACCAGGGAGGAAGCGGGGCACCAGGCTCTGGGCCGTAGTCCTCGTCCCTGAAGGCCAGACCTGGGGTCAGGGTGGGTACCCCTTCTCTTCACAGGGCCTGTGTGGAGGGGTCAGCGTACAGAAGCTGACAGTGGCCACCCTGTGATGTGGTTGTGGGTGCTAGGGAGGCTCCTCAGCCCATACTCAGAGGCCTCAACCACAGCCAGGGTGAGGTTGGATAAGCAGCTTGGCCACCCCTAGAGGCTTCTGTGCCCTGGGCGCTGGTCCAGCTGCTGGGTACGTGCCCAAGTGAATGGGCACAGGAGAGGGCAGAGAAAGGCACAGAGAACAGGGGCCTGCAGCCCAGGTCCTTTGGTAGAGACCCCAGGGCCCGTGGAGCCGCCAGCTTGGACTGGGCCGGGGGGCAGGCAGGCGAGGGAGCTGCCCTACCTGGGGTCTGGTAGTTGAGCCTCCGCATCTCCACGGGGTCAGAGGAATGGGCCAGCAAAGAGTCCTTCAGCCCAACCGACTGCTCATCCTTTGACGATGGGGAGTGGGTCCTCTTCCTAAAGGGGCAGAAGAGGGGTCAGTGAGAAGCCAAGGCCCAGGCTGAGGACAGCGACGCAGGTCCCGGCCAGCAGCTTCACAGCCCCCACCGCCCCACCTCACCTGGGGTCTCTGCGCGTGGAGGAGCCAGGGGAGAGCAGCTTCGACATGAGAGGACACAGGGCAGGGATGGGGTGGGAGACAGCAGGAGTGTGGGGTGGGTGGAGGGGGCAGAGCAGCGAGGGAGGAAGGGGTCGCGGAGGCTGGGGACTCCTTTGGATGGAAGTAGGTCACTGCTGGGCAGCGGCTGCTATCCCCAAGGCCACCAGAGCTGAGGCAGTGGGAGCCACCAGGAATAAACATGCAAATGACACATAAAAAACGCAAACATCATGGGGGGACCGGGCCCCAGCTGTCTGGCTCTCAGGCTGCCAGGGTAAAGGCCCGCGGCAGTGGGGGAGGGGCGGGGACGGCGGCACCCTCTCCGGGCAGAGTCCTCTCTCACTGGCCTCAGCTTCCCCAGCTGCAAGGACAGGGTCAGAGACAGACTGCAGGGGCCAGCTGCTGACAAACACTCAAGGGTCACCTGCGGGCCACAAACGTGTGTATGTCAGGAAGGCAGCGCCGTGTGACTGGGCTTGAGTGTGCGTGCGCGCAAGGCAGGACACGCTGGCCCGTGCTCTGCGTGGTGGGCCAAGTCAGTCTCCTGCAGCACCAGGGAACTTCTCAGGGGACCGGGCGCAGGGGGAAGGTTCTGGTGAGTTCTGTGCACTCAGGCACAACTCACGAGCCCCAGGAAGGGGCTTGCTCTGTGCAGAGGTACAGGGCTGAACTTGTAAGAGAGCGATGGTGGGCGCCTGCCCCTGGAGCCAGGGAGGACTCAGCCCTGAGCTGGGGAGCCTGCTGCGTGGGTGGGTGCGAGGTGGGGCTTTGGCTCAAAGCACCATCCCTCCCTGCCGGCCCAAGGCGTGAGCAGGGATAAGTAGGCAGGGGCGTGGGAAGAGAAGGCTCCTACCTTTCTTGTTTACTAGGTCCCGAAAGACAGGCAAGGACAGAAGAAAGGAACGGAACGGTCAAAGTTTGCACCACACACTCTGCCCCGTGTGAAGTGGGGGCACGGTAGGACCTGCACACAGCACCCACACAGCATTCACAGGGAGGCGGTGGACGTCAGGATCTAGGTGGGAGTGGAGGGGTGGGTGGGGGTGGGAAACACTCATCAGCAGTATCTACTCTGGGAGGAAGCAGCGGGGGTGGAGTGGGGGAGAGTGGGGGAGACAGGGCAGAGGTCAGGGCACAGGAGCCAGGCACCATGCACAGCTGTGCTCAGACACACTCCGGCACACATCCGTCTACCAGGCGCTCGCTGCGGACTTGCACGCTCCGCGTGGCCAGCCACAGGCCCAGTGCCTTCCCAGGGAGCACCACGGGGGCCAGAGGTGGGGCTGCACGAGGAAGGGTTGGGGCCGGGGAGCCCTCATGGGGCACGGGAGCCTGTGAGTCTTCAAGGATGAGGCAGGTAGCAGCTGCGTGGGGAGAGGGAGAGGCAGGTGTGCAGGTGGGGCTGGCCTGAGCTGGCCTAGGAACGGGCAATGGGCAACGGGCAACGGCTGGAGCTGCAAGGGTTGGGGCATCAGGAGGACCAAGCTGGGTTTTATCTCGGGAGTGGCAGAAAGGTTTTAGACACAGAATAGCAAACTGAGTCTTTGGAAGTATCTCTTGGGGTCTGGGAGGCGAATGGACAGGAGGGGCAGGTGGCGGCGGCTACTGGAGCGAGGGCACTGAGTGTGAGGCCGAGACAGCCAGGGATGTCAAGGAGTGTCTGCTAAGTGAGGATGTGTGGGCACGCGGGCTGCGGCTGGCTCTGGGTCTCCTGGGACCTAGTCTTCTAGGAACGGAGCAGGAAGGAAGGTGCTTAAGGTAGGAGACAGGAGAGGGTGGCATCCTGAGCTGAAGAGGAGACAGACATGCTCACGCCCACGGAAAGACAGACAGACGGACAGACGTGCCCTGAGATGCACAAGGAACAACACTCCATGAAGCTCTGGCTCCTCTCCACACCCAGGCTGATGTGCACAGAGGCCCCCGGACAGACACACGACGTGTGTACGCACGCGTACACGCCATTGCTGCCCTTCCTGGCACTGCACCCAGAGATGAGGGGTCAGCGGGGTCCCCAGTGCCCTCAGCACAGCACCCACCTCTTGAACAGCAGGATGGCGATGACGATGAGGATGATGAGGATCACCGCCAGCACGGGGCCTGTCACCCACAGCATCTCGGGCTCCTCCTGCTGCTGGGCTGGCGTCACCTGGATCACAATCTCGTCCGAGTAGGGGCTGGAGGCAAAGCGCTTCTGTGGCCGGGCGGAGGGACAGTAGGGCCTGTGAGCCCCGTGTGAGAGCCCCAAGCCTGCCCATCAAACCCGGAGGAAGGATTCTGGGGCTGGGACTCCCCTCCCAGGCCCTACGAAGCTGGCCTGAGCCTTGTCAACAAGGCTGGGCCCCGGAGCCAGATTAGGTCTGGCCTTCTGGAGCCTAGGGCCTAATGTCTTGGGCTCCCAAGTGCAGGTTCCAGGTCTCTGGGGCAGCCCCAGGCTGCTGCAGACCTGGGCTCTCGTGGTGGCTTGAGACTGGTCTAGCCACTCTTGGGTCTGGGGTGCTGAGGGCCAAACCGGCTCAGGCAGACCTGGTCCACGGGCTCCTTCAGAGAGGCGAGCACGAAGCACTGGTAGCTCAGGTCCGGAGATAGGGGCCGGTTGTAGAAGCCCCCGTAGTTCTTCTTGTCCCCCAGGGTAAAGGTCTCGGGGAGCACATCCACTTGAGCAGCCACATACGGCTTCAGCCGCTCCGCCTGCCGCCGCCGCCGCCGCTCCACACCGGCCTGCTCGATGGCCTCCAGGAGCTGGGGGAGCAGAGTGAGGAGTGGTCAGGCAGGGCCTTGGAGCCACCGTGGGACCAGGGCCTGGACACCAGCCTCCTGGGCTGAGACTAAGGCCTACCTTCCATGTAAGGCCCTAAGCCCGACTCACCCTCAGCCCTCCCAGGACAGCACCAGCGCCGCGGTGCCATGCCTCCCGCCGGTTACTGGGACCAGGGAGGGCTGTCTCCACGTGGGCCGTGAGGACAGCACAGATTTCCAGCGTTCTGGGGACTACAGGCTGTTAGACTCACTCCTGCCTGCCCATGGTCTGTACCTTCTGTGAATTCTCGAGATTCTCCAAAATCTACAGGGCTCAGGATTCTCTAGCCCGTGGAGACAGCTCTACTGATGCCTAGCCCACAGGCAGCTCACCAAACACTCCCAGGGTCTGTCCCGCCATGTCCCTCTCTCTAGGAAGGGGGCAGGTGGCCCGCCAGGGAAGGCAGGAGAATGATTTCAGTTTAGGGAGTGAGTCAGGCGGAGAGTTTATGGGGGCAACACTCAGTGCAGGGAGGCCCTGGTCAACTGGTGCCTGGGGCCATCACTAGTGCCCCGTCCCCCGTACAGGCACCTCGTCCAGCTCCAGCTCGTCGGGTGTGCTCCATCTCGGGGCCAGCATGCTCCCGCCCACACGGTCGATGGGCACCACCACGATGTAGAACCACCTGAGAGGGCAGAGTCGGAATTAGGGCTGTTGGCGGCGGCGGCAGCCTGCAGCCCCTCCCTCTTCTCTGCCTCCCGAGAGGTCTCATCCCCACACCTGACCACCGAGGGGTCCTGCACACGCGGCATGGACAGGGAGAAGCGGCCGTCCTCTACGTAGGCAGACGCGGGCAGCGGCTTGTGGGGCAGGAGGTCGGGGGCTGTGCGAATGGACACGAGGTGCTGCAGGCCGCCCGCGCTGCTGCCCCGGTTCATCAGCACAAACGAGTACTCCGTGTTGGGCTGCAGGTCTGCAATCAGCTTCCGCATCGAATGCCCGTCCACCTCCACACTCTGCCCGTTGTACAGAATCTGCAAGGGGGCGGGGCACGGAGTGTGGCAGAGCCTCTGGGGTGAGGTTCCCCACCATGGGCCCGCAAGAATGCAGCATCACGCGCCCAAGCCCGACAAGCCTGCCTCCCAGATACGTGCACACGTGGGTCAGGACTGGGTAACAGCGCACAGCGGGCCTGGGTGGGCTGGGCTCGGCCGGCTGCGGCCCTTACCCACCCTGAAGGGCACAGCTGACTTGTAGGAGTCAGGGACCTCCCAGCTGAGCAGCACAGACGTCTTCATCGCAGCCGCCACCCGGAAGTTCTTGGCGAACACTGCGGAGGCACAAGGAGGGACAGTCAGCCTGGGCTTGGGCGGGAACGGGCCGGGAGGGCTCTCCACCAGGACGCCACGGGTGGAGGAGCACGGGGAGTAAGAATGGCTGCAGAGCACCGGGCCCCCACTCCTAGCCGGCTCCACACGGCACAGTTCAACTCCCAGGCGCACAGCGAGCACTGCACCGGGCAGGGGAGGCTGCAGCGCCCACGGCCGGAGTTTCCAAGGTGCGTGGGTAAAGGCTTGAACTCACAGACACCAGGCTAGGGCGGCCAGCGATGAGTGGGCTGCAGTCGTGAGACGCATGCGGCCGCACACCAGAGCGCGGTGCAGCACGTCCACTAGAGGTCAGCAGGTCACAGCCCCCAGAGATTAGTGTCACACACACCACAGATCGGTGGGTTGCACACCTGAGACCGGTGATGCAGTTGAAAGAGATCAGTGGGTCAAGGTCACGAAAGATTAGAAGGTCACACAGCAGTCAGTAGGTCAAGAACAGCAGAGGTCAGGGGTCACACACCCAAGAACGTGGCGCCCGTTCATCACTAGAGGTTAGTGGTCAGTGTCGGGAGAGACTGGAGGGTCACACAGCAGAGGTCCCCAGGCGCAGCCATGTGTGGGCAGGCGCCGCTGTGCCCGCAGCACACACCTTGCTCCATGGGCATGGTCCGGGACTGGATGCTGGGGCTGAGTGGGCCGGCGCCTTTGCTGGTGCGTGCGCGAACCTTGACGTCGTAAGTGGTGTCAGGCGTGAGGCCGGAGAGCGTGAGGCGTGTGTCGGCGGTGACGTTCTGCAGCTCTTGCTGGCTGTTGATGTCGCGGTACACCACGGTGTAGTTGGTGATGCGCCCGTTCCTCTCCGCTAGCACTGGCGGGTCCCAGGCCAGTTCCGTGGTAGACGTGGTCAGTCCTATCACGCGCAGGTTCTGCGGGAAGCCGCTGGGCACGTCCTCGGGGGTTGTGATCTCCTTCTCGAACTCCTCACCTGGGCCAGCCCGGTTCTTGGCAGCAAGCCGGAAGATATAGGTGGCTCCCTTGTGCAGGCCGGTGACCGTAAAGTGCTGGTCATCCTTGCCAAAATCTATGGTGTTGGGCCGCACCTCGTCGGCCCGGCGGTACTGCAGCCGGTAGCCCAGCAGCTCTCCAGGCAGCTCCTTGGGTGGGTGCCACTGGAGCAGCGCGGTGTTCATGGCCGTGGTGCTGACCATCATGGTGGGCCGGCCTGGGACTGAACAACCACGCACTGGCCTCTGGCACTGCCCTCCCTGCCACCCCTCCACCCCCACCCCCAGCTCTATCCCCGGCCCCTCACGCACCGGCCCCTGTGGTCGTAACTATCTTGGGCTTGCTTCGGGCACCATCCCCTTTGGTGGTGTAGGCGGCAACAGTAATGGAGTAGGTGGTTTCCGGGGTGAGGCCGCTGATGGTGGTTTCCTGGGGGAGGAGGCGGGGCCCATTCCCATCAGAGTGCAAGGAGCAGCCAGACTGTCAGCCACGACAGAGCCCTAGCCTGAGCGGGACCCCGGGGCACACAGGGCCAGAGGGCACAGGAAGTGGGCTATGCAAGGCTGGACTCTGCTGGAGCCAGGGCAGGCAGGTGGGATGTGGGCTTGGAGGGCAACATCCTTCCTGGGAGCAGACAGCTCCTTCTTCCTTTCAAACGAGAACAAAGGCCACACAGCTCCCTCTGCTCCATCGTGCTGCCAATGATGCTCCATGAGGCCCTCACACAATCAATGCACACAGGGCACAGGCCTCACACGCCCCCAGCACTTTGCAGGGTTCTTGGCTTGCACATGCACATGGCCTGTAGCCCCTGTGTAAGCAGGTGCAAGGTCACCTGTGCATGCTAGTAAAGGCATGGACTCATATGCATGCATGCACACACACGTGCACACACAGGGCCAGGCACTACCCTGTAGGATCAGGTCAGGACCCCAGCTGACCACACTTGGGCTGTGGGCTGCATCTGAACATCTATGAACTGCCAGGAGAAGAGCGAGACAGGGAGCTGAACAAGGAAGCCCCAGCAGTCAGTCAGGGCAACTCTGCTCCTCACCCATCTCCAGCAGAGACATTACTTCCGGACATGCGGAGAACACCACGGGGGCCAAGCCACGCCACACAGAGGGAAGAAGGGGAAGGAGGGAGGGTCACCGTGCAGTGGAACAGAACTGTCACCACCAACTCTGGCATCCCTCCAGCTCTGAGCCTCGAGCGGGGTCACAGCAGCCACCACCAACCCCTCGCAGGCCCCCTCCTGCCCCGGCTGGAGGTTCACCCAGGGCTGGGGCTCCAGAGCGCACCAATGCCAGAACCGGCTCCCCAGACTGCCCTCCCAGCCTGGGCCCCGAGCAGGTGATTTTTCACTCCAGGGATCAATAGGGCCAAACGATCAGGATTGGATTTAACTCCATCCCCGTCTGGCCTGAGCAGGGGCCGGACCCTGGTCGATCAGGAACATTGGCCTCAAATTGCTGCTCGACAGGCGAGAAGCGAGGATTAGAAGAAATGCCAATCGCTGCTCAGCTCGGGGCTCGCGCACAAATGCCAATTTTCTCCGGATGTGGCTGGTGCCCTGTGGATCTTGGCAGTACAGGCTGGGAGGGAAGGAGGGAGAGGGCGGTGTCCCACGAGCCCAGCCTGACCCCGGTCTTGCCCGCGCTCGCACACCTGTTACTTACATAGTCCTCGGACTCCTCTGGCTGCCACTGACCGCGGGAAGAAAGAAAGGGAGACAGGATGGTAAAGGCCTCTGGCCTGGAGGGGGCTTGGCCCAGGAAGAACACATGGCGCCTCAAGCCTCTCAAGTGCTCATGGGGGTAGCAGCCCAGGGCCGCACCCCATCCAAAGACTGACCGCCAGCTGAGCTGATGGTGCGGAGGACAGCCCGCAGGGGGAGGGCTCGCTGACAGCTGGGATCAGGGAACTCCAGCAGAGGTGCTTTCAGAGAGAGGCTGCTGGACCTGGAGGGTGGGCGCGCCGGCTCAGGCCGAGGGGAAGGAAGACATGGAGGAGCGAGTGGGGTTGCCATGCACCTGGGCTTGCCTGGGCCAGTTCTGGCCTCCACCTGTTGTCATGCTTTGATTATTCAGTGTCTCCTATCCACTCTCAAAAATATCCCCATTGGGACATTACAGTCACCCTGGGCACACGGAGTGTTCCGCTGCTGTGCTGGGGTGGGTGCTGGCAAGGCTAGGCTGGCCAGCGAGATTATGAAGGCTTGAGTGCCCAGCTGAGAACCTGGGCCTTACTGCATGGGCACAGGTCCTGCCTTGGGTGCCTGACAACTCAAGGTAAGAAGCAGGTTGCAGGGCTGGCAGTGCTATTTCTTGGTAGGCCCTCCTTTAGGCCATTGGTGCAGGCAGGCACAATACAACTAGACGGATGGAGGCCTGCATTCTGAGGCCCTATGGCACTGAAGGGCTAAGGGATGGCCAGCCAGGGAGACCTTGGGGTCTTTGCAGTGCTGGTCCAGCCTCTGTCCACTGGTTCCAGGGCCAGGTGGCCTTCGTTTCTCCTGTTCCAAGAAGCTCTGTTGCAATGTTCTGGAACTGAATATGGGAGGAGGAGGCTGGACAGGTCCCTAATGGCCTCGGCCTCTTACAGCGTGTGCTTCTGGGCCCACCTGGTTCGAGTTTCCTTGCCTTTGAGGAGACCTGTGCTGTCCAAGCCAGGCCTGGGCATGGAACCTCCCCTGCGTCAGAGGCAGGGCCAGGGAGAGGGAAAGACAAAGACGGTGAAACAAAACAGAGAGAGCGAGGAAAGCAGGGTCCAGACGAGTGGCAGACGGAGGATAGGAAACGAGGAAGGGGCTGGGCCAGACCGGACCAGCCTGGGAGGGAGGGAGGCCGGCCCGATCGGGGGAGATTGTGTGACCACTTCTCGGGGGTGGGGGGAGCATGAACCGTGTGGTTCCTCACTGATGGGGCCCTCGGCTGAGCAGATGGTGCTGTTGGGAGAAGGGAGACAGGCTGTGGTGCCCTTGACTGGGACGTGCGGGGACAGCTGGGCCCTGTGGCCAGGCCGGGACCTGGCCCCATCTGCTCCACCGCTGGCTGAGAGCAGACAGCTCTCCAAGGAGGCGTGAAGCGCAGGGCCTCCATCCTCAGTTGTCCCCGTGGATCTCTGCAGCTAAGGGGACAGAGCCCCTGATCCTTTGGCCTGACTCCCTTCCAAACCAGCTGGGACCAGAAGGGGGCACCCCACGTGGTGTCTCTGGGCTGTGGACGGGAGGGCTGGGAAGGAGCCCATTCCTGGGATATTTCTGGGTGGGTGTGTCTGCAGAGGAGCCCCGGACCTGGCCCAGGAATGCAGGACACACCCGCCCACCTCCTCCAGCCCTGGACCCTCAGCACCGGGCAGGGGAAGAGGGCATCCTCTGGCAGAAAGGAATTCCTCTTCAGAAGGCTGAGCCTGGGGAGGCAGGAAGGCTTGTGCTGCGTGGGTGAGAACGCAGGGCACTGGCAAGGGCCAGGCTCCACCCCCTGGGCCGCTCAGTGCCGGGTCCCGAGGACCAGCAGGGTCTTCCGCAGTCAATCGGGAGGGGGCTCTCATGACAGCCGTGGCCCCTTCCCAGGTCCAGAGACTTGGCTTCCTATCTAAGCTCAGCTGCCCACGTGCTAGGTAATTCTGCCACTCACTGAACCTCCCAAAGCTCCAGGTTCCTCATCTGAACAGGGTATCTGGAGCTCAGACTTCCCCCAGGGACCTCACCCCGCACTCACAGGCAGAACCATCAGCCCCAGGAAGACGGAGCAGAGCCCCAGAAAGCAAACATCGGCCCGGCCAACCACCCGGGGCCAGCAGCAGAGCAACACCAGTGAGCTCTGCAACAACCACTGGCCCAAGGCCTGGGGCCGGGGTGGGGGTAAGCGCCAAGGAGCCCCTCCCTGCCTCCTGCTGCGGAGGGCACAGCAGTGGAGCCCAGTGCTCCAGCGCTGTCTGGGAGGACGGTGGGCACAGCCCCAAGGCCGAGTGAGTATGCTGTCTCCGTATCAGGAAGGCTGAGGCTGGGGTCTGTGAGTGCCGGTGGTTGAGCCACAGACACTTTACCAGGCTGGGACCGTTAATATCAGGGTAGATGGGGCTGGCACAGATGCAAGACAGAGGAGGGAGCGGCCTGGAACCTGGCCCTCACCTCCTGATCTCAGGGCCTCCCACCCAGGACGCAGCAAGGCATCGCCGTACTCTTAGCAAGCAAAGGTGGTCACAGCACCTCTGAGAACACACACAGAGCGGGGTGGGCGTGCAGCTACTCTGGGTCCCACAGAGAAAGCAACGCAGGCTGCTCTCTGCTTTCCACTCCCCCCACCCCCGATGGCACACCTGGGCCTCAGCCAGCATGACGTCCTGGATGACGGGCGGGCCCCGGGGCTCGCCATTTTCCAGCCGCACGTAGGTGACCTGGTAGCCGCGGATCTGGCCGTGCTGCTTGCTGGGGACAGGCAGCTTCCAGGAGACGTGCACAGCAGTGGAATTCAGCGGCTCCACCTCCACCTTCCGTGGTGGCCCACTGGGCACTGGGGGCAGGTGGAGAAGGAAGGAAGGCAGTCAGGCCTGGTGCTATGGATCCCGGCTCGGGTGGGCTCAGCACTCTCCAGGGCCTGGCCTCTGCACCCTACTCCCCAGGTAGCTCCTTTAGCCCGTCCATCCTGGCAAGGAGCATGAGGGTTTCCTCTGGCCACTGTGGCTTAGAGCCCAGGAGTAGCCCTCTGGCAGGGCAGACACAGGGAGGTACAGGGGATGGGTGGAGGCACCCAGGCCTTCGACCACCCCAAACTCAGCACACAGGCTGTCAGTCGGTGCTTCCCCTGCAGCCTTTTGAGGCTTTGCTACCCTGATGTTTAGGTCCACGTGGCACATCAGCTCCAGCTCCATTAGGCCTGGGCTGGTGGAGGGGCAGGCAGAAGCCCCGGGTACCAGTGGGTGGCATCTGGGGCAGCGGGTCTTCCCTGCCCACCCCTCCCAGCACGGCCGCCTACCGTCCTCGTCGGTGCGCACCAGCACCGGGCTGCTCTCGGGGCCAGGGCCCACGTCCGTGTGTGCCCGCACCCACACCCGATACTCCGTCCACTTCTCCAGGCCCACCAGGTCCCAGCTGGAGCGCTCGTGCCCGATGCCGTCCACCACATGACGCCCGCGGTCCTCGCCGTCCACCGCCTCGTAGGCCACGGAGTACTGGGTGATGATGCCGTTGCGGCTGTCAGCCGGTGGTGGAACCCAACTTACCCGGACCGTGGTGGAGCCCGCACTCACGCACGTCACCTTCTGGGGAGGGGCGGAGGGGGCTGGGGAAGACAAATGGAGGGAAGCAGGCAGATGGAGGGTGGGGGTCGCAGGCACGGCGACTGAGCCACAGTGGATGGGAGACTCACCCAGGCAGGCCACCCTTAGTGCTGACATGGCCATCCCAGGGGGCCTCTGGCCAGGCTGCCGCCACTGTCGCCGACGCGGCCTGCTGTCTCTGAACTGCTGGCTGCTCCTCCCTCTCTCCCTCCCTCCCTGTCCCTCCCACGCACACAGTCTCTCTCACACACATATGGAATTCTAACACAGCGTCTCTCCCACACATATGCCGTCTCGCACAAAACATACACGCTGTCAGATACACGCGCATGACCACATGTGGAGAACGGCTCTGCACCTGCTGTGCCCTGGGCTCTTCTGTTCTGAGGACAAGGTGGCCCGGGGACTCTGTTGGTGTGAGGCTGCCCTGACCTGTGCCTGAGCCATGGGTAACCAGACGGGAGGCCAGAGTGACAGAGGCAGCCAAGAGCTCCTGGCTCACGTCTAGCAGGTCCCTGGGGGTTAGGAGGCAGGTGAGAGCCTTTCTTGTGCCCAGCAACACTCCTAGAATCTATGCCACCAAAGACGCTGCTACCAAGGCAGGGGGCTGCTTCTCCATCCCAGTCCTGCCACCACCCCTGCCCAGGGATGGTGGCAGCCACCTTGACTCACCAGGCTTTCTCCTCTTCTGCATAGCTGTGGTCACACCCTGGGCATGGCCTTACCTGTGGCCTCCTGCCTCTTCTCCCAGCCCAGCTGCTCAAGGCCCCAGCACTGCACCTGCTTGTCAGCCCCTCGGGGCTCCACCCATCCACCCTCATCCTGACTACCCTCCATAGTCAGCTTTCACTCCAAGGTCTACCTGCTCTCACTCTCACCAATATCTAAAACTCCCTCACTCCCTGACCCTCCTGTTGCCTGCCTGGCTACCCTGCACCCAGCCTGAAAGAACCCTCTGCTTTCTCCAGTGGCACTGGGGTGGACATCAACAAGTGGCCTCCTCTGCACGCTGCCCTTCTGGGACACCTCCCCAGTGATCTCCCGGGGCCCTCTGCTGCCTGCCTATTCTGTGCCCAGCACTCTGCCGCTTAGCACAGAAGACACGAACCTCCCTAGGCCCTCCCAAACCTCAGCTCCCTCTGCCGGCAGGACCCCATCACCCACTTTGTGGAGGGACACAGCCTGCCTGCAGAGGCACACGTGGCTTCCTGCTGTCACACCTGCCAACCTCACTGCAGCAGCACCGGATCCCTCTGCCCACAGGACAGAGAACCACCCTGTCGGAGGCGGATCTGCCCGCTGCCTGAGCTCCGCTGCTGGAAGCTCCACTATTTATCCTCTTTCCTGTGGCTTCCAAATGGCACTGAAATACCCTTAAACTATTCCGTCTTAAAAGATCCCACGGGGGCCAGCACCCCATATGGATGCCGGTCTGAGTCCCAGCTGGTCCACTTCTGATCCAGCTCCCTGCTAATGCGCCTGGGAAAGCAGCAGAAGATGGCCTAAATCCTTTGGCCCCTGAACCAATGTGGGAGACTGGGAAGAAGCTCCTGGCTCCTGGCTTTGGACTCTCTCTCTCTCTGTGCCTCTCTTTAACTTGGCCTTTCAAATAAATAAATACATACATACATATTAAAAAAAAATCCCATCTCAGCCCCAGGGTCCCCTCCAGTGACAGGTATACTTCTGAGCTCTGAGCTTGCGGTCTCCTTCTTAAGCTCCCCACAGGCCTCGTGAAACTCCGTGGGCTGCAGACACCTCCACGATGCTGATGCAGATCTGCCCCTCCACCCTGCTAGACTGTGTTCCTCTGCTCCAGCCCACTCCCACAGGGTCTGTTCTACTTCCTGAAACTTTCTCTTCTCCCAACCTCCGAGACACAGCCCCGCCTCCATTCCTTCTGCTCAGGGTCATCCACTGCCCGGCCAGGCCCGGGATTCCCCCAGCCTGCCAACCATCACTACTTGCTTGGCACTCGGATTTTGAATTTGGGCGTCTGAGACCAGGTTCACTCTTGGCACCTGCTCCTGTCCCATCTCCTATCCTAATTGGCACCAGCCTCCTTCCAAACCTAACCAGACAAGCGTCACCTACACATTCCTCTCCCTCAGGCCCCTACTCTCACCCTACCCCCACGTCCTGATCAGCCAGCGTCCCCAGTTCAGACCCACCGCCTCTTGCCTAGACCACTGCAAAGCCTCCTATCCAGTCTCCACTCTCTTCTCTGAATGCCTCACACAGCAGCCCAGCCAGCCAGGTCTCAACTGCCACGGGTCCAGAGGCTGCTCCGGCCACACTGCTCACCCTCTGGCCAAGACCCCACGCCAACTTCGGGGCTGTAGAACCTGCAGACCCTCCGCCTGAGCCCTCTGTCCCTGCTTGCCCCGGAAGATGTGCGCCCTCTCCAGGCAGCCATCTCGGGCTAGACCATAGTACCGTCACATTGCCATTCCACCCTGCTCATCTCTGCCGCCCCTCTTCACACACAGGTAACTGAGGCTCATCCGGGCAACTGCAGGTGTAACGTGTGTCTGCCCCACTTGAACGCAGGACCCCTGCGGTCAGGGCGGACGGCCTGGCCCCCAGCAGGTACTTCCAGAAGGGGTCCTTTAGCAGGAGGTCACAGGTAGCCAGCCTCTGAGCAGAATCAGTCCCTACATACACAGTCCCACGTCACACAGACCTCACAGACCCTGCCACGGGTACGGTCAGCACAGGGCATCATAGTCTCAGTCCTGTGACACCACCCAGCCACAGCCTGGCCCTGCTGTCGCCCAGAGCGTCATAGGGGCCTGCTGCAGCTGTCTGATCAGGATCAGAGAGGCTGTCCAGTGGCACTGTAGTCACACACACTCTTGCTCTGTCACTTGGCGAGCTACAGGGGCCCACAGACATGGTCACAGGCAGAGACCAGAGTCATTCAGAGACATGGGCACGCCAGGGACCCCCCAACACACATGCATAGCTGTCACACGGCCGGGAGTCTGGCACGGTCACGAGCACATAGCCACAGCATCAGTCTCACACATGGCAGCATAGAGCAACACACAGAGCCACCCAGCTGTCACACAAACAGCACTGCACACAGGCCCCTGGCCACGTGGTCCCACACAAAGGCACGTGGGCACACTGCCACCGCGTCACATTCTCACGGACCTGCCCGCCTGCAGTCGGCCCTGCGGCTCACACGTGGTTCTCATGGTGGGGGACGAGAAAAGGGGGTGATGGTGAAACATGATGTGGGACACGGGGAGGGAAGAGAGCCACTGAAGCGGGTTTGGGACGTGGCAGACCCAGCACTGAGGACGGCCTGGCCACTGGGAGGGCCGTGGAGGGCGGAGATGAGTCACGGACATAGAACTTACCTGGGCAGGGTGTGGGAGGGCATGGGGGTCAGGCAGGAGTCTGGGCAGGGAGCAGGGAGGGGCAGCAGCCACCTGGACACACTGGGGCACTTACCTGTCCCTCTCCTAGGGTCCAGACCCACAGTCTAGATCAGAGTCCAGGGCAGGGCCCAGCAGACCCGACCACCCACCTGGCTGAGTGTGTGTGCATGTGTGTGTGTATCCCAGTCCAGGAGTGACAGACAGCGGCCCCTGGAGACACTTACTGGACTGTGCTGTGCGGGCCTCAATAGTGGGGGTGAAGACGCCCACCCCCAAATCGGAGCGGGCAGCCAGCTGGAAGCGATACAGTGTGTCAGGTTTCAGGTCCTCTAGGGTGTAGGAGGAGGTGGGGTCGAAGGTCACCTTGTGCTGAAAGAGTAGGAAGCATGCACTGACCACTCTGACCTCAGACGTCACCCCCACCACTGCCCGGGTCCCAAGGCTAGCTCTGTGGCACAAGGCCACGGGGACTCCACAGGCTATTTACAGCCAAGTCCGTAACACACAGGCCACAGGACCCACCAAGGACAGATGGCCCCAGGGGAACTTGTGGGCACCTGCCATTGTCACGGGAGCCACAGAGCTCCCTCCACAGAGGGTGGGGGCCCTCAGAGCTTCGCCCCTGCTCACAGCCTCACCACAGAGCCCCAGAGAGCTGCCCAGGTGAGCCCGGCATGCGTGGGTGCTCAGGGCCCAGGAGGTGCTCCTCCCGCCCTTTCCCCAGCTCCGGCTCACCTGCTGGCCTTCGTCCTCGGCGGCCCAATACACCAGCTCGTACTTGACAATCCGCTCCTGCGGGGGCAGCAGCCACGACAGCTGGATCCTGGTGTCGGACTCAGCCTCAGCCTGGAAGTCCGCAGGCTGTGCAGGCACTGCAATACCCCCCAACAGGCGTCAGCCTTGCAGAGCCCCGGGAACAAGAAGCTGCAGACCCTCACCCTGCCTCCCAGGAAACCAGCACCCACGTCCTCCCCGGAGCTCCCCACTCTCAGCCTGTCCGGCCGGCGCTTAGCACTCACGCCCCTACCTACCTCCCTGCTGCGTCTTGACCTGGATGGTGGGGCTGGGCGGGCCGTCGCCCACGGCGGTGAAGGCGAGCACGCGCAGGCTGTAGGTGATGCCGGGCAGCAGGCTGCCCACGGTGGTGAGGAGGCCTGCGTCGGTGTTGTGCTTGTGCCAGGCACTCAGGGGCCGGCGGGAGTCGGGAGTGTAGTAGACGCGGTAGCCCCGCACCAGGCCGTTGGGCTCCTCAGGTGGTTCCCACTGCACTAGCATGGTGCTGGCGCTCAGCATGCGGGCCTGCACGCGGCGCGGCGGGCTGGAGGGCGCCTGTTCGCCTGTGCGCGCCCGCACGGCCTCGCTGGGAGGCCCTCGCCCAATGCTGTTCACGGCCAGCACGCGGAAGGCGTACTCTGAGAACGGGCTGAGGCCGCCGATGCTGTAGCGCGTGGTGGCCACACCATCCACCTCCTGGAAGGGGCCCTCGGTGCCTGTCGCACGGTACTGGATGCCGTAGTAGGACACGGGCTCTGAGTTCCCGGAGTCCCAGGTCAGGGTGACGCTGGTGGCAGTCGTCTCTGTCACCACGACATCGACCGGCGGCTTTGGCAAAGCTGAGGACAAAGTGCAAGGCTCAGGACTGCCTGAGGTCAAGACCCCAGGGGCCACCCCAACTCTTGGGGATCATCCCAGTACCTCATGCGCCCCACAGAATATGACCCACAGCCCACCCTCAAGAGCGGCCTCTGAGGGCTGAGTGGGGGACAGTGGCCAGGCTGGTCAGTGCCCTCAGGGGCAGGTACACAGGTCACTTCTGGGGCTCACTGGATCCTCCCATCAGCCCACATGAGCCACCTAACACACAGACTGGGAGGTGACGTGGCCTTGGTGGGCAGAAAGCACCCAGGCTGGGCAGCAGAGATCTGCACCTGAGCCGGTCCATGTCCACCCAGTGGAGAGTGTGTGCAGGGTGGTGGGAGGTGAGACAGCGCCTATGGACTTGCCCCGGAGTTTAGGAGGAGTGACGGGGCACCTGCTGCTCGGCTCAAGTTTAAGGAGGTAAAGACCCAGGTCCACAATCATTCCACGGATGAGCACTAAGTGTCTGCTCAGTGCCAGGCACTGGGCTGGGGCTGAGGCCACAGAGCCACACGTCACACTGCTGCTCCCAGGGAGTTCATGCTCCAGCGAGACACAGAAAGTGAGTCAGTAACAATGACTCTGATGCCTGCAAGGACTGCGATCCAGAAAGATCCAAGGACTCCTGGGATGAGACGACCAGGGAGAGAAAGCATCACAGAGCTGAGACCCGGAGGGGGAGATGGAGCCAAGGACGGGAAGGGCTGGGCAAGGGGGGAGGGACAGAAGAGCATAGTGTGTCTGAGCGCCTGTGTGCACTGCGGGCAGGATGCCAGTGGCCTGGAGACCACAACGAGGGCCCCGCCATGTCCTTGGAGCACTGGGAGCCACTGAAGGTATTTCTGCCTTTAAGAGGGAGTCACTTGATCTGGGTTTACTCGTTTTTACATAGGCCACCTAAGCTGCAGCATGGAGGCAGTGAGCCCAGGAAGGACCCTATGCAGGTGTGCTACTCCCCTATCACATGTGTGTGGCTGTCCCCAGAGCCCTAGGAGAACCTGCTTCTCCTATGGCTGCTATTTTCCCACATTCTTCTGGCTTGGAGGCAGCAAAACCTGAAGGTGTGGGGTGGACATTTGGCCCAGCAGTAAAAATGCCAGTTGAGATACCCACATCTCCTGGGGTCAGCATTGTGGCAGTGTTTAAGCGGCTGCCTGTGATGCTGGCAGACCAGGCGAGTCTTAGCTGCTCCACTTCAGACTCAGCTCCCTGCTGATGTGCCTGGGAAAGTGGCAGAAGATGGCCCAAATGCTTGGGCTCCTAGCACCCACATGGGAGACCCAGATGGAGTTCCTGGCTCCTGCCTTGGGCCACAGGATAATGTCCCCATTTAGGGAGTAAACCAGCGGATGGAAGATCTCTCTTTTCCTGTTTCTCCTTCTCAAATCAATCAATCATTCTTTTTAGAGGGGGAAGGGGAAGGGCAGGCATGGCATAATGGGTAAAGCCACCACCTGCATGCCGGCACCCCATAAGGGTGCCAGTTCGAGTCGTGGCTGCTCCACTTCCAACCCAGCTTCTTGCTATTGCACCCAGAGAAGCAGCAGAGGAAGGCCCAAGACCTTGGGCCCCTGAACCCATGTGGAAGACCCAGAGGAAGCTCCTGGCTTCAGCCTGGCCCAGCCCCAGCCATTGTAGCCATTTGGGACGTGAACCAGAGGGTGGAAGATCTCTTTCTCCGTAACTCTGCCTTTTTTTTTTTTTTTTTTTTTTTTTTAAGATGCCTATGTCCCATATGTGAGTGTCTAGGTTTGATTCCCAGCTCCAGATCCCGACTATCGCTTCCTGCTATTGCAGACCCTGGGAGGCAGCAGTGATGGCTCAAGTAACTGGCTTCCTGCTCCCCAACATGGGAGACCTAGTGTGAATTCCCAGCTCCTGGCTTTGGCCTGGTCCATCCCTAGTTGTTGAAGACATCTGGGGAGCTTTCTCTCTAATAAATAAGCTTTGTCTCTAATAAACAAACATTTTGAAGATGTACTCATAATTTTCTTCAAAAACAGTAACCCAAGGGTCTGGGACTATGAGGGGGTTATCAGCAAGTGCACGGAAGACGCATATTGTGAAAAAATGCAATTTCAAAATTTTTTGTGCCAAGACAGTCTTCTAATTCCATTTCCACTAACTTTTTGAAGTACTTGTATGGAGTGGTTAGCAGGGCAGGGATTCAGATCACCCAGGGTTCAAGTGTCTGGCCTGTGACCCCCAGCCAACGATGCTGCCTCTCTGTGCCTTGTTTCCCGCATTTGTAAGATAACAACATTAAGAGCCTCTCATTCCCAGGTAGCACAGGGACTAAGCAGAACAAACCATGGCGACATGACGCCTGCCACCAAGAACTCAACACAGGTTAGCGGCTCTCGTTAAGGCTGCCACCAACAAGACAGGGGCCGGGGGCAGTCCAAGCTGGGTGCCCAGGAGAGGCCGAGTCCTCAGGCTGCCTGTGTGCACAGCACCCAACTCACGCTTGCCTGCCAGGCCGCTGGCACCAGGCACCTGTCACACTCACCTTTCACGGTGACCTGGGCTGTGGCCTCAATCATGCCCAGCGAGGAGATGGCCACACAGGTGTAGTTGGCTGAGCGCGTGACCCCGCTGAGCTCCAGCACATTGCGGCCGACGGGCATCTCGTCCTCCTTGGTGAGCTCCTCGGCCCCCATCATCCACTTCACGTAGGGCATGGGCGCGCCCACGGCGACACACGTCAGGTTCACGTTGCCACCTGGCATCACCTCCTGGTTGCTGGGAGGGATGGAGAAACGAGGAGCCACGCGCCGCACTGTGGGAGGAGGGAGAGAGGCACTCACAGGCCGTGCAGGGCACGAGGGCGGATGCAAGGGCAGGGGCCCCTCATCCAGAGCCAAACCCACATCAGAGGCAGGAGGGGTGGCGTCCCCGACCCGGCTCCCCACCTCCCAGCCCGCTCTCCCTCTAGGAGTCGCCCCGCCCTCAGGGACCATCTGGAGCACGTCTTACTCAGCAAGCGCTCTCGCGACCAAGTTCCCATTTTACAGCCTGGGAAACTGAAGCCCAGAATAGTCCTGTCTGCCCAGGGCCACACAGGAACTCAGCACGAGGTCTAGGCCTGGTCAGGGCCACAATCCAGGTTGTCCTCTAGTGCCCACCCCTGTGTGCTCCTGACACACCTCCCATGCACCTCAGAGGAACACTAGCCAGGGCAGCAGGGACGGAGCCAGGCCCTGGCATGAGGGACCTCAGAGCACGGCTGGGGCAGGGCAGGGGCTCAGTCTGGGAGCGACACGGCCACCTTCTCTGGAGAAGCTGCCTCCGCCTCCACCTCCAGGCCGTGGGCAGAGAGGCAGGGAAGAGGCAAGCGGTGTGGCCACCTGCCAGGGCCTTGGGTGTGCACAAGGCACAGCCTAAGTGTCAAGGCCTGTCTCTCGGGCGGGCTGGGCTGAGGCAAGGGGTCGGGGCAGCCAGGGACGTGGTCCACGGGCAGGATGGGCATGACGATGGCGGTAACATGATGAGGGCGCTGAACAGACGGTTTTCTGCGCCGATGAACAAGGGTCTCAAGGAGGAGGGCGGCTGTTCCTGGCCACCACCCTCCAGCCTTGGACTTCCCCTGACCAGAAGCTGTTCTGAGCTTCTCAGCCCAGGGTACAGCCTGGAAGCGCGACCCCCCAAAGATGCAAGCTTGGCACAGACATCTGGAGCATGCACAGGGAGGGACAGCAGGCACGACCTGGCCACAGGCAGGCATGCGTGGCATGCAGTTGGGGCATGCAGCTGGTGGGCAGAGGCTAGGGTGTGTCCTGCATGGGTACCCTGACATCCAGAGAAGACAGGTGGCGAAGACCAAGCAGCCCCAGGGCACTCCTGGGAGCGCTGTTTTCGGAGGACCCATGCCAGGGACGCCAGGCATGCAAAGGACCTGTGGCACCACATCAGAAGCTCCTTCCACAGCCCCAGATCACAGAATCAGAGTCGGAGTCAACAGCAGAGACCACAAGGTTGGACTTGTGACCTCACTGCACAGACGGGCCAAAACAGGCTCGGAGTGCAGACCTGCAGCAGGCCACCAGGTCCTGTCGGTGCTGCCACCTCAAACACCTTTCAAACCCATGGGCAGCCCCCACCTCCCGGGGTTGCTGCACTGGGTTCTTCATGGGTGGTCCCACCTTGCTGTCTCCCCCAGCCCCATGAACTGGCCTTCTACAAGCAGCAGGCTGCTGGCTCCACCCCCGCTCAACCCCTGCATGGCTTCCCCGCAGTTCCTGGCCCTGGGTGTGACTCCTTCCACAGCCTGCCTGCTCAGGGTCCTCCAGACAGAAGCAAAGCCTTGCCAGGGAGTCCCCGGGGGTTCATAGGCTGGCCCTGCATCCCCAGGCTGTCACAGACACCCAGAATTCTGCCTTTGCCTAGCTTGAACGCTGGCTTTCTTTAGAGGTTTCACCTTAAGAGTCCCCTTATCCCCCAAGTCTTGGGTGCGTGGGGTGAGTGACCCAGGTCTGGCTAACGAGAAACAGCTTTTAGTCTTTCACAAAAACTCCCGGGAGGTCACTCTCTCCCTAAGGGAGTAGCTAAGCTCAAAGAGGCCAGAGACCACCGTTGCAACACACAGGAGAACCTTGGGGATGGAGCAGCCCCCAGAGGAGAGCAGAGCTGAGACAAAGACAGACAAATGCCTGACCCAACCGATAACACACCCAGACGCCGCCCTGCCCAACCTGCGTTTCTAACCCAAGAATCTCCTTGCTTTGCTCATGCTGGAGCAAGTAGCTTTCTGTCATCTGTCCTCGTGCCAGGACCCACACTGAAGACAGCATGGCACAGATACATAGTTCCCTGGCAGAGAACAGGGGGACCCTGGGGGCACAGCTGGCAACTGCCCCATGGCAACAGCGGCCCCTCTGAGGCTTCCACCCACTTGGCACGAGGTGAAGCCAGGAGGCAGGTGGAACTGTCACCAGTATGGTGCTTGTGGGTACAGCCTGGGCCCCAGACCCGGGCCTGGTTGGCAGGTCCGTGTGCCCTGGCCTCCTTTCCATGCCTGGGCCTGCCAGGGAAGGGAACAGCAGCCTTAGCTCACTCACCAAGTCTCTGTCCTCCCAGCCAGAGGCTGCCCTCCTCTTCCCTCACAGGTATCAGTATGGGTTTGGGGAATGGAAACCACAACTGAGCACCCACTATGTGCGGGAGGCCACCAGGCCGTGGATGCTACCACCTGCCATTGACAGGCAAAGGAACTGACTGAAGACTGACTTGTGCCATGCCCGTGTCTACACACACGGTAGCGGTGGGCCTATGTGATGCAAAACTCACACCCCTTTGATCCCTGACAGGGCTGAAAAGAGAGACCAGAAAAGGAGGCTCCGGGGAGAAGCTGTGGGGTCAGCCAAGGCTGGCGGAAGGTGATGCTCAAGTTGGCACACAGATGGGAATTCCAGGGCCTGTGCCAGCAGAGAGTTCATGGCTGCAACCTTGACCCAAATCAGTGGTACAATCCTGGGGCCTGATCAAGTCCCTGGGTGCCACAATCAAGAGCCCAGCCGAAGAGATCAGGTCTGTGGTCAATAAGCCTTGGGCCCCAGAAACCTGACTGGGCCCTACCCCAAAGCAGTCCCTGGAGGACAGGATGCACACCTCGCCACGGGCCCTGAAGGTTGTGCCAACCCCCTGGGACACCCCTGCCAAGGCCTGCAACTCCAGCCACTGCCAGGAAATGTGGCCCCCAGGCTCGTCCCGCACACCTGCACTCCCAGGACTCGGGCCTCTGCTGCACGCCAGGAATCCTGGAGCACGGTTTCCTGCCAACTGGACCCGTCGTCCCCGTGGGCCGAGGGAGCTTAGTGCACCCACAAAGAAAAGCGTCTACTCTCCAGGGATCCTGGGCCTGCCTGGACAGCCACTCCACACCAACAGTGAGGAGCTCCCTCCGGCAGCCCCGTGGTGGCCCGCCCACTGTCACGGGCGTGAGGCCTCCAGATAGTGCGGGGCTCTCCCTGGACTCAAGCTATTTGGCAGAAGCAGCAGCAGGGAAGTAAGAAACCAGAGCTGGGGAAAATGCACTCAGGGTCTGGTTTCGGGCTCTATCGAGCCCAGCCTATCACGGTTCCCCGTGCATCCCAGCACTGACATTTTATAGACAATTTCCCAAACAGGGCCCTGCCATTTCTGGATTATATTTCAGCTGCAACTTCTGAGCCTAATTATTTGCGCTGACAACCCCCTGTGATAGGGCGGAGCGGCGCCCAGAGGCACCGACCGACGTTCGGTGGAGTGACAGCCTAATCGCGGGGGGAGGCGGCCCCGCAATCTGCATTCACTCGTGGAAATTTCTCGGATGAAAATAACACAACATTAGGGAGGGGATAAGGGGCAGGATCCACTGTATCAAGATAAAATAACTCTTTAATAAATAACCTTGTGGCTGCCGCAGAGCGGTAATTAAATGCCGGCGCACCCGGCACACAGTTTTAAGTAAAGCTAGAAAAATGTAAGATGCAATTATCAGCGCCAAACAAATTACCAGCCTGGCAAATCCCCCCGGAATATTTAGAAACTCATTTCTGCCTTCCTGTTAAATATTTGTATATGTGCTTATTTTTGGTGGGACCATAGGGTGGGGTGCGGGTTGGGGGGAGGGAGGGGACAGGGGCTAAGAGGGTGGGGGCAGCGCTGCGGGCCGAGCAGGCTCTGCTGACTGTGTTCCGAGCGCCCTAGCAGATCCGCATGGTCAGCGGAATGGTATAATGGAAATGGCCCAGAGTCAGGAGCGTGCGTGGATGGCGGCTCGGGGCTGCCACCTGAGCTCAGGCTGCAGCCCTCCTCGCCCCGGCCCCTTCTCCTTCACGGAGGAAACTCGAGCTGGGATGCTGCCGCTGAGGGGGCCAGGTGGTGGAGTCTTGCTTCCAGGTGGCTCAGCCTGTCCTAAACTTCTGCCCGGGACCTGGGTGAGCATCCTCTGCCCCTCACACCGTGTGACACATGAATGACCACCAGCCCCTAATGCCAACCCCAGCACTGGGTGTAGCAGGGGAGTCTGGCCCCTAGGGTGGAGTCATAAACCAAGCCCCCAATGAGACTACCCTGGAATGGGAACAAGGCCGTCTCTAGAATCTTTCCACTGGTGGCCAAGCCAGGGGCTGCTCCTGCGCAGCCCCCAGGGGGCCTGGCTGAGCCGCGGTTGACTGTTTAGCCACTCCAGGCACGGGCAGGTCGGGTCTGAGTGCCCAGCACCCAGCTGATGGACAATCACTCTCCCAGAACCACAGTGGGCTGGGCTGCTCAGGGAGAGGGGCCTGGGGCAGGTGGGAGGATCTTAATTTGGATCTGGCAGGGGAGAGAAAAGACAACAGCAGGGGAGACTTGCTCAGTGAGCGAGTGAGACCAAGACCGTGCCTCTCCCGATCATGGACACCACACCCCTGAGGCAGCCCAGGGCTGCTCCCCACTGAGGGAAGGCCCCGAGGGTGGGGCAGAGGCACTCTGCCTGGTGCTGGCAGGACCTGGAGGGGACAGTCCACTGGGGAGTGGCCTCTGCCCTGCATCTCCTCAGGATCTCTGGCTACACCTGAACATCTGCAGCCTCAGGATGAGTGGAGGCCGTGGGAGCACCCTGGGCATCCAGAGCTCCAGCTTTCGCACTTTCCCCGACCACACTTCCCCCAGCCACTCCTGACTTCCATCTGGAGGGGACAGCCGGCCTGGCCTGGGCAGAAGGGAAGGGTGCAGTCTCGTGCCATGCACTATGCCTGCCCGCCCACCCCAGCAGAGGAGCCCGGCTAAGGGGACATGCAGACACAGGCATCTCGGGGCTCCAAGCAGCAGACATGCAGGGCAGGGGTACGCCCACCCGCCCCTGGTCCTGCCTGCCTGCCGGCCCAAACAGCGAGGAGCAGAGGCCCACTGGTGGGGGCAGGCATGGCTGGATGGGCCTGAGGGAGCTGACCGAGCCCGCTGGTCCCTACTGATGGGCCACCTGGTCAGCGGGCGGCGGGCTGTAGATGGATAAGAAGTGAAAAGGACCAACCTTCTCGCTGATCTGAGAGATGAGAGTTTGGGTTGATGGCAGAGTGCGATGAGGATGAGGAGGGAATAAAAAAAAGACAAGGAGAAACACAGAGAGAGTAAAAACAGGCCACCTTCATCTGCCCACACAGCACGGAGACGAGACGAGACTCCAGTGCCCCCTCGCACACGTGCACGTGCACGCAGGCGCACACGGACCACACCGCTCACAGAAGACTCAGGACTCATGGAGGACACGGCGGACAGGGCTGGGGCCCGCCAGCAGGTGCCAGGGGCGAACCACGAGGGGTGGAGGTGGGGCACAGACAGGCCCCCGTGCCTCACACGCACCCCACGGCTCAGACAGACCCGGTGAACTGGGCTCTGGGGTCAGCGCCCACCCAGCCCACAAACCCACCAGGGCACACGAGCCATTAGACCCCCGGCATCTCGAGGAAGCCTGTGCCGCACAGCCCCGGTGTGAGGGGTGTGTCTGGGTGCCTGTGGGGAGAAAAGCAGGGGGCGTCACTCCCTTTGGAGTCAGCTGTGGCCCAGAGTGTCAGCTCCCTGCAGAGAACAGAGGAAGGCTGGTGCCCTGGTACAGGTAGGCCAGGCTCCCTGGCCCTGGCAGCTGTGTGCAGAGAAAGAGAGAGACGCTGTGGATGGAAGGAGAGAATGAGTCACTGGGGAGGGAGTCAGATGGTGATGGAGAGAGGCTGGTCCACCCAGCGTGCCTGGGCCTGCTGGACTGTGGGCGGAGCCGCGGGCAACTGTGAACAAAGTCGGATGGAACTGCACGACGCGTCTCCTGCAGCGCTGCCCCGACAGCTGCAGTGGCTACTGGTGACCCAGGGCTTCCTGGGTACCTGGTGCCGCACTGGGCACCTTAACACACTGTCCCACTGGATGCAGCAGCCACTGGGGCAGGGAGAGGCGGTGGCAGCCCTGGGAACCGGGGGCAGAGGTGAGGCAGACACTGTAGCCAAGTCAGGACTCGCGCACACACACAGGAAGGAGTGGCTCTCAAGGGGGCAAGACCCCCGGTGACTGAGGCAGGGTCTGCAGACGTTCTGGTTTCCAAGGGTGGATGAGCAGGGAGGACCACTGGCATCAGCCGGGCCAGGGAGGCTGCTACTGAACACCCTCTGACGCACAGGACAGCCCCCATAACTGAGTTAGCGCAAAGTGGAGGCTGAGAAACGCTGGGTTGGAGTCCACACAGGCCCAGAGGCAGAGGCTCAGGCCCTGACACGCTGGAGCTCAGAGACGGCCTCTGACCACTGGGGGCTGACAGGAGCCTGCCATGGAAGAAAGTCTCCAAGGAGCAGAGGCCAGCACAGCCGGCCCCTCCATGGCTGCGCACCTGCCAGCAGGTTCAGGACACGGAGCCGGTGGCTGGCCCGACACAGGCTGTGCCCCACCAGAGCAGCTGAGGCTGAAAGGCTCTGAGCACTGCTGGGGGCAGAGGGCACGGAGCTTTAACAGGAGAGACCATAGGGGTGGGGACCCCAGAGGCAAAGTCCCAGGGAACAGGGCTTCTGAGGTATAAGGCATCCCTCAGGACAGCAGGCCCACCTCAAATCCATGGGGCAGGCTGCTGCTGGTGGTGGTGGTGGTGGTGATGGGGTGTGTGTGTGCACACAGCCTCAGATGTGTGTGCACACAGCCTCAGATGTGCGTGTGTGTGTACACTCAGATGCGGCCTGGATGGGGGGAGGTCCTGGGACTGAGATGTGGCACTGGTTCTTCCACATCAGGAGAGGGGTGTGTGTGTGAGTGGCACCGACAACAGAAGCCAGGCTGGCTGGTGTAGAGTCTCTGGCAAATGAAGCCGAAACTAAAGGAACCCCATTCCTTGCCAAAAAGCGAGTGGGAGTGGCGCCAGGAAGGCAGATTTGAGATCTGGAGTGGGTAGGGGATGGGCCCTGGCAGGAGCTAATCAGAGTTGCATGAGCGTACCACATGTGGACACTGGTGGCCCACAGATCCAAGTAGTGTGAAACACTGGAGACAGTGCCCCAGGTCAGCGCCCAAGCAGCCGACCACGGCAGCCGGGCTCACCGGAGCCCAAGAGAGACCCGCCACTGCACTGCCAAGGCAGGAGCCACAAGTCAGGGGCTTGAGAATACTGCCCGGCCAGGAGGACACTCAGGGGTCCATCCAGCGGGCTTCCCGCAGCCCCACCCCGGGACGTGTGCCCCGTGGCCACGCAGCTTGCTTGGGGCTGCAAGGGGCCCTGCGGGACCTGTCTTCTCCCTGGAGTAGACGAAAGCAGACAGGGACTTTCTTGCAGAGGCCTGGGACCTCCATGTCCTTGACCAGACAGTGTCTGGGAGGGTCTGGGTGGGTGGGGGAGGGTTCTCAGGAGGGGCATCCAATGGCTCCTCTCTCAGACGGACCTGTCAGCCCTTAGGCCGGGAACAGCACCGTGAGGGCTGTGCTGTGTACAAGGCCACCCCTCTTTGCCACTTGGGATGTTCTTTGGCTTGGGGTCTCCTTCCCTGACAGGCCCTGGGTAAGCTTGGTGCCAGGAACCTGGCAACAAGGGGGCGGGGGCTTCCCACCCCACAGCTCCCACTCCCGTGTCTTCGATGAGCCTCAAAGCACACAGCACCCATCACTACCAGCTTCTCTGAGTTCCCTGCTTCCCCACAGGCTGTGCCCAAGTCCTCTGCAGTAGCACCCTGGGTCTGGTCCACAGCAGCCCGTGATGAGAACTCGGCAGCCTCCCTCTGCAAGCCTGCCCAAAAGTGGTGGCCTCTCACTCCCCAGGGCCTGGCGTTGCCATCACCCGTGTGCTGTGCGCTAAGGGAACAGTCAGACGGCAGCCCTGGTAAAGCTGCACGAGGCACTTAGGTGATGAAACCACTGCTGCAAGGAAGCTGCTTCCTTTCCCTCACAAATCCCCTGAGCAGAGATGGTTTAACTTTCAATGCCATCCATCTGTGCAGCAGGACTAAGTGAAGGCCAGAAGAGGAGGGGGGCCCTGCCAGGCATCTTGCACACCAGACCCTATGTGTTCTCAGGAAGGGGCCATGTGGTCAGTGTGAGGCCCTGGGGCTGAGTGCAGAGCAGAGACTGGACACCCCAGCATGCTCCCCAGGCCCTCTCTCCTGGGCTCAGGAACACAGCGAGGGCTCAGCCAAAGCAACGTACCCACAGAGGCTCAGTCTGAACCCCTGCATGAAGGCTCTGGCTGGGGACAGAACACAGCTGGCTCCTACGGCGAGGCTGCACGCAGACCCGCCCAGGGGACAGGCTCCCACCTGGTCCATTCCAGAAGCCTGATTGTCCCAAAGAACAGAGCCAGCGTGGTCTTGGAACCGACCCTAGCAGGGCAGCAGAACACACTGGAGGAAGGCCAGGTCAAACAGGCACACGTTCACACAAATGTCCATGCCTGTACAGACAACACAGACACCAGGACGTCTGCTGGGAAGGCTCTAGACTCCCAGGGGCTCATGTGGCAGGACCTACAAGAGACACGAGACACAAATGCTCCCAAGAGTGGCTGCTTCCCCAAGGGCCTGCGAGGAAGAAAGGCAAGCAGTGGCGACGCTAGAAGTCTGCCCAGTGGGAGCTGCTGTGGAAAGAGGCAGGGAGGAGAGACTGGGTCCTTGGCGGCCCCTTGCATGCCTGCACCAAGGGCTCGAGGCAGCGAGCCCAGCAGGTGCAGCTCAGCTCCGCGGTGACTGAGGCCAGGCACTGCCGAGTCCTTACCTCGCACGTACAGGTTCGCAGGGGCCGAGTAGCGTGTGCCTGCTGAGTTGGTCGCCACACACTCGTACTTGCCTTGGTCCGACTCCTCACTGCTCTCAATCTGCAAGGCACCTGCAGGGACACAAGAGGGAGGGGTCAGATACTGCCCACGTCAAGGGCAGCCTGGAATGCACAAAGGGGTCTCAACAGCACCCACAGCTATGTGGATCAGAAATCGCAGTTCGTATGGGCTTCTGAGCAGTTCTCGGGGTGGGGGTGGGGGGAAGTGGCCTCCATGCTAGAACCAAGAGCTGCGCTTGGGAGCACAATCCCACCCCACCGTGCAGGCCTGCCAGGCCCATCTCTGCTCCTCTAACTGCACTGTCTGTTGTGCTCCTGCCAGTCCAACAGCCTGTTTGCCAGTGGGCCTCCCCGCCAGTGCTCACCGGAGGCAGGTGTGGGAGTGGCCTGCAGCCTGGGATCTGAAAGCTGCAAAGCCCTGGTAGGATAGCCTGAGCAGGAAGGAGGAGAGGCCTGGCCTGTGGGCCTGGTGCCCCGCGGCCTCTATTCCTGGCCCCCATCCTCCCCTCCCACGCCACCCCCACCCAGCCGGCCCCACCCATTCCGGCTCCTCTCTTCAGCCTGCTCCTGCTAAAGTGCTTCGACCCACCACGCTCCTGCATAATTCAGGAGGCTAATGGAGGCTGCAGCTCCCACCCGGGCCAGCACCCTGGGGGGCTACTCTGGCCGCGGTCGGACAGACGGGAGCCAGGAACGGAGGGGCAGCTGGAAAGGACCCTCACAGAGGATAGAGGGACTTGGGCTTGGAGCCAGTGCTGGAAGGCCAGGTCCGGGAGCCCGCAGCGGGCAGGCCGGGGCGGAGGCGAAGCCACATGGCTGACTTTTGGCCAGCCCCAGCCGCAGCCCCAGCAATAAAAACTCGCAAGAACTGCTGCGAAAGCACTGGGCAAGCTGTCTGTGACAGGAACACCCCAGACACAGGCCCCAAAGCCCTCCCCGGAACAAGCCGACAGACAATTACACCCACACAGGACAGGCCGATGGACAGTTAATAACCCCCACAGGACACGGTCTGACAGCAACCACCTCCTGCACAGAACAGCTGGGACAACCCTGATAGCCCCCTGCCCCCAGCCGGGGGTGGCAGACTGATGATCACACCCACACAGGACAGACAGGATCTGCTGGGCCCCACCTAACTGGACTGGACAGGAGCCACAGGAGGGGTCCCAAGCCATGCCCATGCCAAGAGTCTGGGTCTCCGGGTCCGAACCTGATGTTTCCCTTCCACCATGCACACACAGGGCAGCAGGAGGGGCTACAAACCTCCAGGGGCTGGGGGCTGGAGGTGGAGCAAGAGAGAAGCCAGGACTAAGGGCTGCCTCCGAGGCCTTGGCCTCAGCCTTCTCCACTGGGCACCACCAGGCCACATTGATGGGATGGAGGGACCCTGTTACATATTTCATTTGGGGCCAGCACTGTGGCATAGCAGGTTAAGCTGCTACCTGCAACACCAGCATCTCATATCGGTACCAGTTGGTGTCCCAGCTGCTGCACTTTTTAAATAAGATTTATTTATTTATTTATTTATTTATTTGAAAGGCAGAGTTACACACACACAGAGAGAGAGAGAGAGAGACAGAGAGAGAGAGAGAGAGAATCTTCCATCCACCAGTTCACTCCCCAAACAGCCACAATGGCAGGAGCTGGGCTGATCAGAAGCCAGGAGCCAGGGGCTTCTGCCAGATCTCCTAAGTGGGTGCAGGGGTCCAAGCACTTGCATCGTCTTCCACTGCTTTCCCAGACGCATTAGCCAGGAGCTGGATCAGAAGTGGAACAACTGGGATTTGAACCAGTGCCCATATAGGATGCTGGCATTGCAGGCGGCAGCTTTACCTGCTACCCCACAACCCTGGACCCCTGCTCCACTGCTGATCCAGCTTCCTGTTAATGTGCTGGAAAGCAGAAGATGGCCCAAGAACCTGGGTTCCTGTCACTGATGTGGGAAACCAGGATGAAGCTCCCGGCTCCTGGCCCTGGCCTGGCCCAGCAGTCATTTGGGGAGTGAACCAGTGAATGGAAGATCTCTCTGTGTTTCTATTTCTGTAACTCTGCTTTTTAAATAAAAAATAATAAATAAATCTTTTTTTAAAAAAAGTTTTAAAAAAGGAATGTTCATTCAAGCAGAAGGGAAACAGCCTCCTGGCTGGTGGGGGCTGCCCTCAGGTGGTGAACTTCATAGGTAAAAGGGCCGGGGACAAGCCTGGGGGCCAGTGCCACAGGCTGGGAGCAGGAAGTGGGGCCTGGGGGGATTCCTGCCCATGGGAGGAAGGAGCTCCCCAGGAATAAGAGCCTAAGTCCAGTCAGGGGACCCAACACAGACCCCGTGCCTATCTGCACACAGAAACCTCCAAATCTGCTGCCAACACCAGGACCCAACAACAGGGACTGCAAAGTGTCAATGTCCGCTGCCTGGCTGTGTGGGGGACCCAAGGATGTGGGCACGGACAAGACGCTCCACAGGGAGGCAGCGGCTGCTCCCAGCCCCAGCTTCTGTCTTGAGACCAGCACGGCCCTGAACCCGGGGGGGTCTGGGTGTGCACGAACACGTTCTTTCCTCTAACCCTTGCCACCCTGTGGGCAGCTGGCCTTGGCCCCAGCTCAGAGAAGGGGAAGCAGACTTCGGAGAGGTGTGTTGGCTGTTTGAAGGTTGCACAGTGGAAAGTCAGACTTGAACCTGGATTTTCCTAAGTCTGGCCTGTGCTTCAACCACTAGGTTGCTGTGCCCTGCCTGCTGCGTGACAGGTCAGGTGAGCCAGCATGTCAGGAGCCTCTTCTCCCAGCATCCGCACTCAGGTCCTCAGGGAGAGCTGTTCCTTGTCCTTGCTGGGCTGAAGGGACATAAGGGATGATCCTCATTCTACTGCAGGATCGAGACACGGAAAGAGAAGGCAAGTCATAACTTGGCCCCTCGGAAAAGAGAAGAAAGGCAAGGCTGGGTCAAGCCCCCAACCTCACAGGAAGCATCTCCATCGACAGCCAGCCTGGGACAGGCTAGGCTGCTCCACTGCGGCTGACGGGGTCCCCTGTGTGGGGCTGGCCCTCCATGGGGGGGCTCAGCTGGTGTCTCCACAACTCAGACTTGGAATGGATGAGTCCACAGGAGGGAATGGCTGAGTGGATGTGTGTGGTGCCAGTGGTGTCGGGGGCCAGAGCCGGAGATGGTCGGGATGGGGATGGGGAGGTGACGGACTGGACGGGATGGAGTGGTGGTGACGGCAGTGGCGAGGCGTGGTGTGGCGAGATGCACGGACAGCATTCTTACCTCTGATTGGTGAACCACCTGGCGAGGTAATTTGAACGCAAATAAGATCAGAGAGAAGCATTAGTACAAAGGCAGGAGAGCCGCACAAAGCAGTCAGATAAAACCAAACACAAGGAAAGGCCTGTGCTACGTGGAGAGACTAAGGCCTGGGTCCGGCTGACGCAGGGATGTGTGGGCGAGCACCCCGAGTCACTGGCACTGCTCCGAGTGGGTCGGGGCTGTCGCGGGGGGGGAGGGGGGCGGCAGGAATCTGGAGGGAGCCACTGGGGGTCTGTGGAGAAGGAAGGTGAAGAGACAGAGTAGCTGCACCCTCACAGGGTCCCCCAAATCCCACAAGTGAGGAAGATTCCAAAACAAAGCACTTAACAAACCGGGGTGTGTAGGCAGGAGAAAGGGCCAAAGAGAGGGCTCAGACTAGGTCCCCATCGACACGCAGACCAGCTCCGGCAGCCGGCAGGGCTCGGTGAAGCAGCCCACTTGACCCTGCTGAAGGCCGGGTGACTACCAAGCCGCCCACAGCCAACTGGCAGGGGCGGGAGCCTGCCTGGGGCCTCCTAACGTGGCAGTCGGCAGCCACAAGGACAAGCACTCATGCGCCAAGCCCAGGCCTACCCTGAGGTCTGCGCCAGCTCTCTTCCTGAGAGAGGCCTCCGCCCAGGCTCAGGCCACCGTCCATCCACTTCTCCTCCAGAGGAGCAAGGCGCCCGTGGGCAGAGCCGGGTCCAGCTCTCTCCTGCCTGCCCCTCCGTGCCCACTGCTGGGGGATGGGAAGTGTACGGAGAGCCGAGCACCGTCCACTGTCTCACCCAACTCCATGACGCCCGCCCGGAGAAATGAGACATCTCTACATACAAAGCCGCAAACAGAGGCCGAAAGACGTAAAGTGCTTTGCCCAAAGCCCGTGACACAGCCTGCGAGCACGCCGCTGGGATGAGGGGAAGTGAGGGGAGCACAGGGCGTTTGGAGGGAACATCAGGGATTCTTCAAGTGTGGTCCTAGGTCCCTCAGGGGTCCCAAGGTCAAAGCCATTTCCATGATACTACGGAATCCCGTGCCTTGCTCACCCTCTCTCGAGAATACAGCAGCTCCCCCGAGGACACACGATGTGTGGTATCGTAATAGGCCAGACCCAGTAATGAGAATCCAGCTGCCTGCTACTAAACCCCAAATTAAAGAGATTTGTAAAACAATGTTCTCATGGAATGCTTTTTGTTTTAGAAAATATAATTATTTTTCACTTAAAAATGCTATTTATGGTAACATGTAACAGGTCTTAAAACTTATTTAAAGCATATTGGAAAATATTAAAAATATTCTCAGTCTTGACATCTAACATGGCGAAGAGCGATCAATAGAAGCCATACGACTGGGGGCCGGCACCGTGGTGCAGAAGGTTAAGCCTCTGCCTGCAGTGCTGGCAACTCACGTGGGCACTGGCTCCAGTGCCAACTGCTCTACTTCCTATCCAGCTCTCTGCTACTGTGCCTGGGAAAGCAGGGGGGTATTCCCCAAGTACTTGGGTCTCTGCACCCACAGGAAAGACCTGGATGAAACTCCTGGCTCCTGGCTCCTGGCTTAGGCCTGGCTCAGCCTCAGCCATTGGGATATTTGGGGAGTAAACCAGTGGATGGAAGATCTCTCTCTCTCGCTCCCTCACTCATTTTCTCTCTCCTCCTCTTCTCTATTTCTGTCTTTCAAATAAAAAAAATAAGCCTTAAATAAAAGAGGAGGGGGGACCGGCACTGTAGCATAGTGGGTAAAGCACCTGCAGTGCCGGCATCCCAAATGGGCGTCAGTTCAAGTCCCAGCTGCTCCACTCCGAACCAGCTCTCTGTTATGGCCTGGGAAAGCAGTGGAAGATGGTCCAGAAAGTATCTGGGTCCCTGCACCCATGTGGAAGACTGGGAAGAAGCTCCTGCCTGCTGGCTTTGGATCTGCCCAGCTTCAGCTGTTGCAGCCATCTGGGGAGTGAACCAGCGGATGGAAGAGTGCCTTTCAAATAAATAAATAAGTCTTTAAAAGCAGCAGCAGCCACCTAAGGAAAGCTCTCAGGCCTGCTGAGTCACAACAAGGGATGCTGACATCTCAGAGCTGACAGCCGTTGACCCACGCAGGGCCTGGGGAGAGCGACTCACGGCTCCAGGCCTCAGCTCTGCCACCTGGTGTATCTCTGCACCTCTCCAAACAGCAACTTCCCCAGCAAATGTTTCCATCTCATAAGATGCAGGTGGGGGAGTAAGGGGAGTCCTGGGTCAGTTCCCAGGGCTGTGCTCGAGATGCTGACCAGCTTAGCGCCAAAGGGCAACAGACCACACACTCGCATGGCGCCCTCTGCAGGCCTGGTGGGAGGTGGGGCAGAGACAGTGGCTGGGCTCTTCCATCAGAGCTGGAGCCAGCAGAGTAGGGGCCACAGGCACCAGGCCTCTGCGTTGCCTACTCTTCTCAAGGCCACCAGGCCTTGGCTCAGGCACTTCGGGAGCGTGGCAGTGGTGTTAGGCTGTCCTCTGCAGTGACTGGGATGGTGGCTTGCACATTCAGGCCACACGCAGGAACACAGCAATGTCCTTGAGGCTCTGTCCAGGCTGGCAGAGCTCATGGGCCAAGAGCTCTTTCTAGCACCAATGGTGGCTATGAGCCCCACTAGGGTAGGTTAGCGTGCTCCGCGTTCTCTTCAAGTGTGGCTGCGACTCTGGGGCCCACACTGGGTCTCAGGTTCAAACGCCCCAGGCCTGGGTGGCGCATGCCGTGGCGGCCTCCTGTCTACTTCCTGCCCTGGGGGTACACCCTAGTTACAAGTGCTCAGGTCACAGCCTCCAGGGGAGCTCTGCGTACTGGTCAGTGGGGGCCTGAGGTCTGAAGGAGGGGACTGTGCAGATGCAGAGACACTTCCCAGGCCCTGCTGGGACCTCACAGGGGAGCTCCCGGGCCCAGTCACCCCAGGTGACTCCTTTAAGCCAGCTGGGAGTCGGGCAGGATAATCCCAGCCTGTCCTGCTTCCCAGGGCCGCAGGGGAGTCGGCCGCAACAAAGGGTGGCAAAGCACTCTGTATACTGTCAGTGATGCAGAAGCCGAGGAGGTCCCTGTGCAAGCCGAGTGCTCGGGGGCCTGCGTCCACTCCACAAAGGGACGTGGCTGTGAAACACACAGGGAACAGCCACACCCATCACCCTGCTAAATGGCAATGGTGCAGGGGCAGCAGCCGCTGGGGCCAAAGGTCAGACAAACACGGGGAAGGTCATTTTGCCACTGCAGGGTGGGATGAATAAGGCCCCTCAGGAGCTTGGACTGGACCATGACCTTCAGGATCACGGCTTCTAGGTGGCAGGGAAGGTCAAACAAAGAGCATGGCCCTGGGAAGTGGGGAGAGAAGTGGACATCAGTCTGCAGGGACAGGTGGCCACGATCAAGTTCATGAGCTCATTCATTCCACTGGGGCTCAGAGAGAGCTAGCCTGTGGCTGGGCTTGTGCTGGGTTGGGGGGCCCAAGTCCTCCCTGCAAGAGGTGCCCAGCCCAGGCGAGCTGCGTGGAGCACACAGCAGTGATGACGACAAGTGGGATGAGTCCTGAAGGAGGCGCCCGAGGCTCCAATGGGTGGAGGCTTTCAAGCTGAGGAAGCGGAAGGCGAGCGGAGGGCCAGGAGGTGGGTGAGGCTGGAGCAGCGCAGTTCAGGGCGAGTGGAGCTGCAGCAATAGGCAGGAACAGCTCTGTCCGCGGGGGCCCTGGTGGTCAACTGACTCTGGCTGCCCTGTCTCACTCACTCCTTACTGTAACTCCTCTTTAAGGATGAGAAAGACGATGCTGCAAGAAGTAACTCAGGGCACAGAGCCAGTGAGGGTGCGGCTGGCGATGCGAGCAGGGGACAACACTGGGGTTCTGCCTTGCACCTGCCCTGGGAGCATGGACTTGACCATGACCCAGAAGTGTCGGAGCATGGGAGGGATACAGGCAGAAAGCTCTGACTAGGCCTGGAGGGCAGACTCTCCCGGAGAGCCTGGGCGTGTGCCAGGGAGAGCACCCCGGCAATGGCAGGACAGAAGGACCAGTGTGAGAGCCGCGTGGGTGAAAACCAAGGGCCCTTGGTCCCTTACTGGAGTAGGGGTGGGGGAGGGTCTCGCGGGTTTCAGGTTGGGGGGACTGTCCCGTGTAGACAAAGTCAACAGCCGTGTGGGAAGGAGGTCACCACTTGTGCTGGCCAGCAGGACACCCACGAGGCAGCCGGACCTGTGTGTCGGAGCTCAGGCAAGATGTCGCTGTCTGGGCTGGAGGTGGCAGCGGGAGCTGTAGGGGTGTGGGCGAGCCCGCAGGGCACCGGCTCGGTTCTCGGGGCCCTGGGCCGCAGCAAGGAGCAGGGGAAGCCCCGCTGCAGGGAAGGTGGGAGGGAGGACGCGGCCGAGCAGCACCCGAGGGGCAGTGGCAGGGAGAGGGTGGCACAGGCCTGGCACACAGCAGGCCCCGCAGGAACACGTGATGACCGAATGCGCGGGACAGGGCGGCTTCCCAAAACCACTGCCCACCACGGACGGAGGAGGCGCCCAGGCCTGCGGGGAGCACAGTCTGGCTGCTTGGGGAGGTTGCCTGGGGGAACCACGGAAGACACACAGGGGAGCCGAACCGAGCCGGCCGCTGTGCAGTGCTGGGCAGCGGCCACCAACGCTGCCGGACCGTTTCCTGCCTTGATTACGGCTGTTTTAATTAACTGAGCTACAGCTGCCTCCATCTTGTTGAGTTTTAATTAAATTAAATGAGCTAACACTTCGTGGGCTGTCTCAGGCGGCCGTGGCTGGGGCCGGATTCTGCCCTGCTGGGTGGCTCATCTCTTCCTCCTCCCCTTGGGCACTGAGGCGGGCGTGGGCCTGGTGAGAGCTGGTGGGGAGCATCCGGTACCCCAGGGAGTGGCGGACGCCTGCAGGGCCCTGACAGGGGCAGCGTCGTGTCCTCCTTTTCGACGCTCGCCATCACAGCTGATGGGCAGCAGGGGCTCTGGCCGGCACCGGCCATCCGCCTGAGGCCCACCATCCCGCAGCCAGCAGGACCTCTGGAGCGAGCTCTGTTGGTCCAGCCTGTGCTGGCGGCAGACACAGAATGCAGTCAAGCTGATTCCAGGCCTCTTTTCCCACCCGCTCCGTTCCCACAAAATCGGAATCAATTATCCTGGCGGGAGCTTCACAGGCAGATCGATCAACTGGGCGACACCTCCTGCCTGGTCGCAACGGCATCCGTGCTCCCAGGGCTCTGAGCCGGCTCCACTGAGGCAGCCAAAGGAGACTGGTGGCTCTGGTGGCCGAGGGGCGGCAGCAAGTCCTCCCTGGGCTCTGGGCCCCTGAGGTCCAGCCTTTTGAAGCCTGATCAACCAGGCATTTTTGGTCTCTTTATGAGGCTAAGCTCCAGGCCATGGGGAAAGTGGAGGACAAATACCCACAGAGCACCTGCGTAGAGCTCGCCGCACGGAGCACGCTACACAAGCTGGGGGCGGCAGGACTGGCCCAGAGCCAACCGAGTCTGACAAACCCAGGAAGGTAAAGGCCCAGTAGACAACGAGCTGTCACCAGCATGCTCTTCCCTGGGCCTGGGGGCCTGGCGTGAGACCTGGCCCCCAGCCCTGGCGGGTCAGCCCCCAGACACCTAGGCCCACGAGGCAAGACACCTCTCCTGAAGTCTGGCGGCCCCTCGACCCTCAGCTCACCTGAACGCAGCTGCTTGATGCGGCCGTTGCTCGTGGAGGGGTCCACGGGAAGGAAGTCTTTGAACCAAGAGATCTCCGGGTCTGGGTTTCCGCCTGCTGCACACAGCATGGTGGCTGTGCGTGCCTTCTCCACCACCTTCAGCTGCGGCCCCATGTCGATGGTGGGGAAGCCAGAGGGCAGCTGCTCCACTGCAGACAGAGTGGACATGTTAGCGCCGGCCTTGCGCAGCCCAAGACCCCCATAGGCGGTGACCCTCTCCCCAACCCCGGACGTGTAAGCACGAAGCCTCCCCTCACGCGAGGGACGAGGGTCCTCAGTCCCTCTGGCAGGGCCGGGGGCTGCAGCGGGGCCCACCCTGGCCCAGGGAGAGAATTTCCAGGTCTGAGAAGCAGTGCTTCAGACTGAAGGTGTCAGCACTTATCTCTCTAGGCCCTGAGAACGCGGATCGATGCTCTGCTGGCCACAGCAGAACACGCCGGGTGGACACCAGGCTGTAGGGCCCTCAGCTCACGCAGCATCAACAGCCACAACCTGCACCCTTGCCTGCACACGCAGTGCTCCCTCCATGCCTGCATCCAGCCTTCAGTCACCCCATGGCACAGCCCAGGTCACAGCCTGGGCTCCGGGCCTACCCTGGACCCCCCTGCCCTGCCAAGGATCCCCTTCTAACCCGGGTCCTCACTTCCATCGCGTCTCAACTGCAGTCTTGACTGTTTCTGAACATGTAGAAGCTATAGGGATGTACCAAGGAAGGAGGCCAGGGAAGTACTGCTCAATGGGCTGCAGCCCACTTCTCAGAGGAGCGACGGGGACAGGCATCAGCACAGCCCACTCCCACTGCACACGGACTCTTGCAGGAGCCCTGAAGGCTGCGTCCCCTCGTCCCTTGGAAGCACGAGGAGCCGGGAGGACAGGCTCTGGACTAGGGAAGACCTGGTCGGACTCCTGTCTCCACTGCTCACTAGCTCTGGGTCGGGATGGGTTGCCATCCTTTTCTGCGTCTCTGCTTCGATCCGTACACAAGGTTCAAGTGCCCACCTCGTGAAGTCACCACAGGACCACATCCAATATTGCTCCCAAGGTGTCAGGGAGCTGAGAACAGAACCTGTGCCTGGCGACCATCAGCCAACACTACTGCAACTAATAAGGGCTGAGTCACCGGGTAGACGGGTGCTGGGGCTAGGGCTTAGGCCCCCCTTGCCACCCTAGGCTGGTGAGGGGCCCTCTCCACTGGGAGCAAACTGTCAGGTGTCTGTGAGAACTGGCAGAGCCTCTCCTCCAGTATGGACGTCAGGTACACCCAACGGGAGCAAGGGGGACCCTCTGTCCTTTGTCCACCTTCCAGCAAGAGCTGGGCTCCTTAGTGGGGGAGACGGGGCCACTGTACAGCTCCCTCCCAAAGGCCCTGCACAGGGCAGGCATGTGGGAGCATTTGCCGAGGCCAGACACCTATGCCAGGACTAAAGCACCTGGCCTGCTCGGAGGGGACAGAGTCAAGGTTTGGCAGAGCAGGCCCTCCCTGGGGACAGGGGGAGTGAGCGGGCAGGGGAAGGAGAGGAAGCTGGAGGAGCGAACGGGCAGGAGCAAGGTGCCCCCGTGTCCGCTGCCAGACCCCAGGTGTTTCCAGGTGCCAGCGCCATCCCACAGGGACACCATGAGGAGAAGGGTCTGGCTCTGGGAAGAAGCAGGACCCCTGGCACGGCCTCCCCGCCCCAGTCCTTCCCAGAAGCCGGCTGGACGCAGCCCTATAAATTCCGGATGTAAACCCAGCGTTTCCTTGGCTGTAAATATGATCCCACAGCGCCCTGACTTTCAACTCTGATTTTTAAAAAGAAAATGTTAACCAGCAGCAGGCGCATGGAGGGAGGCAGGGAATGAAGAGGCTAGGGATGCGCCAGGCAGGGCGATGGCTTCCTTTGGCCTTGCCCCCACCGGCTTTACAGGAAGGCCCCGTTGGGTGGGACCTGAGGGACACTCAGGGCTGCTAGAGCCATCCTGCCCGCCAGGACCCCAGTCTGGCTCTGCCCAGACCTCACTCCCACCTGCTCAGCCCTCATAGGGCCTGCGGGCAGGGGACGGCAGACAGGGGAGCCTGCTTAGGATCAGGGCCCACCAATCAGGTGGTCTCCATCTCTACCCGCAAGGTACCCATCAAGGAGAAGGGGAAAACACATAGTCGTCTGCAGCCCTGTGTCCCAGGAATCCACTCTGAATTCCTGACACGGGGAAGGTCTTTGGGATTTATGCCAAATTAAGGACAATTAATTTTCCTCCCTCAATTATCGCGCCCTCAATGGCTCCGTCCTTGGCTCAGATCATCCCTCAGGCACTGCCGCCAGAGCCTGACACCAGCAAGTGTGAAGAGCTGTCCATAAAACAGCGGGACCCCACGCCTGTCCCTGCGCCAGGCAGGAGTCCAGGCTGCACTCCCGTGCTGCTGTCCTGACACCCCGGGTCTCCCAGGAAGGCGCAGAGCCCCACAGCAGTGACCGCTGCTGCCTGCTTCCTTCTTCCACCCCACCCAGCACATTCAACTGCAGCTCTGAGCACGGTGGTATAAACAGACCCACCCACAGCACCCCCAAGTACCCACAGGGCTGGTGAGTACCCCAGGCAAGTGGCTCAGGCTCACATCACATCAGCACCCCAAACCCATCAGCGACTGGGGAAATGGACGCGAGGGCTAACAGGTTACACAGACAGAGCCTTTTTACTCTTCACAAATCGACTCAATCTTTACCAAAACCCTTGTGAGATACACCAGCACACCGGGGCTTAGGGAGCTGTGGAAACCTGCCCAAGGTCACACAGTTAAACAGGGGGTGGGGCTGGCCTTGAGACCAGGTGGTAGGACCCCAACTTCCTCGGAACCACCTGCAAGCCCTGGGGGCCGGCAGGTGAGGGGCTTCTCACGGGAACTGCGCTCCGCCCCCCCCCTCACCCCAGGCCGGCTAGGGGCGGGGCTCAGGGCTCCACTGCAGACCCCAACCCAACCCCGGTGGAGCCAGTATTTACCGCATAGGGAGCCCCCGGTGTCCTCACACGTGGACACCCGCGGGCACACACCTATGGCCCACAACCGGGAGGTACGCCCAGGTCCCTCAAATCGCGCCAGGCGGGTGACCGAGGGGCGGCCGGCGCGGGATGGAAGGAAGGGCCCCTCCCCCCTCCAGGCCACCCGGTAACCATGGCGACGGCGGAGAGGCGGGCGCCGCGGCGGAAGGGCTGCGCGTGTCCGTGCAGGCGCGCGCATCCGCGGTCGACTGGGCGCCGCCCTTCCCGCCCCGGCCTGGGCGGAGCGGCCGCAACACCCCCACAGCCCCCAGGACCTGGCTCAGCGACTCTGGGGAACCCTCCCTTTGGGCTTTCCTGCTCCAAGTCGTCGCAACACGCCTGGCCCTCACCCGGTGCCCAGTACCGTGCGCCGGCTTGTGCACAGGTAGCACCCACATTCCCCACAGTTTGTTCTGCCCACAAAAATCTGTAGGCACCTGTGGTGGGCGCGCACGTGTGCGGGAACGGCTTCTGCACCGCCGGCTGCAGGCTTCTGGACACTGCAGTGGGAGATCCCCACAGCCTTCCCTGCAGGGGGTCCCGCTGTTCCACGGCAGTGGAAGATGCCAGGCCTGGGGGTGGGGGGCTTTGGCAGGGAGAGTGGGTAGGGCTGGAGTGGCTGAAGCCTTGTAATGGAGCTGGCTGTTTGACCCCATGGCCCACCTGCTATCTTGGCGGCTCCCAGGAGGAAGTAACACTGGGGGGCAGAAAGCTTTCTGTGGGGAGGGGGAGAGCAGCCGCCAGGTGAGTCTGGTGGGAGCAGGGGGCTCTGTGGGGTGCTGATAGCTGAAGCCAGGGTGGGGTGGTCAGAGGACTGCCTGGGCAGGCTGCAGTGACTGGGCCCAGGGAGGCTGCTGAGGCCCTCTACAAAGCACACACAAGTCCCTTTGTCCAACTCTGCCTGGTGTTGGTGGCTGAGGCGGAGTTTGGGCCACGGGGCGGGGAGCGGGGGGCCTGCACCACGGAAGCTGACAGATGGAGGCGGCTTGCAGGGTCCCAGGGCCCCAGGGCCCGCAGCACCGTCTGTCAGCACACTCTTTGCAGCCGTGCTGACCCAGCCCCGGGGGCCACTCTGCGCGCACATCCCTGGGCTGGCACTGACTGTGAGCCTGACCCCCTCCCCTATTCCTGAGTGCTGGGTCTGGCCTCGCCCTGTCTCTGATTATACAGATACCTTCCTAGTACCTTAGAAACAGCCAGGGGCCCAGAGACACACATGGAGAGACAGGTGCAAAAATAGAAACCTCTATGTGCATGTGGACGGGCACCTGCAGTGGCATGCACCTGTGGAAAGACTCATGTCAGCAGAGCCAGAGGCGGGACATGTGGACACGGAAACACATGTGCAGACATGCTCTGTCAGAGACACACGTACACTGAGACTTGTGTACCTGGACGCACACACAGGGACACAGACACAGGTAGGAGCCTCGTGGGTGGCAAGGCTGCCAGCTCCCCTGCCCTTCAGGCACTCCAAGGAAGCCAAGGCTACCTCTGGCTCCGGGGCAGCTCTGTCCTCAGCAGTGTCAGGACAGAGACACCCCCAGCAGGGCAGAAGGCCCCACAGAACCACGAGCTCCCACTCTCCTGGAGAACCCAGCTTCCAGGCAGTCAGGGGGGCCTGGGGAGCCTTGGGCCCATCTCCCTTCGCAGCTTTCAGTCTCAATTTTCAGCTGTTTTTCCAAGAGAAAACTCCCACCTCTTCTAGCACTCAGATTTCATCAAACTTGGCATCTTAAAAGCCTGTTTTGTTTTTGAATCTGAGCTGTTTGGGGCCTGTCGGCAGCCAGGCCTCCCCCTCTCCGTCACCGCCCCGCCCTGGGCTTCCCTGGAGCTCCTCGTGGCCCTACCGAACCCTTGCCACCGCTGCCGCCGCCACCCCCCTGCCGAGTGAAGGCTGGGGCCATCCTGGGAGGACACTCAGGCGCTGGACTTTCCTCCTGGGGTCCCCCCACCTCCCTCGGATGCAGAGCATTGAGCCGTGCGTGCAGGCACTGCCTGAAGTCACTCCAGACCACTGACAGCCTCCCCTCCACTCCCTCCTCAGCCCCCTGCAGCCCGGCTGCCACCCGCGCTGCTGCCCGCAGCTTGCTCACCAAGGTCAATGATGACCCCACGGAGCTAAATCCACAGGACCCCGCCCAGCGCCCCTGGCAGCACCCCACCCCACTGACCACTCCTCCTTCGCTCACTCCCTGTCTTGACTTCCACAGCCTGGCACGAGCCTGGCTCCCCCCACCCCCCAACACCTCCTCCTGTAGGGAATCTCCTCCCAACACAAGAGGCAGCTCCAGGGCCTGCGTCTCCAGCCTGGCTCTGGCTCCCCAAGAGCTGCCATTTCCCAGCCTCCGCAACGCCGTCTCCAGATGTCCCTCTGGAGCGCCGGGCAGATGCGCCCAGGCCTCCTGGACGCCCCCACCCCACCCCAATGCATGCATACACCTGACTCAACAGATTTCTAGCTGGAATCGTCAGCTTGTCCCCTCAAACCCCACCCTCCCATCTCGGAGTCTTGGAAAACAGTTTCACCGGCTACCCAGCCCTGGAGTGGGCAGCCCAGGGTGTCACAGCTCCCCTGTGGCACAGGTAGCTGGGCCAGGCCACCCTCCTTCTAACTGCTCATAATCCATTCTCCCCTCTTCAGGCAAACGCCACCGCTCACCGGTCTCATGTGCACCTCACTCTGTACCCGCAGGGGCCTCTGGAGCCTAAATGTGATCACGTTACCCCCTGACTAAAATCCTCTCTCCCCTGGCAACCAAGGATGGGGAGTGTATATAGGCAGGGGCACTGACAATTCCGGATCCACTGGCTCCACTGTGGTCCTGAGGTTGGGGGGAGGGGAGTAAGCGAAGAGACCGTGCACACAGCAGACGCTGGGAGCAAATGGGGCTACCAGGGGAGGTGCCCAGCACCCAAGGCCGAGGGAAGAGGGGAGAGCACTGCCCACCCCCAGGAGGACTCATTCAGAAGGGAGCTCACTTGGGTCTTGGAAGACGGATCAGAACCAGGATAAAGGGTGGATCTTGGGTACCAAGAAACCCAGGGTCCGACCTTCAAAGGGCCTTTGGCAGTGCCTGTCTGCCTGCTACATTTCCTATCGCCGTGCCTGGGGCCCAGAACCTCAAAGAATCGGCTGTAGAATGCAGAGCCTCATGTCTCTGGGGTCCTGAAATCTGTGGCCATGGCAGGGTGTGAGGATAAGGACAAGTCACAAAGTCCACAGCTGCCTGGCCAGAGGCAATAGTAGGCCATGCCCTAGCTGCCAGGGGGAGGGAGGGAGGCTGGCCTGGGTTCCAGGTTCGGGGGCTCTTTCAATGTCTTCTGAGGCTGCAAGTCAGGTAGGTAACAGACCTGGCTTCTGCAAAACCAGTCTGTCGCCTCAGCATGTGTGCTGACAATACAAAGGGGTGCATCCTGCCGCTTGCAAAGCCTCAACTCCCCTCCTCTCAAAGTCAGGCCTGGGCAGTCATTCTCCCTCGGGTAGAGGGAAGGGACAGGCCTGGCCCAGACAAGATATACCAGGACGTGGCCATGTGTTGCTTATGGGCCCTCTGTCCCTGGCCTGTTTTCAAAGGGCCTGGGGGCGTGGTAGGGGGCTCAAGAAGTCCTTCACTGTCCACAGGTCCCAGAGCCTTCCAAAGTCAGAGCCACTGAAAAATCCAGAGGTCCAGGCCCAGCACAACACTGACTGACCCTCACCTTGGCCCCTCCCCAGAGTCTGCCACAAGGTATCAAACACCAGGCACTCCGTGCACACGCCTGGATTTCCGGGTCTGCATGGCACTGGAGATGTGGTCCTGGACAGTTAGCGGACATGGAGCCAGGTGGGAACAGGTGGCAGGAAGCTTGGTCTTGATAGGGAGGGGAGGAAGAGGACAGAGTTCCCCCAAGATCTTCCAAAGGCAGATCTGGGCAGGACCCCCATGTGGTTAACCGCCCCCCCCCCCATCCTGGCTGCCAGATGCTGAGGGGAGCCACTCCAAGTGCTGAAAACAACGGAGCCTGACCAGACTATCCCTCAGCCCTCTCCGTCCAGCCGTCCTGGCTGACCAACAGCTCCAAGCGGGGATCTTCAGGGGCCCCAGAAACAGTGAGCCCAGACACAGCAACTCTGGCCCCAGCAGCTCAGCGCAGGCTGCTTCCTGCTCACACGGCCCCTGCACACACAGCTTGTAAGGTGCACGCCACCTGCGGTACAGCCCCATCGCATGCCTGCTGCCTGCTGCACGCACACACACATACACACACACACACATGCGCGCACACACACCGCCTGCTGCATACACAGCCTATAAGGTATACACCACCTGCTGTACACCCCGCACCCCTCCCCCACTGCCTGGCGCATGCACCCGCACACAGTCTGCTTCACACCCCCTTCCGTAAGGAGCCCTACACGCTGCACCACACAGGGCACCCTCACCACACACAGCACACATGATCTGCTGTAGCCATGATCACAAGACAAACGCCGCGGCTGCTGCCTGCCCGCTGAGCCCTCGGAGGCAGGCCTCCCAGGACAAGGCGAAAACAGCGCATCCCTAACCCACAGCCTCTTCCCTCCTCCTCCTCCTGTCCCTTCCAGAACTGACCCTCCCCGAAGTCACCAGGGCCCCACCCACACCTCTTGCTGGTCCTGCTCTCTCCGGGGGCTTTCCTGCCTAGCCTGGCCCCTGGTGCCCCACAATGAGCTCAAGACCCTCGCTGCCCCCACCTCCAGGAGGGAAGCCCGGGAATCTAGGCCTGCCTCCCCTCCCCCAGCGCTCCCTCCCTCGTGAGGGAAAATGTCAGATTCCCTGTCTCAGTGGCGGCAGCGGGCGGGCTGGAGGGGGAGTGATTCAGCCGCCGCCTCAAGAGTGTGGAGCGAGAAGAGCTTTTCCTGCCATTACCGCGAGGGAGAGGCTGGCGCGCTAATGGCTTCAATTACCACTCAGACAGGAACGCGGGGCGCGGACGGGCTTGCCCCCAGCCAGCCCGTGCTGGGCACCCCACCTTGTGCCCAAGCCGGAGGGGGGCAGTGAGGCCAGAGAGCAGTCTTCCCTGGACAGCCGGAGGCTGCGGGGAGGGGAGGCGCGGGGCCGGGACTCCCCAGGGCAGCGAGGAACGCACACCTGAGCCGGGCTCCCCAGGCAGCCCTCAGCCCCTGTCTCATGTGTTTGGAGGGGTCCGTGCCAGTCTCACCCTCTCCCCAACCCCCGCACCCTGTGTGTCCTCCCAGGAACAGCCCTGGCTCCCCCCAGCTCCACCGCAGAGCTCCAGGAAGCCAGCCTTTCACTCAGTTCCTGCGGGCACCCCAGCTTTGGGTGGGGAGGCGGGACAGTCACAGTCTGGGCCACCTCCCCGTGGCCCCGCCCCCGGCGCGCCTTTCTGCCAAGTCCAGAGCTGGTCAAGGTTACACAGACCAGGAAAGTCAGCACTTTGTCTTCCGGGTGCTGTTTCAGGAGCAGGAGGGACTCCCCCAGGCCCACAGGCCCTCAGCCCCTCCAAGGGAACAGGGCAAGGGCGGGGACCTGCCCCACACCTGCTCCAGATACCTCCTCAGACACTGCCAACATCTCAGAGCCCACACACACACACACGCACCCTGGACCCTATCCCTATGCGTGAAGATGCCTCCAAACGCCCTGCCAGTGCAAGGGAGGCCTCCTCACCCAGCTCTGAAAGACCACCCGTGCCCATGTCCATGTCCATTAGGAGCAGCAGCCGCCCAGGGCAGTGGCAGAGGACACAGGGCCTAGGGGCCTTGAGGACACCTTGCTACCCGGCCCAAGAGCCCTGGCAGATGCCCTCAGGAGGAGGAGCCCTGGTCCTGGCCCTCTGGCCACTTCCCAAGTGCCAGGGCAGGGCAGATGGCACCCTGTGGGCAGATGCCAACAGGGCAGAGTTGAAATACATGCTCCCGGGTCACATGTCGGGACAGTGAGGTCAGGATTAGCAGGGAGGAACCCAGGAACATGGCAGTCAGTGATCCTGGCCCAGGGCTTGGCCTCTGGGCCGCAGCTCCACAACGTCCTCCCCAAGGGGACAGAAGATGGCAGGCGACTATGGGAGCCGAGCAGCTTCTTCACTCGTCCTCACGATGTGGTGCCTCCTAGCCCTGTGGCACCTGCTAAATCAGGCTGGGATCCCGGTAGGTGGCTAACTGTGCTGCATTCAGTTCTCCAAACCAGCCTGGGTGGTACATGTTACAGCCCTGTTTACAGATGGAACAAACGAGGCTCAGAGGCAGGGTTACTGGCTCAAGGTCGCCTGCAGGGTGCAGGGTCCCTGCTCTTGGCCACTGTCCTCCACGGCCCTGCCGAAGGACCGTGTGAAGCACAGTGGAACCCACCGGCTCACCCGGGGACACAGATGCAAGAGAGTTTCGGAGTGGATGCCTGTGTGAACACACAAAGCCACAGCATAGAAATGGCCAATGTGAAAAGATGTTCAACTGCTCTTGTAATCAAAGAAATGCAAATTAAATTGAAATGCCATTTTTTTTTGCCGATTAAGTTGGCAAAGATTTTTTTTTTAAATGATAATTCCCACTGCCGGAAAGAGGCCTCTTACGACCTGCTTGTCAGCAGTATAAACTGATACAACCTTCTGGAAATACTGACAGGCTTAACATTGCATGCGCCCTCTGACCCAGCGGTTCTCCTCCCATGGACCTGGGACAAGCCAATAATCAGGGAAGTGAACGCACCTACGTGTAAGGACACCTATGGCATTTTATTTATAAAAGCAAAACACTTTGAACAACATATGTATCCAACCATAAGGGAATGGCTAGATAAATTAGGGTGTTTCCATGTGACAGCTCACCCATGGCCATTAAAAATAATGAGGCAGAAAAATATCTAATGGCAAGGAAGATGTTCACAATATGGGTTTTTTTGGTTTGTTGCTTTTGTTTTTATATTTGAGAAGCACAGAGAAAGATTCCCCACCTGCTAGTTCACTCCATATATGCCTGGTGAAGTTGGGAGCAGGGAACTCAACCCAGGTCTCCCCTCATGAGTGGCAGGAACTCAATTATTTGAGCTACCACTGCTGCCTCCCAGAGTCCAAATTAGCAGGAAGCTGGAGTCAGGAGCCAGAGCCAGGAATTAAATCCAGGCGCTCTGATGTGCACTGCTGCTGTTTTACCTACGAGGCCAAATGCTGGCCCCTGATTTTTGTTTTGTGTGTGCTCTGAAAGGCAGAGAGACAGAGAGGGAGAAGGGAGATCCCCAGTTGCCCCCTAAAGTTGGGGCTCAGCCAGACCAGCCAGACCAGAGTCAGGAGCTTAGAACTCAGTTCAGATATGTTCCGTGGGTGGCAGGGCTCCAGGTACTTGAACCATCACCTGCTGCCTCCGAGGGTGCACGTTAGCAACAAGCTGGACTGGAAGCAGGGTAGAAACTTGAACCAAGGGACTCCAAGATGGGATGCACAGTGACTTAACTGCTGCTCCAAATGCCTTCCCCTTTTGTTGTTTTAAAAGAGCCGTCTACAAATCACTAGAGAGTGATCTAATTTCTGATATATAGTACACACACACACACACACACACACACACACACAAACGGGTATGCACAGAAAATGGGCCACAAAGAAATAACCAGGGGCCAGCGCTGTAGCGCAGTGGGTTAAAGCCCCGACCTGAAGCGCCGGCATCCCCTATGGGTGCCAATTCTAGTCATGGCTGTTCCTCTTCCAATTCAGCTCTCTGCTCTGGCCTGGAAAAGCAGCAGAAGATGGCCTGACCACTTGGGTCCCTGCACCTACATGGGAGACCCGGAAGAAGCTCTTGGTTCTTGACTTCGGATTGGCTCAGCTCCTGCTGTTGTGGCCATTTAGGGAGTGAACCAGTGGATGGCAGACCTCTCTCTATCTCTCTCTGTAATTCTTTCAAATAAATAAAAGCAAATTAAAAAAAAAAAAAAAGAAGAAGAAGACTGGGGCCGGCACTGTGGCGCAGCAGGTTAAAGCCCTGGCCCGAAGCACTGGCATCCCATATGGGCACTGGTTCTAGTCCCAGCTGCTCCTCTTCCGATCCAGCTCTCTGCTGTGGCCTGGGATAGCAGAAGATGGCCCAAGTCCTTGGGCCCCTGCACCTGCGTGGGAAACCTGGAAGAAGCTCCTGGTTCCTGGCTCCTGGCTTCGGATTGGTGCAGTTCCAGCTGTTGTGGCTGGAGTGAACCAGCGGAAGGAAGACCTTTCTCTCTGTCTCTACCTATCTCTGTAACTCTTTCAAATAAATAAAATAAATCTTTAAAAAAATAACTAGACATTAACAATAGAGGTAAGATAATGAGTGATTTAAATTTTTCCTTGTTATTCTATACTTTTCAATTTTTCAACACTAAACAGATATTGGTATTGCATTTTAAAAAGAAAGCAGGGGTAGGCGTTTGGCAGGTAAGACACTCACATCCCACATCAGAGTACCTGGGTTTGACACCCAGCTCCAGCTCCTAACTCCAACTGCTCTCCAGCGAAGGCCCTGGGAGGTATCAGTGATGCCAAATGTAAGTGGGTTCCTGCCACCCACATGGGAGACCTGGATTGTGTTCCTGACTCCTGGCTTTGGTTCTGGCCCAGCCCTGGCTGTTGCAGGCATCTGGAGAGTGAACCAGCAGATAGGAGTTCTCTCTGTGTCTGTTTGTCTCACTGTACCTCTCAAATAAATATTTAGGGCCCGGTGTTGTGGTGGAGCAATGCTGCCATCCCATATGGGCACTAGTTCATGTCCTGGCTGCTTCACTTCCTATCCAGCTCCCTGCTAATGGCCTGGGAAGCAGCAGAAGATGGCCCAAGTGCTTGGGCCCCTGCCACCCACATGGGAGACTCAGGTGAAGCTTCTAGCTCCTGGCTTTGGCATGGTCCAGCACCAGTCATTGTGGCCATCTGGGGAGTGTACCAGCAGATGGAAGATCTCTCTCTCTCTCTCTCTGTAATTCTTTCAGATAAATAAATAAATCTTTAAAATTAATAACAATTTTTTAAAAGATTTATTTTATTTACTTCAAAGACAGTTACAGAGAGAGGTAGAGACAGAGAAAAAGGTCTTCCATCCGCTGGTTTACTCCCAAGATGGCTACAACAGCTGGAGCTACACCAATCCGAAGCTAGGAGCCAGGAGCCAGAAGCTTCTTCCTGCTCTCCCAGGTGGGTGCAGGGGCCCAAGGACTTGGGCCATCTTCTTCTGCTTTCCCAGGCCATAGCAGAGAGCTGGATCAAAAGTGGAGCAGCCGGGACTAGAACCGTCACCCATATGGGATGCGGGCGCTTCAGGCCAGGGCTTTAACCCGCTGCACCATAGTGCCGGCCCCTATAATTAATAACAATTTAAATAAAACTCACATAAACACACCATTTTGAAAATACACCCACAGACCACATTCAGACGGATGAACCCGATGGCTGGGGTCTGAGCATGTCACTCCCCACCGCTGGTGGCTTCCTCTGCCAGAGAAAAGTGGCAGCCTGATCCTGTGCGTCTGCCTTCCAACCTCTCCAGCTGCTCCCCTCCAGCTCTCAGACCCCTGTCCAAAAGCCAACTCCACACATCTCAACTGCCTCCCCCAACTCCACACTTCTCAAGATGTGGCTTACACACAGCTCTCTCCTCGCTTGTGCACCCCCAGCCCTTTGGGCTGTCCCCACAGAACATCCTGAGACTGCGTATCTCAGGTTCAGCGCCCAGGGCAGATGATCCGCTGGACTTCAGGGCAGTTCAGGGAGTGCTTGCGGAAGAAAGGAGAAGCCACCAAGTGACAGAAGACGTCAAAACCCATAGGGAGAGCCTCAGCCACCAGTCTGGGCCCTGGCACATAGCAGCAACAAGAAACACACCTGTCTGACACCTACCACAGAACTCCACGTGAAAATCAGGCCCCCTGGCACAACCACCTAGGGACACCCAGCTGCAGCTCCACACCTCCAGCCAGAGCCCAGGCATACACACAGCTGGTCTTGGCACAAGCCACACCATCAAGGCCAGGTACAGTGACCACCCGGTCCACCACTGACTTCGGCCGACACCAAGATGGCCAGCCCACCTTTCTGCCAAATGCACATGGGCCCGTGGCAGGGCCACAGCTGGCTAGCTGGGTGTCGCCACCGTGCCCCTCCCTGGCTCGTACCTTCAAGCACCGAGAGCTTGGCACTGGTGTTGATCTCCCCCAGACTGTTGGTGGCTGTGCACTCATAGATGGCTTCGTCTCGCTGTGCCCGCAGCGGCTGGATCCGCAGCACTGACCCTGCCCCATCGTCAAACTCGATGACCTGCCAGAGGACAGACGGTTGGTCATGGCCTGCTCAGAACACGGGGGCCTGCTCGGTGTCAGCTGCCCTCCCACTCCCAGCAGGACCACAGAGAGGAGTGGGACCAGGCTCCAAGTCCTGCCTGCCCCTGCCCACTGAGACCATACCTCAAAGCGCTGGGAGCTGACTTTCTTCCCCTTCTTCATCCATGTGATGCGTGGCTTGGGTTCCCCTGTGGCTTGGCACACGAAGGACGCCACGCCTCCCGACAGCCCAGTCTGGTCCTCAGGGACCTTAACAAAGACAGGTTTGCCTGGAAGAGAGGGAGACACCAACTCATTACGGCATGGTCACTACCAGCACGGCCAGCGGTACAGGCGGCAGTCCCAGGGGACAGTGGGCGGGCAAGCGAGAAAGACTGTCAGAGAAATTAATCAGGGCCCCTCGCCCTTGCCCAGGGCTCCACCTGTGCCAGGCACCGTCCAGAAAGCTGAACGTTCACTGACTTCTTTGCACATGAGCTGGGTGCTGCAATTACCTCTGTTGACATAGAAGAAAAACCAAAGCACAGAGAGAGTAAGGGATTTGTCCAACACGACGCAGCTGGGAGGAGGCAGAGCCATGATCTGAGCCCAGGGTTTAGGCTTCTGTCTCTGACCCCTCACCAACCCACAGCCCTAGAAAGAGCATCCTGGAAAGCTTCTGGGAAGACCCTGGAGACCGCCCCTCCCCCACTGCTCTCCCTCCCTCGGGGAGGGCACCTCCAGCCACCTCCAGGCTCCAGCCAGGACCCAGGACTCCTCCTCTCCCTGGCCCCCACATACCAGCCGCCCCAAAGGCCCAGACATTCCAGCTTCTAAGTATCTCTGGACGCCTTCCCAGGTAAATGCTTTCCTGTAAACCTGCCCCTCCCCACCTCTACCCCCACTGACTTGGCTACTGCCTTCCCACAGTATGGGCAGACGGTTCCCCAAGGTCCCCCTTCAAGGGGAGGCAGAGGTGGGGGCCCAGACTCTGTGCTGCCACACACACCCACATCACCGGGGCCAACCCACAGCTCCTATCCCTGCAAATGCCACTGCCCAGGGTCCCAGGGCCAGATAAGCCCGGCTCATGAAGATGTAGCAATGCCTCGTTAGTCCTGACAGCAGATCCATGTCCTATTAATCAGGCCAATGAACAGCTCTGGGAAGGACTAACACCGTGAGAGATGACCTTTCAGATCACCCGCTCGGTGCCCGCGAGCCCGGGCCCAGGCCGGACCCTGGCACGGAAGCGCAGTGCTTGGCTAAGCAGCCACTCCAACCCACTCCTTCGTCCCCAGCATCCCAGCTGACGGGCTCCCAGGGGTCACCCACTCGTCCAAAGCTGCAAAGCCAGCGAGTGGCACATCTGGAACTGAATTCAGGCTGCTGGACTCCAAATCAGCTGGCACACAAAAGTTCACCTGGGATTGTGGGGGCCCTGCCAGGAGCAAGGTGGTGGGGTGCTGGGGGCTGAAGCCAGGCTGAGGAGAGAGTGGGAGGTGAGGAAGTGGACAGCACAGGGCCGCGTGAGGAGCTGGGATTTGGGGGGGAAGAGGGCTAGGGGGAGGCTTGTACATTAAAAAAAAAAAAAAAAAGAAATGTATTTACTTGAAAGTCAGAGTTAGAGAAAGGGAGACAGAGAGAGAGACAGAGAGAGATCTTCCATTTGCTGGTTCACTCCCCAGATGGCTGCAATGGCCAGGGCTGGGCCAGGCCAAACCAGGAGCTTCATGGGGGTCTTCAATGTGGGTGACAGGGGCCTAGACACTTTGGCCATCCTCTGCTGCTTTTCCCAGGACATTAGCAGGAGCTGGATTGGAAGTGGAGCAGCTGGGATTTGAGCCAGTGCCCATATGGAATGCCAGCATTGCAGGTGGCAGCTTTATCGGCTACATTACAACAGCGCCCCCTCCACTTTTTTCTTTTTTTTTAAGACTCATTTATTTATTTGAAAGGCAGAGTTATAGAGGCAGAGGCAGAGAGAGAGAGAGAGAGAGAGAGGTCTTCCGTCTGCTGGTTCACTCCCCAGTTGGCCACAACGGCCGGAGCTGTGCCGATCCGAAGCCCGAAGCCAGGAGCCAGGAGCTTCTTCTGGCTTTCCCACGCAGGTGCAGGGGACCAAGCACTTGGGCCATCCTCTACTGCTTTCCTAGGCCATAGCAGAGAGCTGGGTCGGATGTGGAGCAGCCAGGTTTACCCACTTCACCACAGCCCCTGCTTATCTTTTTCTTCTTCTTTTTTTCATTTTACTTTTTTGACAGGCAGAGTTAGACAGTGAGAGAGAGAGAGAGACAGAGAGAGAAAGGTCTTCCTTCCATTGGTTCACCCCTCAAATGGCCGCCACGGCCGGCGCAATCCGAAGCCAAGAGCCAGGTGCTTCCTCCTGGTCTCCCATGTGGGTGCAGGGCCCAAGCACTTGGGCCATCCTCCACTGCCTTCCCGGGCCACAGCAGAGAGCTGGACTGGAAGAGGAGCAACCGGGACAGAATCCGGCGCCCCAACTGGGACTAGAATCTGGGGTGCTGGCACCACAGGCGGAGGATTAGCCAAGTGAGCTGCGGCACCAGCCATCTTTTTCTTCTTAAAACACAAGTGGGGCCAGTGCTATGGCATAATGGGTAAAGCTGCCGTCTGTAGTGCCAGCATCCCATATGAGCACCTGTTTGAGTCCTCGCTACTCCACTTCTTATCCAGCTTTGCTATGGCCTGGGAAAGCAATAGAAGATGGTCCAAGTGCTTTGGCCCCTGCACCCACATGGGAGACCTGAAGAAGATTCTAGCTCCTGGCTTTGGATAGGCGCTGTTCCAGCCGTTGCGGCCAATTGGGGAGTGAACCAGAGGATGGAAGACTTCTCTCTCTCTCTCTGTAACGCTCTCAAATAAATAAATAAATAAATATTAAAAAAAAAGACACGAGATAATATTTAAATAAAAGTGTGGGGTGCAGTGGGATAAGCCACTGCCTGGGATGCCAGCTTTCTATATTCTACTCTGGATCCAGCTCCCTGCTAATATTAGTGCCTGGGAAAGTATAGGAAGAGGGCACAAGCACTTGGACCGCTGCACCCAGGTAGGGGGATCCAGATGAAGCTGCAGGCTCCTGGCTTTGGCCTGGCCCAGCCCTGGCTATTGTGGGCATGCAGGGAGTGAAACAACGGATGGAAGACCTTTCTCTCTGTCTCTCCCCCTCTCTCGCTATCTCTGACTTCCAAATAAATAAAGGAAAGGCTTAGCACAGAGAGATATAGAGCGCTGATCCAGGAGACAGAGGGGCAGCAGGTGGGGCACAGTCGCCAAGGAGAGAAGGGTCCAGGGCACCAGAGCGCTGAGGGGGTGGGAGCTGCAGGCAGAGAGAGCAGGGAGGAGAATTTATGGAAAACCCCTGGCCTGTGTGTTCTGGGGTTCCGTGTGGTGATTACACAACACTCACCTTCCCTGAGCCTATTTTCTCACCTGCTGGGGACAAGGGGTCTGTGCAGGCGACAAACAACGTGTGTATGCTGCTCTGCACGTGCTGCGTCCTCCGTCCGTGCAGCCACCCCCTCATTAGCTTCACCACTCTTAAAGCAACCCCATAGGTAGGTGGAAGTATCATGCCCATTTTAGAGATGGGGAAATGGAGGCACAGAGGGACTGGAGATGGAGCCAGGGCTTGATCCAGCATTCAAAATCCCCAGCTTTCTGCCTCCGTGCAGAAAGGAAACTAGGACCCCAGCTGACTCTGCCTTTGGAAGACCTAGGGTGGGTGAGGGCAGCTGTTCCAGGGGAGCCGGAGCAGGGTGGGTGCAGGGCAGCCTCAGTGGGGAAGCACGCGTGAGCCTGTGGGCCCAGGGCAAGGAGGTCACAGGGTTTTCAGAACCTGTCTCCTCGCCCTTCCCCCAACTGCCCTAGGAAGGAGGCTCGGGACACCAGCATGCAACTGTCTGCACAGCCTGTCCTGCGGGGACCTCCTACCCAGGGTTCCCTGGGGCTGTCCCCTGTGCAGCCCCCCCCCAACTATGCAGTCCTCCCCATACCAGAGGACCTCAGAGAGCCACACCCCCTCTCCTCCCGGGCTGCTGCACTCTTCCCTGGCCTAAGGAGCTGATGTCCCGGCCTCCAGCCTCACCCCTCCCACACTCAGCAGCCAGGACACCCTGAGAGCCTCGCTCCTCATCAGAGCTCTCCAAGGGCCTCCCACCCTCCGAACCAGACGTATAAAATGCCTATCATGGCAGACAAAGCCCTGGCAGGTCTGCCGCAGCCACTCTCCCCAGAGCCCTGGACAAGCACCGTCACCTGTGGCCTCCGGGCCTTTGCACAGTTGCTCCTTTGACTGAGGGCCTCTTAAGCTGCCTGTCCACCCACTCACTCTTACTCACTTTCCCATCTCCAGGTAAACATCATCCGGGGTTCCCGCCACCACCTCACCCCACACTGACTCAGTCCCGGCCCCGAGCCCTCTGCCAACCACAGCACAGCTCACGGCGTGCTACAGAGGTGTGTGAGGTAATAACTTGCTCACGGCTTATTAGGTGCATGTATGAGGTTATGGCTTTTGTAGTCTCTGGGGTTTAGTAACCGCTTCTCTGCCTTGAACACCCGCTGGGAAGAGCAGAGCCCCCGCCAGTCCTATTTCCTGTCCGTTCTCAGGGTCTGACCCAGTCGCAGGCACCCGGGGGTGCTGAGGAAGGAATGGGGGGAAGAGACTGCAGCCCCTCACACATCACGGGCAGAGAAACCCTGGGCAGAAAGTCCCCGGGCCTGCTGGCTCCTGCCTCAACGTGTCCGCTGCTGAAACCAGAGGCTGGAACCCGTTGAACTGGAATGGCTGGGCAAGCGAGCCTGGGGGCGGGGCAGGGCGGGGCCTGCACACCAAACAAAGAACCCAGAAGCCGGAGGAGGGCCAGGTGTGGGTCCTGCTGGCTGCCCAGAGCCCAGGGGAGGCTGCAAGGTGCCTGAGGCCCTGGGCGGTGGTGGGGGCAGAACCCCTGCTCCCTTGCAAGGTGCAGAGGCGCCAGCGCCAGCGCCCTGCCCTCCCACCTCCCAGCCCAGGCGGGCACGGCAGTGCTGCCCAAGCCAGTGCAGCCAGGGGGCTGGACGGGCAGACCCCACCCCGCCCTTGCTCCCCTGGAATCCACCCTTCCCACCCCAGGGCAGCCCACACAGCTTCTGTGCCAACCCCCAGCTCTTCCTCTCCCCTTCGGTTCACTGAGAATCTTGGGGAGCACAGAGCTGACACACTCTGCCCCCAGACCTTCTCCTGCCTGACCGCTCCAGGCTCACCACCTTCCTACTCTCGCAGTGTTTTCCGAGCAAGGCCAAGGACTGTGGTGAGAGCACAGCACGAACTTGCTGGGCCCACGGCCACCTCCCTCCTTTGGGTCTTGCCTGGTCAGGCAAGAGGAAGCTACCCAGGGTGGGGGCAGAGCAGGCCTCCAGGGAGGGTTGCAGGGGTCCAGCCAGGGATAGCCAAACTGGGCCACTTCCAAGCCTTCTCCCCGGGGAGACTGATTGCTATGTTGTGCCTTCCCTGTGGAGCACACACACGCACAGGAGCAGGGAGCAGACACTGGGCGGCGAGAGGAACTCCCGGAAAGGAGAATTTCCCAAGCCCTGAATGAACTATCTGATGAGCTGAGGACACAGCCATGGCTCCCGTGACTGTCCCTGGTACCACCCCCCGGCTCCCAGGGACCCACGGGGAGCTCCAGGTTGTGGCCCCAGAGGAGAAGTACATGTGAGGTGCTGGGTGCCTCATTCACGTGACTCCAGTTACCCTCTCCAGGTAGGAGTGACTCCCTGAACTGCACAATAGGAAAACAGGCCCAGAGAGAGAAAGCGACCTGCCGGAAGTCCCACAGAGGGCAGAGTCTAGACCGGCCTCCCAGAGGCGCAAGGGGGAGGGCGCTCCGCCCTGCCAGCAGCGTCAAGGCTGGGGGAGGGGGAACAGCACAACAGACACACCCTCAGCTCAGCGCTGCAGGCCTGGTCCACCCAGCCCCCAGCCCTCCAGCCACCAGAGATCCTGCTCTGGGCTCCCAGGACTCTGAGCGACTGGGCCGTAACCAGGGCCCGGCTCGCATCTGCTCCTGGGTCCTGCCTGTGCCACGATGCCTGCTCTCCGTGAGCTCCGCGGCAAAGCCCGGGGCTGTTCCTGCCTCCTCTCCCCAGCTTGCCTCAGCGTGCAGTACCCCCGTCAGTGAATGCCCGCTCACTGAACTTCAGGTGCCCCACTTCCCCTCCCTCCTGAGATGCTGGGGTCACTGCTTCCGCACTGCCCACAGGCCTGGGGCTCCACGAGGTGGGGCGAGTGTGTCCCAAGGCAGGCCCACGTGGGTTCTTTCTGTCCAAAACTCCTGCCTCGGCTCAGGACCACCTCTGGCCTCCCAGCATCCCCTCCTGAGGAGCCCCAAGGCCGGGGGCTGTGGGAACGGTGCCAAGTGCAGGCCCAGGTCTCCACAGGAGCTGACCTAGCACTGCCGCCGGGCCCCTGGGCTAACTCTGGGCAGCTGCTTCTCCACCCCCTTCCCTCTGCTCCCTTCAGAGGCCAGGGCCCCCATTCATTTGTCTCGTTAAGAGGCCTATAGAAACACATTTGTCCGCTCCGCGCTTCACTGCCCTGGTCGTCAATTCTCTGGGGCGTCCGCCCCACCTTCTGCAGCAGTTCTGGCCAGTCTGGCCACTTGCCTCTGGCGAGAAGTCTCCCAGGCTCAGCCCAAGCGTGGTCTCCACAGGGGGACAGATCCAAAAGTGTGTGCAGCTGAAGGCAGGCCTGTAGGAGAGAGATCCTGACTCCTGAGACCCCCAGCCCAGGCTCCAGCCCCAAGGCCCCTGTCTGGGACAGAGCTCAAGGCATCTGAGCCCCACCCTCTCCCTGGCCTTGCTGAGGTGGGATTTCAGCTTCTTTAGCTGGTTCTAACCTTTGTGACCCTGGTTTTGGGGTGGGCGTTTGGCCAAGCGGTTAAGAGGCTGGATAGGTACCCCATTCGAGTACCTGGGTTCAACACCCAGCTCTGGCTCCCAACTCCTCCTTCCTGCAGATGTAGACCCTGGGAGGCAGCAGGTTTGCTTCTAGTCTTGGGTCCCTGCTGCCCACATGGGAAGCCTAGGTTTGAGTTTCGGGCTCTCAGCTTTGGCCTGGTTCAGCCCCGGCTTGTTGCAGGCATTTGGGGAGAGAACAGCAGACAGCTACTCTGTTTTCCCTTTGTCAGAAAAAAAAAAAAGACCCTGGTCTCTGGTCCCTAAGGAACCAGCATTGAGATTCCTGGACTGTGCTATATAAACTGCTCTACCTGGTCCTGCCCACTCCTTCTGGGGGTCCTGGCCTGCCCCATGCCCTCTTACCTACCACCATAGTCCCAGCCCTAAACCGGACAATGGCCCGAGCCCCTGCTGCACCAGAGTCAGCTGGGATACAGAGATCTGACAGGGTCACAGCTGTGCACACAGAGGGCACAGAAGAGGAGCCTGTGACCCAGGCTCCTGGAGGAAGAAGTCCTGCAGGCAGCAGGACCAGCCAGGTGAAGGGTGTGGGAGAGGAAGCAGGAGGTCTGGCCTCGGGACAGCACGGGAGCGCCTGGGGAGGTCAGCGTGGCAGGGACGGCTGAGGGGGACAGAGCAGGAGGAGGCCGCCTCCTGCTTGTCTGGGGGGTTGTTTTATTTTTCTGCAAGGCAAAGAGAAGCAGAAAGAGAGAGACAACAAAGAGAGAGAGCTCCCATCTGCTGGTTCATGCCCCAAACACCTGCTGCAACAGGGGGGTGGAAGACAGGGACCAGGGACCTAGTCCAGGTCTCCCATGTGGGTGGCAGGACCCCAACTTGAGCCATCACTGCTGCCTCCCCGAGTGTGCATCAGCAGGAAGCTGGAGTCAGAGCTGGGGACTGAACCCAGCTCACCGTGGGATGCAGGTGTCTTCAAGGCTAAAGGCCCGTGGAGGGCGAGAGACCTGATGATGCAGAGCCCGGAAGATCTGAGGGTAGCAGGGGAGGGGAATGAGAGAGTCTGAAGTGAGGAGCGGCACAGTGGGGTCTTCATTCTGCGACGTGACTCTTACTCTGGAATGGAGAACGGATTACGAGGGAAGAGACTGGAGGCAGAAAGCCATCAGGAGGCTGTTGCGTGCTCAGGCTCCAGCAAGAGCTGAGGGTGGAAAGAGAAGTGGATGCATTCCAAAGACATTCAGAAGGTAGAGCTGACAGAACGTGGTGTGGATCAGATGGGGTGCGGAGAGAGAGAGGAGGCCCAGGCTCCTGACTTGGGTGACCAGGTGGGTGGGGATGCCACTCACAGGAGAGTGAAACAGGGAGACCACCGGCTGGGGAGACGGGCCCAAGGGCGCAGGCTTGGGGTGCTGGCAGTCAGGCCATCCTCCTCCTCTGCCCTGGCACTCCTGTGGGGAGGCCCTAAGGGTGCCAGGATGGGGGTGGGGGGCTTCTGGGCAAGCCCCACATCCTGGCCAACACCGGAGTCCCACCAGAGGAAGGCTGGTGCCCTCACCCTGTGCAGGCTCATCAGCCTGGAGACCACTCCCACCCTGGCTAGGCCCCCAGCCCTGCTCCTGCATAGCGCCCATCCCTTTCCTGGTGGGCACCTCAGGCTCCCCCCACCTCCCCTACCTTCTCTGCTACCCCTTCCCCTGGCCCTTCCAGCCCCACCTAGGCTGCCCCCCACACTCTGGAGGACAAAGGGCGGTGCTCCAGTCCCACCCTCCTCCAGGCTGGTTTCTGAATAATTAATGAGCCATTAGGAGAAAGAGCTCTGGTGGGGCAAGGGGAGGGAGCTGTGTCCAGATACTAAGCAGGGGGGAGGGGGTTGGAGGGAGTGGGGGTGTCCCTATGGTTTGCTGACCCCCCCTCCCCTTGGCCTTAGACCAACTCTGGGCTCTGGACAGGCTGGGAACAGTCCCTTCCCCCAGGGACCTGGGCTGCGACCTCGCCCCTCCCCCTCAGTCCTCCTATTGGCTCAGTCTGCCCTGAGCTCCGCCTCCTACCAGTAACCAAGCAGTGGTAACCATGGAGACAGGGCGGGCTGCGGCCAGTCTAGAAGTGCCAGGCAGGGGGAAGGGCAGCGGGAAAGGGACCAAAGTTCGGAGTTGGATCTGAGAAGGGGACCATTCCACCCACCGTCAACACACACACACAGAGGGGTGCTGGGCTTCAGCTCCTGCTGGCCAAGCACAGCCCCCCACCCCTACCCCCGGCTAGTTTCCAGGGCTAAGGGGCTGGGGGGACGGCATGTTCTTTTGCCTTGAAGGTCCCCAGAGCCCTCCCTGGACCAGGGCACTCATTTCCCTGTGTGCTGCCTCCTCCCCTGTTCCCATGCAGAACACTGGACATGGTTCATGCTGTGCCTTCTGCACAGACCTGCCCTGGTGGACAGACCGCACGCCTGAGCATGTCATACAATGACCACACGACGCCAAGATGTCTCACCCCACCCCCGTGAAACAGGGTCACGCTGACACATGCCCCACCCTGCGGAGCTGAGTGGTGCGCACAGGCGCTGCACAGGTCGCTCCTAAGGCACAGCCGGGCCAGGCTACTCACTAGAGGGGGGCTGTCTCCAAGGAGGGAAACAGTCTAGAGGGCCATCCAGTCCCCCTCTCTCCCCTGTGAGTGGTCCTGCCCCATCCCAGGGGCCTCCTGGGAGGAATGCCACCTTTTGACCTGGGAGCGCTACACCTTGGGGTGTCATACTTACTGTCGCCATGGGCACCTGCCACCAAGCCAAGCATCACAAGTGCAGGCACCAGGGGTACCATCGTCCTCCCTGGGGCTGGCTCAGGGGCCATCCAGGGCTCTAGCTCCACAGTCAGCCACAGCGCAGGACAGTCAACCTGTATCGGAGAGAAGGGTGGAGTCAGTTCGCTGGTATCTACCCGCCAGTGTTCCTCCGGTCCACACATGCCACCGCAGGGCCCCCACTCATCCTCACTGACCATCCACAGCCCAGCATGAACAGACCCCCCGATCCCTGAGACCACTCGGGCCCCTCCTGAATCCCCCGTGCCCACAAGGACAACTCGTGAGAGGTACTGCAGGGGGACAGTGCCGGAGGCCTCCAAGTCATCCTCTAACCCAGGAGGTACAGGAACATTCCTTCCATGCTACACCTTGAGCCTCCGTCACCCCATAAAGGGACAGAGCAATGGGGTCACAGAGGGAACACAGACAAGACAGAGACAGGGAGCAGCATGGTGCTGAGCAGACTCACACAGGCCAGGAACCCCAGAGTGCCCGGGGCATCCCCTTGCCCCTCCCCAGAGCACAGGCGAGTTAGCAAGAGCCGGCCCCGGTATCAGAGGCTTGCAGCCAAAGCCACAACCCGTCAGGGCTCGCCAGGGCGTGCTCGTGCCAGGTTGTGGCTGTCCCGCCCAGCCACCCTCATCCTACCCAATTCCCATGGCACCTTCCAACCCCAAAGAGATACCAGGGGAGGCCTCAGTGGCCAAGGCCGGGGGTGCTGGACCCTAAGCTTGGACTTCCACGCCTCCTCTGCCCTTGCCCCAGCAGCCCGAGAGGATGGGAGGAGGTGAGTGGCAGGCTCTGCCCTGCAAAAGCTGTTGGGAGACTGCGGGACAGCCTCTGGGCGCATGCTCACGGGCTCCTCAGCCCCGAGCGCCCTCTCCACATGCAGGTACCTGTGTGAAGCCTTCAGCATGGCCACACCGTAAGCCGCAGACAGGCTGCCATCACCCCCAGTCTCCCGGGCCAGCTCCCGAGGGCCTCGCTCTCACATCACCAGCCTGGGAACCACAGGGGGTGCACAGTGCTCACCAGCTCTGCTCACACCTTGACTGGGGTAAGGGGTTGCCACACAGCCAATCCCTCCTTAATGCTCCGGAAACACAACGGGGCATGATGCAGGAGTGAGTGCCAGCAAACACAGCTGGGGGCCCCCAGCGGGACCCAGACTCTGGTGAGGGAGCTGTGACCAGACGCAGCTGCCCACTGGCCCACACGAGAAGAAAAACTGCAAGCTGACAGAGTAGGTGAGCGGGAAGGGGCAAAGCTCAAAGGTAGCTCTGGTCCTCCCCGGAACTTGAACCCTTGTCTCAACTGGGACAATCAAAGGTCATGAGGTCAGAGGGCAGCAAGTGATCGAAGCACAGGAGTCTGTGAAGAGGCTGAACACACAGGTCAGAGTGGGAGGCGTCCCCTCTCCCAGGACCTCGCCAAAAATCTGAGACAGAAGCTGGGCAGCAAAAAGCAGAGAGGAAGAAGGGGCCGGGTGGGAGTCCAGCCCTGTGTCCACCAGGCCAGGGGTTCTCAGTGATCCCGGAGCTCAGGTGGCTGGGGCCAGGATGGGCTGCGTGGCCATGTGGGGACAGAGGTCACCTGTATGGACCTGGGCATCACCGCCAACGCTAGAATTCCAGTCCCCGGCAGACACCAGAGGGGAAACTCCCGGGCCAGGTTATCATCGTCGGGGCATGGCTCCCTCCTGTGGCCCCTGACACGGACCCAACAGTGAAGCACGCCAAGGCCAGCGGCACTTCGGAGTGTGGCAACACAAAGGCCCCAAGGTTAACTCCAGGCAGGGGACCCTCAGGGCAACAGCAGAGGGAAACAGGCCCCAGCCCGAGGGCCACAGGGGCAAATTTCCTGCAAACAAACATCAAGGGATGACGCCGGAGAGAGACCATGTGGGCGGACAAACGCACTGCATAGTCACGGCGTGAGCCCCCCAGCACACCCTGGCAAAGGCCGTGTCCCATCCAGAAGCTGCCTGAGACGGGTGCAGAGGGCTGCAGCTCCCCATCACATTACCACAGAGCTGTCAGTCCCCGCTGCAGACACCCTGCTGGGGGCGGAGGGAGGGGGCAGTCCCAGGCACTAAAAGGTGCAAATCCTCAGCCTAGCCCTCAAGTAATTCCTGCACCACACATCTACATCGTGGGCCATAGTAGCATAGTGGGTAAAGCTGCTGCCTGTGACTCCGGCATCCCATAGGGACACCGGTTCGTGTCCTGCCTGCTCTGTTTCCGATCTAGCTCCCCCTGGGAAAAGTGGCCCAAAGAAGCTCGTGGCTCCTGGCTTTGGCCTGGCCCCGCACTAGCCATTGAGGCCATCTGGGGAGTGAACTAGAGGATGGAAGATCTGTCTCTCCCTCTCTCTCTGTAACTCTTTCAAAATAAATAAATAAACTTGAAAAATAGCCACATGGCACAACCTTGGGTGAGACTGATCGCGGGAGTGACGGAATCTGGGCCGTTAGCCCCACCCCCAGCATGGCCCTTACTGGGGACTCTGGGGACCCCTGTATATCTGGGTTGGGGTGCTCAATCCACAATGGAAAAGCTGAGAACAGAAACGGTTTCCTGGCAGTGCAGGGCCACAGGCACCCGTGAGGATGAGCAGACGTGGGGGACCCACACACACTGTTGGGGAACCACCCTGGCAACTGCACAGCCACGGAGCCAGGGCCTCTCCTCACCGGCTCCTGGCACGGGCAATCTGTCTCCCGCCCCAGACACTGGGCACAAAGCCCGCCCCGGGTGTCAGGCGGTTCAGGCCACTCCCAACCCTAGAGCCTTCCTGTTCAGAGCACAGCGGCCTGGAGCCCCAGGCCTGGCCTCAGGTGTGTACGATGGCCCTGCCCCACCTGGCTCTCAGGGCCACCTGTTGGGAGGAAGGGCTGCCTTAAGCCTGACTAAACTGCAGCGACCCCGTGACCCCAGGCCAGCAGTGCTCAGCGCTGGGTGTCCCCTCGGCCAATGCGGCTGGGGGGATCCAGGCTTCCGACAGACAACCGAGATACAAAGGAGGCCCGGATGCCTGGGCGCTCGCGCCGTCTCTGAGCTGGGGCAGGAGAGCCGCGGCTTCCAGCACGGGATGCCAGAGTCTGGCTGCGGGCAGGGTCTCCCCACGCAGAACGGCTCTCTCTGTCCTTTCTCCTCCACGCCAGAGCGAAGCTGCCAACTGCCCTTTCTTGGGAGGCATTGTCCTTTATTCTCCAATTTTGTCCTTGGTGCTCAAATGTCCTCTCTTGTATGAAACGACGGGATGGCCGGGAGCAGTTGTTTTTTTAGTAATGTCCTTACTTGGCAAAATAAAAAAAAACCTGCCAACCCTGGGTCTGGCCCCCGAGCCCATTTGCAAACTGGACTGGTTTGTGAAACCAGAGAGCCTGGGAATCACCGCTTGCAGGGAAAAGCAAGCGGCAGGCACCACACCAAGCCACAGGACTTGCATACAAGCGTCACGGAAAACACGCGCTACAGAGGCGGTGCCGCCGCCACGCGGCCCACCCGAACCACCCCTGCTGGCCTCAGAGTGGGGCTGAGGGACGGGTGACGCCAGAGAGGTGTGTGGGGGGGGCGGTATTCCCTGGCTGGAGAGCAGCTGAGATTACCCTCCAGACCCCCTCATGAATATACAAACACAGATTGGTTGTTTCCCTCGGGCTCGTGCTATTATTCACAAATATTAATTAGTCTTCAAATACCACCTGTTCCTAAACCTCCCAACCCCTCTGCTTCCCCAGGCCAGGACCCTGGCTCCCAGGAGGTACAGGGAGGGGGGGTATCGGGGGCCCCACAGAGCAGCCGGCTGAGGGGCAAGGCCAGTGCTCGGGCCATGTGGAGCGTCTACCAGGCAGGGAGCGTGGGAGCTGCTCATCTTGTAACCCGCCGGCAGCTACCCGAGCCCCTTTGTCATGTCCTGGACAGTTCACCGCGTGGCACTGCAGCAGCGGCCGCGGAGACGGAAGCAGGCCTTGTTACACTTGGGAAGGGAAAACCAACATGTTTCCAGCTCTCACCAGGCCGACCGCGGGATTATGACGGGAATAAATCACACTCTCAGCCAGGACCCCTGCCCCAGGGAAGGAGGCGGCCGGCGGGAGGGGGCCGGGACGGCCTGCCCTTCTCCAGCCAGTTGGCTAGAGCCAGCACGCAGAGCTAGAACAGATGATTTCGGGGCTCCCCCTGCCTTCGGCAGCCCTCTGCTTCCCTGCCTCCTGGGAAGTAGAGATCAGGAGTGTCCCTGGGTCTCTGGGGATGGCCAACAGTCCCACAGGGGCCTGGGTGCAGGGGCAGAAGGTCAACAGGACCAGCAGGGGCTCCTTCACACTCCCAAGCCTCCAGTTTTTTTCTGGGGGTGGGGGGTGCAGGTCCCCTGGGAGTGACGCTCGCCCCTGTGGCTGCCCTGACCTCTGCACTTCTCAATCAATCCAGTCTTCCGGATCAGAAACAAGGCCTTTCTCCTGTCCCTGCCACTTGCCCAGCCCCACACACGCTCCCCCACCGGTCCTCCCCAGATCCCAAGGTTGCTTCAGCACCGGGAAGGCAGCAAGAGGAGGTGCACACCAAGGGGTCTCAACCCGGGGTGACTCTGCTCCCCAGCTGACATGGGACAACATCTGGAAACATTTTTGATTGTCACTATGACAGCAAAGCACTGCCTGGTCTCTGAGATGCCCACAGTGCAGAGCTCCGGGAGCTCCTCTGCTAATTTGGCCTAGGAGCTGAGCTGGCCCCTACCTTCGATCCAGTCCCATATGAGCACCAAGGCAGCCCCAACCTGGCTCGGGATCTCAGAGCACCTTCCCTGCCGCCCCACACCAGCCCCAGCCGTGCCCCAGAAGCCGGCCCTGCAGCACCCGCGACCTGTGCCCTTCCACATACGCCATCAGCAGGCAGCCTCCCCAGAGGACACAGAGCTCCACCTTCAGACACCTTTTCTGGTGGGAACAGGCTGTCGGCTAGGTCAGACCCATCATCTGAAGATGGACAGGTAAAGGGACACAGGGCACTCCAGCTCCTCACCTGACTTTTCAACCTGTGACCCAACCCTTTGCAGCTGTCCCCTCCACATAACCCCAGTGCCCACGTCACAGGTGCAGGGCCCAGCCCCCAGCATGCACTCAGGACGTGCTCATCCCTTCCACCCCCTGCCCTGCTGCTGCCTGGGTCTGGCTCATCTCTTCCATGGCCTTCGTCTTTCAGCCAGAAGAACTGAACTGTCCAGCAGGCAGGATGATAAACAAAGCAATCATGGGATCTACTTCCAGGGAGCTCAGAGAGAGAACAGACCCTTGGAGCCCTCAGCTCAGGCTGGTCCAACCAGAACCCAGTATCCCCAGGGCTAGTGTTGCGGTGTAGCAGGTTAAGCCACACTGGCATCCTGTCTAGGAGAACTGGTTCAAGTCCTGGATGCTCTGCTTCCGATCCGGCTTCCTGCTAACATGCCTGCGAGGTAGTGGGTGGTGGCTGAAGGACTTGCGCCCCTGGCCACCCATGTAGGAGACCAGGATGGTAAAGTCCTGGCTTTTGTGGCCATTTGGGAAGGAAACTAGCAGATGGGTTCCCAGTCAGGGCCAGGATCCCCAGTCTCGGGGCCAAGCCTGCCACCCCCTCCCCAGTCCTTCCACGTCCTACACACCTAGCTTGCCCGTAAGTCTGAATCCGTCCTATTTCAGTGGCGGCCACCACCATGCAGTAACTTCATCACCTCCTGCCCCTTCTTGGGGCTTCCTTCTTCCAGTCACTCCTTGCCAACACGCCCAGTGCACAAACCAACACCACTTTCAGTTCACAGAAATGCACCTCTGATCATGCCCATCACACACCCTCTGTTTGCCATTTGAGCCCTCAGACAACGTACCAAGAGTGAACAGAGAGATGGCCAAACGGACACAAATGCACAGTCACTGCTTCTCTGGCTAACTGCCCTCCATCCCTCTGCAGCGTCCCCAGGAGAATCTAATCCAGGCTGACACCCAAGGGCCATGGTGTTGACTCTCCAGCCTCACTCCCCGCTACTCCAGCCCGCCCACTCTGTGCTTCTGATAGAGAGAAAGGAGAAGTGGACCTCGAAGAGACCAGGAGGGAAGTGCCACAGACCTGCTCCTTCCACCACAACCTCCAGTCAACAGCACAGCCTTTTCTATAGAAACATGGTGATGGGAGAAGCAGACGGATGCCGGTGTAGGTCCCAGGACATCACCGGAAGCCTATTTCGCACCCACGGCAGTTGACCATATGGCAATCACCTCCCACAGCCACAGTCAGAAACCCGGCACCACACTTGACACCCCCCTCCCTCCTGCCCCACGTCCACTCCGCCTCTGCAAACAGCACTCAGATTCCTTGGCTCCCTTCGTATCACCGCTCTTCCACCAGCTCTCGACCCCCGGCACACTGCATCATGTCACAGCCCTGACGACAACCCTTCTGTAGCTCTCCACGGGGCCCGCATGAAATCCAAGCCGTGCAGCCCTGCTCCGGGCCACAGCTCGGGGCACACTCACCGGGGATCTTTGTTGTCACTCTTGCTGGACACTCAGCACGGAGGGCAGGGCACAAGGGCCTCCGCTCCTTCCTGGGCAGAGAGGAGAGGCTGCCAAAGCATCAAGAAAGCTCTTCACGGCAGAGCAGGGACTGACATAGACAACCGAAAGTCGCTGTTTACGCAGAGAAACATTAGCAGGTTATAGAACTGTTGGGGCAAGAGCAGCCCCGTTTAGTAAAACGCCTATCTTTTCACTTCACTCCCCTCGCTCTCTCACTCATTCCATACTCCTTGAGCACCTACTATGTGCTGGGCGTTATCCCAGGCACGAGGCAAAGAACTGTGCGCACACAGACCAAGTCCCTGACTTCAGCGGTGGAATGTGTATCCCAGCTCCTCAGCCTGATCCCAGGGCCAGGCAGACTCGGCCCCATCCGTCTCTGCAGCCCAGCTGCCCACGCTCCCTCCCACAAAAACTTTCTCTTCTCGTCTTCAGACATGCCCGACTTCCTCCCTCCCTCTCCCCTCCCAGCTCTGCCCGCGTGGTATGCCGCTGCTTGGACTGGGCTCCCCGTGCTTTTCCTGCCAATCACCCTTGGGATCTCGGCTCCAATGGCACTTTCCCAGGAAAGCCTTCCGTGATGTCCCAGACACCAGGCCTGTACCTTGGAGCCGTGACAACAAACGTGATTATCAATTTGTATCTGTCAACGGTCGCCGAATCACTCAACCTGGGGGAGAACACACGCTGTGCCTGCCCGGCTCAGCACTGCATCCCTGGCGCCCCGCAGAGAGCCTGGCACACAGTAGGTGCTCAGCCAACACACACTGAATAAAGGGATGAATCCACGAGTGAGTTCAAAGAAAACTGCTCAGCCTAGAGAAACACACCCTGGCGTACGTGCCAGTTTCCAAAGAAGCCTCAGAGGCAATATTTATTTTTGACTTGCTGCTTCTCTATAATTTTTAAAATGAAGGTGTGCCCCTGCAGGCCTCCTCTGCCAGCGCACAGCGCGACAGGGCCAGCCCCTTCCTCCTGGAACCATTACTGGGCTCTCAGCGGCGAGGACACTGTCCCGAGTTGGGGCAGGGCCCAGCCACACCCATACCATCTCAGCCCCACCTCCAGGCAGCTCTGCCACCCAGCTCCGCTGGTGCCCGCTGGCCGCAGGCTGTGCCTCCCCAGCTCAGCCCCTACACGCACGGCCACCCCCAGCCCGCACAGGAGAGGAGAGGCAGTGGCACCGATGCTGGGAGCGCCCTCACCTCTGCACTTGGGCACGGCTCTCTGGAGACTGACCACGTGCGCCAGCACAGGGGTGCCCTCAGTGACTCGGAAGGCCATTCTGAGTGACCCAACCAGGTCTGCTCACCCTGGCTTTACTGCTGCCAGCCCCAGGGCCTCAGGATGCCCACGCTTCCCTCACCGGCCCACGTTCCCAGGGACCACTGCTCCCAGCACATGGGCTGCCAGGCGGGTCTGGCCAGACTAACCAGCTTCCACATCCCAAACTCAAGGGCCTATTTGACTGACGCCGCCCACCAGGCCTCACAGAGCCTGACAGGACGCTGCCGGCCCCACTGTTGCTCAGGGACCCTCGGCACTAGAGCAGACTCCACTCAGGATGGGGAAGGTCCCCCCAAGCTGTGGCCACACCCAGGGCCACATTAGCAGCTATGGTCTCATACTTTGAAACTAAGACAGTCGCTACTTCAAGCAGTAGCCACACCTGGAAAGAGGTGTGTACCCAAAATGGACAGGAGGCCGGTCCAAGAACAGACTCAACACATCAGGGCCTTGCACCTGCTAAGAGGCTGAGGCACACAGAACAGCACCTTGAACCGTATCAGTCCAGGATCAAACTGGCCCCAAACAGACAAGATGGGCAATCAAATCGCCCTTCAGATTCCCAAAAGTAAGCAGCTCCCCAACTACTCCGGACTCCCACTGGGCAACCAAGACCACGAATACTCCCCCAGGCTAACACCTCACACAGAGGCTGGCTGGCACAGCATCCAAATCGGATCACACCCAGGGCTGGCGCTGTGGCACACAGGGTTGACCCCTGCTTGCAACGCCAGCATCCCACACTGGAGTACTGGTTCAAGTTCTGGCTGCTCGGCTTCCAAGCCAGCTTCCTGCTAATGCGACTGGGAAAGCAGAAGATGGCCCAAGTACTTGGATCCCTGCCACCCACATGGGAGACGGGCATGGAGTTCCCGACTTCAGCCTGGCCCAGACGAGGCTGTTTGCACTTGGGGGAGTGAACCAGCGGATGGAAGATCTCTCTGTGTCTTTCTCTTTTTGTATTGCTCTGCCACTCAAAAATATCAATAAATGAATCTTCTTTTGAGAATATTTATTTATTTGAGAAGTAGAGCTACAGATGGAGAGAGGAAAAGTTATATATATATATAGAAAGATTGTCCATCCACTGGTTCACTCCCCAGATGGCCTCAATGGCCAGTGCTGGGCCAGGCCAAAGCCAGGAACTTCATCCGTGTCTCCCATGAGGGTACAGGAGCCCAAGCACTTGGGTCATCTTCCACTGCTTTCCCAGACCATCAGCAGGGAGCTGGATCAGAAGAGCAGGAGCCAGGACTCAAATCGGCACCCAAAGAGGATGCTGGCACCACAGGCAGAGGCTTAATCTACTATGCCATAGCGTCTACCCCTATAAGTACATCTTTAAAAAAAAAAAAAGCAATCATACCAGTTAGCACCCAGAAAGGCCTTAGTAGGGATGAAGTTGGCAGCCATGTCCAAGATCAGGTGTAAAACCCTCGCACCAACCAGGGACCAGTCTTCCCTAGAGAGTTCTTTGTCATCTGCCAGGGAGGAAACCCAGCTGGCAGCAAGACCAGGAGCAAGTAGAAATCTAGAGGACACCAGACGCCGCTGCTCCTGCGGCTACACCAGGAACAGTCCCCAGCAGCAGCCGCTAAAACACTACTAAGGAGCTGACAGTTCCCAGACCCAGAGGTCAGGGACACAGAGCTAGTGCCTCTGGATCCTAGCGGCAAACACTGGAAGAAAAAACCATGGGAGACGCCCGGAGCCCAGGTAGGGTGAGAGGAAATGGGCAACTAAACTCTGCAAGGTTGCCCGCCTTAGCATTCCTTTCCTGGGATGGTGCTGTGGCGTAGTGGGTTATGTAGCTGCCTGAGACGCCGGCAGCCCATATGGGCACCATCCCACGTGGGTGCTGGTTCAAGTCCCAGCTGCTCCACTTCTGATCCAGCTCCCTGCTAATGTGCCTGGAAAAAGCAGTGGAAGATGGTTCAATTGCTTCGACCTCTGCACCCACGAGGGAGACCTAGAGGAAGCTCCTGGATCCAGGGCAGCCCAGCTCCCGACACTGCAGCCATTTGGGGAGAGAACCCATAGATGGGAAATCTCTTTATCACACACATGCTCTAATTCTGCCTCTGAAATAAATAAATCCTTAAAAAAAATTTACCTTCCTTCCACCCCCAACATAGTTTCTGTTCTGCAGGGCTTCACCTCTGCTCTTCTCAGGCTCACCTGAGGGTCAACCCACCTGAGCAACACACACACCCCATCCACGGCGCTGACCACAGGGGGCTTGGCCACCTTTGCTGAACTCCCCAACGGTTCAGAACCGCAGCTGCTTCAGGCAGGCGGATGCCCTCCAACAGTGCCAACGTATAGTTTTTTAAAGGCGACCAGGGGACAGGAGGTATTGCAGCACAGCCACTACTTGGGATGGCCACAGGCTCTATTGGAGTGCCTCCTTCAAGCCCAGGCTACTCTGCTTCTAACCCAGCTTCCTGCTAGTGTGCCTGGGGAAGGGCAGATGATGGTTCAAGTACTCGAGGTCCTGCCACCCATGCCTGAGACCAGGAGTTCCTGACTCCTGGCTTTGGCTTGGCTCAGCCCCAGCTGTGGCAGGCATTTGGGGAGTGAATAGAACCACACACCCCCACCCTATCACTCTGCCTTTCAAATAAATAAAGGAATAAATATTAAAAAAAAAAAAAAAGCAATCCTGAGTGATTTTCTGGGGGTGGGTTCACACCACTCCTGTTGATCACAGTCAGCGTAACAGCTGCCGTCAGTTAGCTACCAGTAGCCACGAGACCCCAGGCCCTGTCCTAAGCACTGTTAAGTACATTAAGTTTAATCCTGGAAACAACTCCGGGAGTTGTGCAATTTTATGATACCCATTTGACAAACGAAGAAACTGATTCAGAGATGCTGAACAAGCTGCTCAAGGTCACGCTGCTACTTAGGAGAGTCCAGGCTCAGCGGTCCAGAGCCAGAACGTGAGCTCTTAGCCACTGCCTGGGCTGAGCGGTCTCCTGACGATCGCCGCTCCCTGCTCACCCAGACAACTCCTGGTTCTCTTTCTGGAGCCCTGAGTTGTCTCCCAAGCTCCAGATCCCCATACCCAACCCCCTTCTGAATTCCTCCCCTCTCCCCGGGCCGCCTCCAGCCCAGTGAGCCTCAAATCCCCAAGTCCTGCAGAGGCTGCATGGCCAACCATGGGCATTTCCACCTCTCCAATGTGCCCGGCACAGTGAGCTTCGGGGGCTCAGTCCAGACGCCTGCAGGAACCTGGACCCTTTCCTCGCCCCCACATCCAATCATCCGTGCCGGCAAACGTGCCTTCTGAGGGGCTCCATGCTGCTGCCATGCCCTGACCTGCTGCACCCTCCTGCTCACTGAGTGTCCTGCCGCCATCGCTTCCCTGCACCGCACAGTCACCCTCTGGAACCATTACACTCCACGGCGTTGTCAGCTTGTCTCCCCTCCGTGTTCTCAAAGACACAGCTAAATCACGGGCCAGGCGAGGCCCTTGGTGACCTGCTGTACCTCTGCATACTCCACAAGTGACACCTTCACGTCTACTCACACTGTCTCTCTGCCTACAGTGCCCTTTCTCCTTTCTTCAACCGGCAAATTCCTATTTATCTTTCCAAACCCAGTCCAGAGAGCCCCTTCTTGGTCTCAACTCACCCTGACCTCTGAACTCTCCCCAGCCTCACACTGAACCCCCTGGGCTTTCTAACCACAGCTCAGAGCCGCAGTTGCTTTTGGTGAGCGGACACCTCGCCCACGCTGCCGACAGTCCCACCGGAAGCGAGGCAGCCAGCTGGGAGCGCCTAGCTCGGTGTCTGGCACACAGACAGCAATCAATAGTAGGCTACAGAATTCCTTCTGCATCCATGAGGCGACTCCTACTGCTGACACTGCACGGCCGCACCGTACCCCCGGCTTCTCACAAGAGCCCTGGCACCTGGCCTGGGTGGGATCAGCTGCCCCATTTCATGGGGGACGAAACTGAGTTCTCAGTGGAAAGCAGAGGAGCCGTGGTGGGCCTCGTGGGCTCTACCGCAGGAGCCTCAAGATGGGAAAAAGAGGGGGCAAATCACCAAGTTCCGCATTTGGTTGCACATCCACACAACTCCCAAGGAAAGACCTCGCTGTGGTCTTCCCAGCCGAAGTACAGACTACCCTCCTCACTCGCAAAGCCCCGTGCGCCACCCCAACCAGGGCGCACGCAAGGCTGCACAGGGGGGAGGCCAGTGGCTGTGAGAGAGGAAGGAAGGTATTATGTGAAAACAATTTCCTGAATGAAGGGAGATGCGGCGCTACTGGAAGAGACAGCACAACCAAGAAGACATTTCCAGGGCTAAGAGGGAAAGTGCGAGCAGGACTGAGTCGGCGTGTGCACACGTGTGCTGTGGAGTGTGCAAGCGTGCCGGATTGCTGAGCACTGGCTGGCGTGCAGGCCCAAGCGTGCAAGTGTGAGGCCAAGCAGGCAAGTGAACGTGGGGTGAGGGGGTGAGCGGAGTGTGGGACAGGTGGGAGGGGCAGGAGTGTGCACAGTGTGTGGCCCGGGGAAGGGCTCAACTTGGGGAGTTTCACCTGCTCCCTCCTGAAGCCGGAGGCTCATTCATACAATCAGTAAAGTAAAAACAGGGATTTCCACGCTCCCTGAAGCAAGAGTTAACGTGGAGCCAAGCCCAGAATTACCAGGACTCCCGTCTGGATCCCACCTGCTCCCTGAGGCTGCCAGAGGCTCCCCGAGAGGACCCCTTCCCAGCCAGCCCCCCCTGCACAGCTCCCCAGGCCCCCCAACCCCCCAGTCCCGGGCACGCTCCTGGAGTCGCCAGCCAGATGATTTGGCTCAGGGTCCCTTTGGATCCCGGCCCTGGTCCCTTCAGAAGCCAAGGTGGGGCCGCAGCCACCAGCATCCCGGCCGGGCCCTGCTGCTCCCTCCAGGGGAATCCAGAGAGCCCCCCCCCCCATCTCCCAGCTCAGACAGGTTGTACTCCCCACCCTCCCCACCCCCCTCAGGCTGCTGCACTGGGGCCCGGCACTGGGGAGGGGGTTGTTGAAATGGGGAGAAAGGCCAGGCCCTCCCCGGCTCAGGGGCGGAAGAACCTGAGGGGCAGCATTCCATGGGCATGGGGGAGGGGACCCCGCAGAGGGGGTGTGGGGCGCCAAGAGGGCTGAACACCTGGGGAGGAAAGCACGGAGACGCAGCGGGGAGAAGGCAGAGAGGGGCGGGGAGCTCCAGCCAGAGGGAACACGGAGACCCCGGGAGGAACACGGGCACCCCGGGAGGGAGCACACGGAGACCCCGGGGAGGAACACGGGCACCCCGGGAGGGAGCACACGGAGACCGCGGGAGGGGAACACGGGCACCCCGGGAGAGGCCCTGGGGCTGCAGGGCTGGAACTGGAAAGCAGGAACACACGGAGGCAAACAGGAAGAAGCCGAGACCGGGACGTGGGCCCGGCGACTGGGGACCGGCACGCTGGCACGGGACGGGACGCGGGGTGGCGACGGAGTGAACTTTCGGAGCGGGTCCGAGTGGACACGTCCTCCCGGGACAGGCCGCTCCAGGGCCTTCAGGGCCCAGCCTCGGGGTGGGGGTGGGGGTGGGGGTGGGTGCAGCCCGCCCGAGCCCCTCGCCGGCCCGCGCTCGCGACCAGAGAGTGGGGGGCTCCGAACTCGCACCCGGCACATCCCGGGACCGCACGTGCGCCGGGGCCGCGAGCGAACCGGGAGCGCGTCGGCTGCGGATCCCCCGCCGGCTGGGAGGGGGCGCCGGTGCGGCGGGGGCGGGGGCGCGGCCTGGACCCGCCCGGAGTTGGGGGGGTGGGAAGCCGAGGGCCGCCCCCGGAGCGCGTCCGCCCAGAAGCGGGGCGGCGGGGTTGGGGGGGGCGAGGCGGGATCAGCGAGGGGGCGCAAAAATGCAAACGGCAAACTTTGCACTGGGGGGGCGCGGGCTGCGGTTCAGGTGCGGCGGGGAGCGAGCGGGCGAGCCGGCGGCGGGGGGGAGGGGGGGCGCGTCCGCCGCGGGGTAAAGGCGGGGAGGAGCCGCCAGGCTGGGCCGGGGGTGGGGGGGCTTGCCGAGGCTGCGGGCGCGGCAGGTGGGGGCGCGGCCCGGCCTAAGCGGCGCCCCCAACCCCCCCGGGACCGCCCCCGGCTCCGCTGGGTGGACGCGGGGGAAGGGCGGGGAGAGTGGGAAAGGAACGGGCGCGGAGGGGACTGGAGGGGAGCCCCGGGGGTCACTCACCGCCTATCCAGGGGCCGTCGGTCCGCATGTCCCCCCCACGCTGCCGAGGCCGCCGCTCCCGCTCCTCTGCCGCCGCCGCGGGCACCTGGTCCCGCTCCCGCCACCGCCACCGGAGCTGGAGCCGAAGCCCGAGCCGGAGCCCGAGCCGGAGCCGCCGCCTCTGCCGCCGCCGCCGCTCCCGCGCCAGCTCCAGCCGCGCGCCCCCGCCCGCGCCCGCGCCCGCGCCCCTGCCCCTGCCGTGCGCGTCCCCGGTACCGCCCCTCCCCTCGTGCGCTCGCGCTGGTGGAGCCGCGGAGCCGGGTAGGCCTAGCCAGAGCACAACCCAACCGCGCACGTCTAAGCCGACCGGAGCCCCAGCGTGGGGCCTGAGCCCCAGCGGTGAGCGCCAACACATCTCAACTCCACGAAGTGCAGCTCCTACTAGTGGCTCCCGAGCCTCGTAAGGACCTGATGGTGCCGTGAGATCCCATTTCCTACCCGTGCAGATCTGAGACTGATACTGGGCCCACACCCACCCCGAACCCCAATACTGACTGCAACCCCCTAAATCTGTCCCCGAGTGGACACGAGTAGTCATTCTGACCTGGACCCCTGTATTATAATGCCCCCAAATACCAATTCTGGCCCTAAACCCTTTTACAACTGCTGCCCACCCTAACCTTGATCATAACACTGGCGCCATCCCTGGTGGTCAGTGGACTCCAGTACCCACGTGGAGCCCTCTAAGGGCCAGTAGCCACCTTCTGCTGAGCCCCAACCCTTCCACAAAATTCCATTCCCGGCACACTTTCTGTTCACATTCTCAGCTCCAGAATTGAGATTGAGTAATTGGAAAAGGGGCCCCAGCACAGAAACGGACCTTGGACCCCACCCACCGTTGAACCCGCTGAGGACCTCACCTGATCCAGCCCTTGGTGAGACCCCCTCACAAGCTCCCTTCCTGCCCGCTCTCCCTCCACTCTTCTGATCTGGTGTCAGCCTTAACCAGAGGCTACCGGGTATCTATGCAATTTCCGGCTGGTATAAATTGGCCCTTGAATTCCAAACCGGATATTAACCTCAATAGTGAGTCACTGACATCTCACACGAAACGCAAATGCGTTTGTAAGTTTGTGGGCTACACCCTTAGCCCACCTGAAGATTTATGCCACAGTCCTAATGCCGATGGGAACTGGTGAGCTCCAATGGTGACACCAAAGCTCCTGCCTCCAGGTCCCTCCCCCAAAGCCCCTTCCTGTAGCCCACTCACCCCACCCCCAGTGCGGTCATGTGAGGGGTGCGGGAGGAGTCCCAGTCTCCTTGGGGCCTCTCTGATACCCCTGGGGGTTTGGAGTCGGGGAGGAACAAACGAGATTTGGAGGTTGTTGGGGTCACAGTGGTGACGTAAAGGGGAAGCCTGCACTGGGGCTTATGGATGTGAGCACCAAGTTCTGATGAACACCTAATTCACTGCCTGCTTTTGTCGCGGACTTGGATTCAGAAACGGTGCGCGTGCGCCCCCTGGTGTGTGACGAGCGGATGGCTCCAGCGATGCCGGGCAAAGGATTCCTTCCAGATGACAAACAGGTCAAAAATGAGTGTCTCAGTCAGTGGTTTTACGCCCCTTGGTAATTTTGGAGTACTGTGGGGGGAGGTATTGCAACGCTCGTGCATTTTTTGGCATTTTTGCTTCTGTTTCAGAACTTTGAGGGTTCGGCTCCACCCCCAGTTTTTAAAAAGTGTAATCTTCAGCCAATTATGTCCGTGCGTTGCTGACTTAGGAAAAGTCTTTCTACTTGGTGCCCCTGGCCTACACTCCCACACCGGCTACTCTCTCTCCAGTTCTCTTCTAGCGCTCTGCCTTAGGCCTCCCCTTTTTCCTGCTGAGCTGCCTTTTCCTGGACCGATTCGCCCACCAGCAACCATGTCTCTGCAGTCTGGGCCTCTCATCTGAACCCCAGGTCCATGTAACCGAGACAGAGTTCTGCACTCACTCCCCCCGCCCCGGGGCTGCTCGCCCTCCCTGTTCCCCACTTCTTGTAATGCCTGGACCGGAAGTGCCAGTCTTTCTCTCCTGCGGTCCCGTCTGCTCCTTGGTGGTCAGTCCTACAGAGGCTGGAGACCACATGGCTCCGTGAGAGACACGCACAGAGAAGGGAACAGATTCTGACTTTGAGGTTCTGGGCCACACAAAACCAGTCTGCTCGCAGAATCTGCTGTGCATGGTGATGGGGTATCGCCCCTTGAGACGTGCTCTACCTCGTGTGGTCCCTTGGCACCAGCTGCACCTATTTAGAGCCGTCCCTAAGGCTCTGGTCACCCCTGTCTGTAGCCGTGTCTGTCTCCTCTGCTCGCAGATGTGGGCCCCTTGAAGGCAAGACAGTCTGCCCTGTCTGCTGTCAGCCCCGGGCTGGTGCAGGGGCCTGGCAGGCAATGGGTGCTTGCCACCTACAGGACAGACAGATAGCTTCCCTCTCCACATTCAAGAGACCATCAGACAGAAATGCCCAGGTGAGGGCAGGGCTCCCTGGCCATACCTTAGAGTGTGTCCTGACCTCAGGTTGTGGGTCTGGCCTGTGCTGGAAGTGGGGCTGGTGGTGGGTGCTGGCCTGTGTGCCCGCTCGCCTGGCCTCAGTGGGTATGGCAAGCCTGTTCCCTCTTCCCAGCGCTGTGGCCTAGGAGACAGAACTCGGTGGGCAGGAGCCAGCAGCCCTGCGATGGAAGTCAGCAGACCCTCTCCCTGCTGAGCTGACCAGGCTCTTGCTTCAAACCCCAGGGGGACACGGGTCCTCAGACTCTCCAGCCATCGGTCTCTAGCACCTAGCTTGCCCATCTTTGGTCCCGTATGTGGCCAAGTGTTTGCTAAGACAGGGCAGGGGGATGCCTCTGGGCAGCCTGCCCGGCTCTCAGCAGGCACAGCACCTGGAAGCAGACAAGAGCCAAGGGAATAAGCCAGAGGCCAGGCCGCAGGGCCACAGGACAAGGACCTCAGGTGGCCGGGCCCGGGAGGGTGTGAACACGCCTGAAGGAGCAGAGCCACGGCTCTGTCCAGATGGCCAGACTCCGAGCGCCAGGTCCGTGTGGGGCCGCCCTGCCGCCCTGCTCCTGTGCCTGGCGGGCAGGGATGTCCTTGTGCTCATGTGTGAAGGCCGAGTGGCACCACGTGGCAGCTCTGTGTCTGCTGTGCCCGGGCCCCAGGGCGCTGGGTGCGGGGAGAGCAGCTGTCAGCTTCCACTCACTGTTCACTCTCGGGCCAGGGCCTGGGCCCCCGGACACTCTCCTCAAACTCGTGCCATCAGTCCCTCTCTTCATCTCGCAGTTGCTTTAAATTGAATTATGTTCAGCTGAAGTCTCCGCCCCACCCTCGCCCCCCATCAGCAGATTGGCCTTTCACTGAAGCGCCGCTCACCTCGCCCCAGCCAGCCGAGAGCTCCAGGGGCCTGCACGGCCACGGGGGAGGTCAGTCTGAGGGCCACTGCCTTGTGGGGAAAGGCACAAGTATTTTGAGGTCACTGTTTCTGCTGCAGACATCACCTTGGCCTGCAGCTGCGAGGCCTCACCTGGGCAGCCTGGTGCTCCTGGCCCCGCTCTTACAAGTGGGGCCCCGCCCCAGGCCCCCGAGAGCCACAGCTCTCAGTCTTGGGTGTGGCTGGTCACCCCCAGCCCCTTTCTAGAGAGAGGAGTGGGAGAGAAAAGGCCCGTCCTCCATGGAAAGCCAATGCCCCAAGGCAAGGGATGGTCGCCTTCTTGGAGACGCCAGGACCCCCAAACAGCCCGTGTGCCTCCTGGGGTATGGGGTCGGGAGGGAAGAGGCCCAGGCCTTAGAGCACAAAATCCTGGCTGATGCCTCCCGTCCCTTCCTGGTGGGATCTGGAGTTCATCTCTCCGCACATCACTGCGTGGTGACCTCCCCTCGTGCTCCTCTGAGAAAGCAGGAGCCATTGCGAAGGACTGCCCCATGTCCCCACTACCAAATCCACACCCCATGCACACCTGCTCCTCCCCATGCCCCCCTCCCTGCCGTCTAGCGGACGGTGCCCCCAGCCCCTGCTCAGGAGGCTCTGGCTCCTCCGGGGCCCTGCTCTCTGCTCCTGTGCTGTCTGCTGCATCCCCTGCACTGTGTCGTCGTCACCTGGTCACAGTCACGGCCACGCATCCCAGGTCCTCACCAAAGACCCCCTGCCTTGAGCCCAGGCCCCCTCCGGAGGGGGACAGGCTGGAATGTTTCTCTGCCATCTTCCACAACAGCCCCAGGAGCAGTCTCTAGACGCTGCCTGCGCCCTGCCACCTCCTGCTCCCATCTGGCTCCCAGGAGCAACACTGCACTGAAATCGCGCTGCCTGCGACACTGTCCGCCTTCGTTGTCCTGAGCCCAGTGGCCACACCTCTGTGGTCAGCTTAGCGAACCCGTCAGCTGCCTTGGCTGCCTCCTGCCGCCAGCCTGGGCGACTTCAGCACCATGCGGCCGGCCTGCCCGTTGTCCTCCTCGCCACAAGGGCCTTCTTCTACTGGCCACCTGTGCTCTCCCCCGCACCCCCACGCACTGAACCCTGACCTCATCCCAGACTGCACGTGTCTGCTCCTGCCCTCTCCCCCCGCCCCTGTCCTGCTGCGTGAAGAGGGCCCGGCCTCACCAGCATTTCTGCTGTTGGTGGTCTCCTTTCTTCTCTTTGCTCCCTGTCCTTAGATGGCAAGACCCACATTAAAAAAATCTTTTATTTATTTTTATTTATTTGAAAGGCAGAGCAATGAAAAGGTCTTCCATCCGCTGGTTCACTCCCCAGATGGCCACAATGGCTGGAGCTGCACCGATCTGAGGCCAGGAGCCAGGAGATTCTTCCAGGTCTCCCACGCGGGTGCAGGGGCCCAAGGACTTGGGCCATCTTCTACTGCTTTCCCAGGCCATAGCAGAGAGCTGGATCAGAAGTGGAGCAGCTGGGACTTAAACTGGCGCCCATGTGGGATGCCGGCACTGCAGGCGGCGGCTTTACCTGCTATGCCACAGCGCCGTCCCTCCCTAGCAGCTTTCTTCATGGAGCGGTCCTGTCTGCCACTGTGGCAGTCCTGTTCATGTGGCCCAGTGTGCAGTGCGTCTGGCTTTTATAACCCACCCGATTCCCCAGAGATGGATGCTATGATCTCCATGTCTCGGAATTTGAGAGCTGTTTCGTTCAGAGTTCATCTTAGCAGACCTCTTGGTCACCACAGTCTTAAAACCTGGTCCCTTGGGCTCCTCTGACCCTATTCTCTCTGGCTCAGTCTCCTGGGCAGGGGCCTCCCCCTTCCTCACTGGTCTATGCTCCAGTTCCCAGGCCCCTTCCCCACTCACTGTGGACCCCTCCCTGGTGACCTCATCCATGCCTGCAGATTCAGTTACCGTCCACCTGTGGGTGAGTAGCCCCAGCCTGGGGAGCCTCCTGACCACGAGGAGCCTCACCAACTGCCAGCCAGTCCCCTCCTCAGTGCACGTGGCTCCAATGCGGCCAAGACCTAAATGGTGATGTCCGCTCCTGACACCTGTGCAGTGTCCCCTGTCTCAGTAAGTGGCTCCGTTGTGCAGGTGATGGATCAGCCAGAATCCTGGCAGCCATCACCAAGTCCTGCTAATTTTACCTCCAAGACCCTCTCTCATCTACCCGCTTCTCTTCAGCTCCACTGGTAACCCAGTGGTCCGAGCCACCCCTAGAGCTTGACGGGGGCGCCTAACTGATGTCGCTGCCTCTGCTCTGCCCCTCTGCAGCCTCATCTCTGTGCTGCAGCCTTGAGTGGCATCACGTCTCTGCCCCATTCAAACTTTCTAATGACTTCCCATTGGTCCTAGCCAAAGAACCAACCCCTTCTCATGTACGAAGCGCCCTCTCGTGGCCTGCTTCCTAGTCCCATGCAGTGTCATACTCCCCTCTGCCTCTGCTCTGCTACACCAGGGTCCCTTCTGGTCCTCGGACGCACTGTCTCTCCACACTGTGCCCCACGCCTGCAGCTACCAGGCCTTTGCACATTCTTCCCAGAAGACTTTCCCGGGCCCTTCACCCTTTAGATCATTCTTCACTCTTGGCTCAAGTGTCCCTTTCTTGGGGCAGCCTTTGCTGACCCTTGGTCAGGATCAGGGTTGGTTGTTAGCCATTCTCAGAGAGCCTTGTCGCTTCCTGCCCAAACATTCATTCCTTTCTGCTTAGTAGTGTGCAGTTAATTGGTTAATGCCTGTTTTTCCATATCATTCATTCAACAGCTCTCTCTCTCTCTCTCTCTCTCTCTGTTTGAAAGTCAGAGTCAAAGAGAGAGGGGGAGAGACACAGAGAGTGGCCTTCATCTGTTGGTTTATTCCTCAAATGGTCACAATGGCCAGGGCTAAGGCAGGCCAAAGCCAGGAGCCAGCAGCTTCTTCTTGGTCTCTCATGTGGGTTCAGGGGCCCAAGCACTTGGGCTACCTTCTGCTGCTTTCCTAGGTGCATTAGCAGGGAGCTGGATCAGAAGTGGAGCAGCCAGGACTCGAACCAACACCCACATGGAATGCCAGCACCGCAGGTGGTGGTTTAACCCTCTATACTACAAAGCTGGCTCAATAGCTATCTCTTAAACGCCATAAGGCACTCAGTGACTGCTGGAAAAAATGCCATCTGTTGCTTCCTTCAGTGTGTGGAGGCCAAGGAAATCTGAGGACCCCAGAAAGGAGGCAGGAGAGGTGCCCAGGAAGGAAAGAGAGAGGCTTCCTGTCCTTGGCTCCTCCTGTTGCACCTGGAGCTCTCTCTTCTCCCTGGCATTTGCGCGGCCAGCTCCTTCGCATTTGTTCATGGCTGTCTGAGGCTCCCCAGGAGCAGCCCCAAGAATGCTGTGTTAAGGACGTGTCCCCAGGGGGGAGCACGAGGGAGCAGAATGGGAAAGGGAGGCGGCGGCCCGGGCTGTGATTTCAGCAGAGTTCGCCTGACTCTTCAGAGCTGGCCCCACCTGGTCAAGGGAGTGGGAGCCTTCATTCCTCCTAACCTGCTGGACATTTCGTGGGGCCACACGTTGGGGTGACAGTGGGTGGCCTTTCCAGCACGTGGACAGTGGCACTGGTGAGTCAAGGGCAGTCACCCAAAGAGAACCACAGTGCCATCTGCTGGAGGGACAGTGCTCTGCAAGTGGTGGTGGTGGGGTGTCTACCTCCCACCCCCTCACCAGAAGCCGCGAAAAGGGCTCTGAGGAGTCTATCCCCTCTCAGAGAGGCCTCTGTTGATTGCTCTGTGCAACATGATTCTGCAATGGTACTCCCTTTTTAAAAAAAAAGATTTATTTATTTGAAAGGCAGAGTTACAGAGAGGCAGAGGTGGGGAGGGGTGTCTTCCATCCATTGGTTCACTCCCCAAGTGGCTGTAACATCTGGAGCTGGGCCGATCTGAAGCCAGGAGCCAGGCACTTCTTCCTGCTCTCCCACATGGGTGCAGGGCCTAAGCACTTGGGCCATCTTCCACTGCTTTCCCAGGCCATAGCAGAGAGCTGGATCGGAAGTGGAACAGCTGGGACATGAACTGGCGCCCGTATGGGATGCGTATGGCGGCTTTATACCACAGTGCTAGCCCTGGCACTCCCTTTTTCAGTTTTTATTTTTTAAAGAGAGAGAGAACACACAACGCCTAGGGCTGAACCAAGTGGGGCCAGGCCAAAGTCAGGAGCCAGGACTCTATCAGGTCTCCTATGTGGATGGGGGACTCAAGTTCTTGAGCCATCATCTACTGCCTCCCAGGTGCATTAGCAGGAAGCTGGCTCAGAAGTGGAGCAGCCGGGGCTCAAAGCGGTGCTCCAGCATGGGATGCTGACATCACAAGCCATGGTCTGACCCACTGTGCCACACACGGCCTCCTCGCTTTATTTTCTTTATAGTGATGATCACAACCTGCAGTTTTTAAATCCCAGTTTGGTTTTCCTGTTTAATGTCTGTTTCTCCAGCTAGACTCCAAGCTCTAAGAGAGCAGGATTCGTGTCTGTTCTGTTTACCATATCTTCAACACCAGCACAGTTCTTGACACGTGGTAGGTATTCAGCATATCTTTTATGAATGGATGGATTTGTGAATTAAACACACAGAGAGGGCAAGCCCCTAGCTCAGTGGGAGGCAGGTCGCTCTCCATACATGCGTAAGGGGCCAGCCACATGCCCATGGCCAGGCTGTGCTCATGAGAGGGCCAGCTCGACCTGAGGCTGCAGGAACCTCTGCCCTTTGTGGGAGAGGAGATGCAGCCCCTGGTGCTTCTTGGCAGTGAAGGCGATGGGATTCAGAAGTACAGTGGGGGTTCTGGCTGTGAACTTGGAGCTGTGCAAATGCACATCGCGGACAGCACCACCCAATGCCACCCTCTGGCTGAGTGGGCCACAGTTGGGACAGCCCCAGCTGCCAGAGGACGGCCTAACATCCCCTATGGACTTCAGTCCAAACCACAGCCACGCACGCACTGACTGCGCTCTTGGACAAGTTATGTCCCTTCCGAAGCCTCAGTTTCCTCTTCTGTGAAAAGGGAATCTTTTTTTGTTTTTCGCTTTGCGGCTTTGTAAAAACGACAGGAAATTGTGTTTGTAAAGCGCTTCATCAGGGCCTGGCACATCGCAGGTTCTTGGAAATAGAAGCTATTTGATAATTATTAGAATTAGCATAATCAAGCCTTTAATAGACCAATTTGGAGAACCGTAAGAGCTAATCCCACCAGGCCCCATATCCTGGTGATCCTCGATTACTGTCTGAATGAGAGCCCGTGTCACCATCCATCAGCGTTCCTCCGCACCCCCTGCCACCCCCCACCCCACTCCGCCCAGCGTCCCCCGATCCCTTCCCCTACCTCTTAAACTCTCAGCCCCTTCTTGCCTCGCTCCTCCACACAGCGACCGTCTTGGGGCGCCTGGAAGCGGGGAGGCGGGGAGGCGGGGCAGCGCCCCCTCCCTCTCCAAAGCCACTCCCAGGCCATTACTCTTTCAGCCTCGTGGAGAAATCCCTGCCGGTTAGGCTCCTGCCATCTGGCTCCTGCAATTCATTCATTCGCCCAGGATTTATTGAGTGCTTTTTCCTCTCTCGCTCGCTCTCCCTTACCTTCTTTCAGAAAGGATTTAGGTGACTTATAAAAGACACAAAGCACCAAGACAGAATTTGGGAAGGCACTTTAAAATGTCACATAGGCGCTCACCTCTCCCTCCTCCAGGGAGTGGCTTGGTCTGACATAAACGGGGAGGGAGGTGGACAGTTCTGCCTTCTGCTTCGCTTGAGCTGCTCAACTGGGAACAGCCATTGTCACAGTGCTTCTAAGCTCGGCAGGGGCTTGCAGCTCACGACGCTGGTCACCGCCTGGAGCTTGTGCTATCTCAAGGAGATGCAGCAGGTCCCGTCCCTTCACCACATCACCTGCTCATTCTCCCCAAGGCCATCACCTGAGCCCGGGATGCCACATGTGACTTGTTTAATGATAGGTGGTGCAGCTTTAAAGAGAATTGCAATGCAGAAAGAGAATATTACAGCTGGGTAATGAGTAGGATTTTCCCAGCGACCAAAGAGAAAAGTATATTTAGAATCAAAGGCTAACTCCTCCCCTCCTCTGGCCCTGCCACAGCCCCTCTCTTGGACTGCACCCTTCATCAACGCCCCCCAACCCCACCCTCGCAGGGTTTTCATTCTCAGAAAGTCTTATCTTTCTCTACCGGGATGGGGGTCTATCTCCCTGGAGCCCCTCTTCCGGCGTCAAGTCTGCAGGCTTCAGCAAGCTACTCACTCACGCTAGCATGCGAACCTCCCCTTAAGAAGACTCTCGGGAGGCAGGATGCTGCCATTCTCTGTCCCACCCTTCGAGGGGCTTCAGGGCTCCCCGAGCTGGGCTTTCCTTTCAATATTCAATATTTAATTTCTTTACCTTTGAATCTGTCAAATAAAATATGTTCATACCCATAGCTCAAAGACAACCGTGACTCCTTAGATCTACTACATCCTAAAGCCTTACTGAGAACGGAAATAATTCCTCAACTGCTTCATAATTAGCAGTGTGTCTTCCCTATTCCCTGGGAATCAGTAAATCCGATTATTGTGGCAAGGGTAGTTGTCTGCTCCTTTCTTGATCCCCTTTGGGGTTTGTTTGACTAAGAATATGGTCATAGTCCCGTTAATGACTTCGCCATGATTTCCACAAGAGACGCTTTGATAGTCTGATTTTCAGGAAGTCCCAATTACATTCTTGCCAAGAGCTAATATCAATTTGTAGAAAGAGAAAGGAGATCATCTATTCTCTCAGTTAAATAAAATTAAAGATAAGCCTATGAAGAAAAAGAAAAAAAAAAAACAGACACAAGGACAGTAATCAAGACAGTGTAATACTGGTGTAAGGAAAGACATACAAAATTAATGAAACCGAATAGAGAGTTCAGAAACAAGCACTTTTTAAAAAATGTGTGGTTAACTGATTTTGGACAAAGGTGTCAAGGCAATTCAGTAGGACAAGGGTAGTGTTTTCAACAAATGGCTCTGGGACAAATAGATGCCCACATGCACAATATGAATTTGGTCTCTTATCTCACGCCATATGCAAACTTAACTCAAAATGAGCCACACACCTAACTATGAGAACCAAAACTAAAATTCCTAGAAGAAAACAGGGGTAAATTTTCATGACTTTGTATTAGACAAAGAGATCTTAGATATGATAACAAAAGCATGAGTAACAAAAGGAAAAAATGGTAGACTTCATAAAGACTAAAAATGCTTCGGGGCTGGTGCTGTGGCATAGTGGGCTAAGCCTCCACCTGTGGTGCCTGTGTCCCATGTGGGCACCAATTCCTGGCTGCTCCATTTTGATCCAGCTCTCTGCTAGGCCTGGGAAAGCAGCAGAAGATGACCCAAGTCCTTGGGCCCCTGCACCCACGCGGGAAACCCGGAATAAGCTCCTGGCTCCTGGCTTGGGATTAGCCCAGATCCAGCTGTTATGACCATTTGGGGAGTGAACCAGCAGATGGAAGACCTTTTTCTCTGTCTCTCCCTCTGTCTGTAACTCTACCTCTCAAATAAATAAATATGATCTTCAAAAAAAAAAAAATTGAAATAAGTACTTGACTTATCAGTAACATGGAAATTATTTAAAAAAACAAAAACATTTCAATCCATAAAGAATCATCAAAGAAAGATAAGCCACAGACTGAGAGAAAATATTTTTACATCATATATCTAATGAAAGGATTTCTATCCAGGGCATATAAATGACTAACTTTTTAAAAGATATTTATTTATTTATATGGAAGGCAGAGTTACAAACAGGCAGAGGCAGAGAGAGGTCTTCCATTCACTGGTTCACTCACTCCACAAATGGCTGCAATGGCTGGAGCTGGACTGATCTAAAGCCAGGAGCCAGGAGCTTTTTCCAGGTCTCCCAGGTGAGTGCAGGGGCCCAAGGACCTGGGCCATCTTCTACTGTTTTCTCAGGCCATAGCAGAGAGCTGGATTGGAAGTGGAGCAGCTGGGACCTGAACCAGCACTCATATGGGATGCTGGCACTGCGGTGGTGGCTTTACCTGCTATGCTAGCATGTCGGCCCCATAAAGAACTCTTACAACTCAATAAGAAGAAGCGAATAACCAAATACAAAAATTCAAAAGAACTGAACAGACGTTTCACCAAAGAAGAAGCTAGAACTTCCATACACTGTCTGTGGGAGTGTGAAATGGTCCAGTACCATTTTTGTTAGATTCTTAACACAAATTTACCGTGAAATCCAAGTTCACTTCTAGGTGTTGCCCAAGAGCATGACAAACAGGTCTACCGAAGGACTGACACAAGAATGCTCAATCGCCCCAAAGTAGAAACAACCTGAATGTCTGCCCGTGGTGAATGGATTCACAGAACGCAGCATATCCACCTGGTAGACTGTTATTCAGCACCAGCGAGGAGGGAGGTGCTGACGGATGCTGCAGATGAACCCCAACACCACGCTCACTGAAAACATCCAGACAGCCAAGATCTCCTCTGAGTCCGCTTCTGCAGAACGTCAGGGAGAGGAAATCTACAAGGGAGGCCGGCGGGTGGCTGCGGGGATGAGGAGTGGCTGGACGTGAACGCAGGATTCTTTTGGGGGTCATGGAAATGTTTTAAACTGTGGCTCTAAATTTACTAAAAATGGTCGAACCCTTAAAAGTACAAAGACGATGGGCCAGGAAGTGAGGTACCAAGGTGCCCCTGGCAGAGGCGGGCTCTGACTACTGCTGGACTTCTCACACCCAGGGGAAAGGGGGAAGCGTGAGCAACTGTGGGATTCCTGGGTGTCCTCAAGATTAAAAACAACGCTCAGGGGCCGCGTGGTGGTGCAGTGGGTGTAACCGTCACCTGTGATGCCAGCATTCCTTATGAGCGCTGGTTCAAGTCCCAGTCACTCCACTTCTGGTCCTGTTCCCTGCTAAATACACCTGGGAAAGCAGTGGAAGGTGGCCCAATTGGTTGGACCCCTGCCACCCACCTGGGAGACCTGGATGGAGTTCCAGGCTCCTGGCTTCTGCCTGGCTCAGCCCAGCTCTGGTGGTCATTGGAGGAATGAATCAAGGGACAGAAGACCTCTGTCTCTCTGCCTCTACTTCTCCCTCTCTCTCTCTGTCCATCTGCCTTTCAAATAAATAAAATGATTCTTAAAAGAAACACCCAATGAAACTAACTAGTTGTTTAGGAGCGGCCTACCCAACTCCTTATACTTGAGAAAAAATTATTTAGTGAAAGAACAGTATATGAACCAGTGAACATTCTGGATCCTCTCTTTCAGTTAATTAATTAATTTTTTTGACCATTTCATAGAATGTCCCTTATTGTCATTGGAGGAATTGTTAGAGTTTTATTGCCCAACATGATGGATACATGGTGGCCTGTGGCTATTTAAAATAATAAAATTAGAAATCTGGTTCCTTGGTTACTCTGGTCACATTCCAAGTGCTGGCAGCTACCACAGGGACAGGGCACATACAGAACATTTCCCTCCTTGCAGAACCTTCTGCTGGACAGCACTGGGGTAGAGGGTGGTGTAGTGAAAACGCATTGAAGTCGGGGGTTTGGAACGCTGATGCAGGAGTGACGTGGTCCTTCCCTCGCAGGGCGGGCCTTGCTCGTCCTGGCTCAGAGCTCCAGAAACATGGGCTGGGAGAGGAGTAGAAATTTCATTTTAAAAATCAGTCAAGGTTTAGCTTAGATAAATTTAAGCTTTTCCCAACGTCTGTACCTAGAGTGATAGCATAAACTGAGGTCCACCAGGGGACACTGGAGGAACAATATTTGGTTGGGTTAGCTGTTCAGCTAATGACTGGGCTTTTGTTGTGCAAAGTGCCCTTTGGCTGGCTTCTCTTTTGCTGAACCGTGTATTTAGGCTGGCAGGATTTTGATATACACAGAGGAGGGCCAGAGCCAGCCTGGCAGGGAGAGACTGTGGAGCGGATAGAGGGAGAGAGCAGCAGGGAAGTGGGGGAGGCGAGAAGGGAGAGTAGGAGCCTGTCTCAAGGGAGGAGGGTGGATTTTGCAGGGGAGTCTCAGGGACTTTTGCTGTGTAGACAGTGTCAAGTAACCTCCTCCTCCAGTTATCCAAGAAATTCCCGGCCACTTTGGGGGCTGGGTCTGTGTTGGGGGGTGTTTCCTGGTGTGTAGAGACTCGCTTCAAGTCCAGCTCAGAGAAGCAGAAGCAATGGCTCCAGGAGCCCCGTCATGCATGGGTTCAAGTCTGGGCCTGGCTGGGATTTCTTTTTTACCTTAGGAGTGGTACCCAGGTGCCTCGTGCTTAGATCATTCTTCTCACCTCCAGAGCGTAACCTCTCAGACTGCCAAGCTTGCAGATTTATGTCCGGAAGAAATGAAGATGGATCAGGCTCGAGATGCGATGGGATTCAGAGTACCATCCCAAAGTCATGGGGAATCATGGAAACCACTCAGAGACAGAAATGACAGCCGTGGTGGTGCAAGGTCTCTACACACTCTCTGCCTTCCTGAAGCATGGAATAAAGACCAGAGTGACCAAAGGACCATGTGGCCATAGGACTCTTGATCAAAGAGACAATGCTCTTTCTGCATACTAACACACAGGCTGGAAGAGGAGGCTGATGGGAGTAGCATCAGTCTATCCTTATAGATTGTCTGCCGATCAGCGGCTCATCCCACCCCAGCGCTCCTCATCCATGTTGAGCCCAAGGGACTGGAGCAGCTGCTCAGTACCTTGGACCGGAGTCCACGGAGGTAAAGAGATGGAGCTCAGAAGGAAAGGAGAGGGCTCCCAAGCAGCAAACAGGTGAGGCCAGAGAGGAGAGCAAGCAGGTTGGAAGAAGAGAGGGTGTGCATTTGAAGTTGCAGCGAGCACCTCCCTGGAAGGCCTGAGCTTCCTGGGGTGCTGTTTGGGTTCAGCCATTTCTGAAAACAGCTCTGGGAATCCTCTCTTTGTAGGTGGAAGAAAAACTCAGGCTGGAAGTCAGCAACGGCTCTGTACATTTTCCTAAGCTGACAGCGTGATTGTCCATAGTAAACGTCGACCTTCTCTGGTGCTGGAGTGAAGCCACTCGGAAGCATTGACCAAGGCTGGTGTCACCTGCAGCCGGATTCATCCCACCAGTGAGCACGCTCCATGTGGCACTTCAGCCAGGGACGGGACCCACTGAGGAGCCAAGGGCATCTGGCATGAGAGGGGAACGAAGCCAGATTTGGTGAATGCGCTAGCCACACCTGGCGCCAGAGTTGCTGAGACAGATGGCTCTATCAGGCAGTGGAAGGCAGTCTCGAGGAGAGGCAGCCGCGCAGGCGCTGTGCAGCCTCGTCTGATGGGACCAGATCTGGAGCAACAGCTGCAGTCGGTCGTCACTGAAGAAATGGATGAGAGTCCAATGCGGCTCCCCGGAGCCTGTCCTCCTAAGGCTACAGCCAAACAGGAAGATTAGTTGGTGTAGGACAGCATCACCACCTCTATAGATTTTGGATTGTTAGTGGTTTCATGGACACCTGTAATTATCCCAGGGTTACAGCACAAGTTTAATTTGGTTGGGATACAAAGGAGGAATCAAAGAGCTTACCCTAGACCCTTCCCATGGGAAGAAAGAACACTCCACATAGGTCAGGGATCTGGCGTGGGGATCCAAGAGCTGCTCTTGCCACAGTTCCCAACGCCTTCAGGAACCAGGAAAATGACTGCGGGGCAGCCTGAGACCTCCTTGGCATCTGTGATGCGGATCCAGGTAAAGGTCTCCATTGACCTTGATCCCATGCACTCCCATGCTTGTCATGGACCAGCTGGGAATCAGTGCTGGCTCTCAGACAGGGTCCGGGGAGCTCTACGATGTCAGGGGCAGCTACAGGCCCTACAGGAGGGACACTGCCCCCTTGGAAGATGTACTAACCAGAACAACTAACCAGGAAGAACAATGCATTGGCTTATGCAACTGAAACATCAAGGATGTAGAAGAAGCAGCACTGCATTATAAAAGTGTTCATTTATTTATTATTTTCATCTACTTGAAAGGCAGAGCCAGAGTGGTTGGGAGTGGGTGGGGGGAGATATTTCACCTACTGGCTCACTTTGCAAATGCCCACAATATCAGAGCTGGGGTAGACTGAAGTCAGGAGCCAGGAACTCCATCAGGGTCTCCCACATAGGTAGCAGGAATCCAATTACTTGAGCCATCACCTACTACCCCCCAGGATGCATTAGCAGGAAGCTACATTGGAAGCAGAGAGGCTGGGACTAGAACCAGCACTGTGATGTGGGATGCAGGCATCTCAAGAGATGGCTTAACCGGCTGTACCACAATGCCTGCCCCTGCACTGTATCTTTCACATGAGTCTATTCCTATCAGTATTTGTTTTCCTTGCATAAATTAAGCAAGGGAAAAAACATACATATTTTTTCCTAATGCCAAGAGGCTGAACCTCACTTGTACCGCTGTTGATGGGTTTAAGTAAAGCAGGAGTGCTGAAGGCACCTCGGCAGGTTAAATATTACAAGGTTGATGGAAAGTTCAATTTCCTGTCGCAAACTCACAATGAGTAAATACAATTTTCTACAGTAAACAAGCATCATAGTCTTAAGGTTAAGGGTTATAGAACAATAAACCATTATAGTTAGAGTGGAATATTATAGGACAGCTTCTTGCATACAAACTACTCAATATCATGAATACAAGATGTAAAATAAGGGTAAATGTAATTTGAAATAAGATCTTAACTCCAGATGGTTAATATTCTCCCTCTCTTTTTCTCTGCTCCTCATACCTTTCAACTTCCCCCCCATCTTTGCTGCACACAAAAAAATTATGTACTGCCCAAGGTTTTGCAATCCTGAAAGTCTTGGGATCAATAATTTCTTATTCTCTCAAGATCCCTTATTTATTGTCAGTGAGACGCTTTGATTTTAACTACATGTTAAAATAAAGTTGAAATAAGAGATTGAGGATGTATCATATTTTACTTCCTCTAAATGCAGGTATTCGGAGATGGCTGGGTCAGCAGCTTCAACCAGGGCATCAAGTTTCTGTCTGTGTCTGTCACTGTCTCTCTCCACCTCTTCCTTCTGCTTGCTCTCTGGTTCACATTGCTGGTTGGCCTCATTAATTTCTTATTTTTTTTTTTAAAGATTTATCGTTATTTGAAAGAGTTACAGAGAGAGAGGGGGAGAGAGAGAGAGAGAGAGAGAGAGAGAGAGAGGTCTTCCATCTGCTGGTTCACTCCCCAGATGGTAGCAGAAGTCAGGGCTGGGCCAGACTGAAGCCAGGAACCAAGAGCTTCCTCCCCATCTCCCACATGGGTGCAGGGTCCCCAGCCCTTGGGCCATCTTCTGCTGCTTTCCCAGGCATGCTAGCAGGCAGTTGGATCTGAAGTGGAGCAGCTAGGACCTGAACTGGCGCCCATGCAGGATGCAGGCATTGCAGATGGCAGCTTAATCCACTCTGCGACAGCACCGACCCCATTATTTTCTATTGTGGAACGATTCCTCTATGTGCACAGGGAAGTTGGTCTCAAGCAGCTCCAGCTTGTACTCTCAGAGGATGAGAGAGAACATTTTCATTATAGTTTAAATAGAAAACTGCCAGGGAAGATTCTGATTGGACCATCTTGGTCATGTGCCCATCTCTGAACTAGTCACTATAGCTTTGGAAACAGAACAGTCTGGGGGCCGGTGCTGGGAAAGCAGTAGAGGATGACCCAAGTGCTTGGGCCCCTGCACCTGTGTGGGAGACCTGGAAGAAGCTCCTGGCTCCTGGCTTTGAGTCAGCTCAGCTCCCACTGTTGTGGCCATTTGGGGAGTGAACCAGCAGATGGAAGACCTCTTTCTTTGTCTCTACCTCTCTCTGTAACTCTGTCATTCAAATAAATAGAAAGAAAGACAGAAAGAAACAGTCTGATTTGGAGGCCTGTCTCACACACCCTTCTTTGGGGGACTGTGGGTATCAGTGCCATCTAAAGCACCCGGAGTTGAGGGAGGGTGGTTCAGAATGCGGGCAGAGAGACGACCTGGATCCAGGACAAGTGGATGTGAAGTGGCGTTACCATAGATCAAGGGGCATAGTGAAGTTATGGCTCGTGCTCACCAAGGCTCACCTGGCCGGGAGGCCCGACAGCCACTAACAGAGTGGAGCTTCTAACGCGGCTACGGATTCTCGGGAGCGCAAGGGAGCACCCTTCCGAGTGTGGGCCGCCTCAGCCCTCGCCGACGCCACTGTATCAGGAAGCACGCTGGCCTGTACTGCCAGCATCGTCGCCACGTGCTCTGCTATGTCGCAAAGGTCACATCCTCGGGTCACCGAGACCACATTTAGTGAGGGCGGAGGCCATTGGGAATGGCCAACGAGTCTGGAAAAAGAGGCTTGGCTGACAGGCTGGGGGCAACCCTCCGAAGCTGGGATAGAACCCAGAGGGGCCTCCCTGGCCCCGGTGGAGGTGGGGGATACAGAGAGAGCCATGCTGGACGGTGAACGGGGGAAGGAGGTGCTTCCGGCAGGGACGGCACTAAGCTCCTCCCACAGCCCGAGTGGCGCTCGCCCTAATTACTGAGCACGGCACACAGTTCTGTGTGCCTCGCTAATGGTCCGTGGCAGCAGTTGGTGGTGATTCAAAAAGGCTGCCCCGTGGCACCGAGGCTCACACATGACGATTCCAGGCCCTGGGGAGGGAGCAGATGCTGGAGCTAATTAGGCCATGGTTCCTCTGGCCAGGATGGCACAGGACAGCTGAATAACTATGACACCTGCGCCCAGTGCATGACGTGGGACGCGCGGCTCACCAACAAGGCTGAGGCTGGACAATCAGCCGCTGATGCGCCGGCCAGGAGTCGGGAGGCGTCCTCCAAGGAGCGGCGGTGGGAGGAGGGCTTTCCAACTTCCGGGTTTCAAACACTACGTGGGCTGGGGCAAAGGCGCTCCGGTCCACGCAAGGACTGCTGGCTGCACGCTCTCGGCCATGACAGCCGGGCTGCAGCCACAGCCACTTATTGATCTTATTTTGGACTTGACAACCTAGGGACACACAAGGACAGTCTCCCTCCGTGTGCCACCAAGCTGAAGGCTGAACTCCAAGTGTTACAGAGGCAGCTTGCAGAAAACAGCTCCGGGCCTGCCGAGTGGACATCTGCTGTGTTGGCCCTCTCAGAAGCCATTGATCCTTTGGCTTCCACTTGGGGAACCACACGCCTCAGCCTGCTTCATTCTTCGGAGCTGAGAGGACAGGGGCAGGTGCGGTGTGTGTGTGTGTGTGTGTGTGTGTGTGTGTCGGTAGTGACCACAACCTTCAGGCAAGAAGCAATCAAGGCTGGCAAACTTTTCCCACCGGGAGCCAACAGCAGGCGTTGGCAGCTTTGTGGGCCGCGTGGCCGCTCTTGCTGCTCCTCAGCCACAGATCTGGATATAGGTAACCGAGGCTGTGTTTCAATAGCCAGCTATTTACCAAGTGGTAGGCAGGTTAGATTTGGCTTCCAGGCTGCAGTTACTGCCCCTTTGTTTAAGCACCCAGATCCAGCTGGACCTGAAGCTAACTGCCCTTGTGGGCTTGTCACTTTGGAAACCAACTTGAATCACCTTTTACTTAAGAACTTTGAGTAAACTTTCTTGTCTATGCAATGAATAACTTCCTCACGGCTCACCCAGGCAAAGAGCCAGGGTGGCAGACTGGAGCGGGACTTCAAAATGGATTTGGAGGCCCCAGAGAGGCTGGAGATATCTTAAGCAATCAGGACACCCCAAACCCGATAGATCCCTGACAGCTTTATAACACGCAGCCAGCGGCCTGGGCTGCTCAGGGGTCGCCAGACCATCCAGAGCCTCCCCCCAACCCGGAGTGGGGGAGACGCAGAGATCTGGGAGGTGGCTGTCGGAGGACGCTGACCGTAACCTCCATGATGGCCTCTTCTGTGACCAGGACTGGGTGGAAGATGGCTGGTGTGGATAAGGATAGGGATGGGGAGGGCGACTGGTGACTCTGGAATGAGAATCCAGGGACGCCTTGACCCGGGTCGGGATGGGCCTCCTGCACATTTGCGGGGGTGTGGGAAGCCCTGTCCACCGCACTTAGTCTGGAGACAGTGAATGATAGGGAAAAAGAAGAGCATCATTATGGGAGGGGTGTGTGTGCCCTAACCTAGGGTGGAAGCAGAGGGGTGCGTTTCAGCCCTCTTGGGACCTAGGGATGTCTACCAGCTGCACAAGGTGGGTTAAAGGGTGGCTTTGCCCAGGGTGGATGCCCCTACATGTCCAGAGGCTGCTGCCCTGTGGGGCCTGTGGCGTGCTCGAGACCCATGCTGCCCTCCACATGGAAGGGATGGCTTACTTCTCTAGGAGGAAGTTCCAGTCTCAACAGAGGGACAGTCTCCCAAGGGGCTGGACCCCTCACTCGAGGGGAGCAGATAGGACTGGACTGGTTTGGGTTCCAGGCCTACTTCCCCCACTGGCTGTGCGGATGCCAGGGGCTAGATTTAGGAGTAAGCAAGCAACACTGCTCCCAGGACAGGGGATGAATTGCACTGATGGCCAGAACAGGCCAGAGAAGTGTGACAGACAGGCAGGCCCCAGAGAGTAAGCACTTGCATTAGGAAAGCATCCCAGAGGCACGGGCGTTGTGGTGCATCGGGCTAAGCCACCACTGTGAACACTCACATCCCATATCAGAGTGCCTGGTTCACGCCCTGGCTCCTCTGCTTCTGATCCAGCTCCCTGCTACTGCACCTGGAAAGCAGTGGATGACGGCCCCCGTGCTGGAGTCCCCCCACCCATGGAGTGCATCATGCATGGAACTCCTCCTAGTGTCTGGCTTCAGCCTGGCTCAGCGGGTGCAGTCATTTAAGGAATCGAACCAGCAGATAGACTCTCCTCTCTCACTTTGCATTTCAAATAAATAATTAAATATCTTTAAAAGAAGGCATCATCACAGAGACTCTGAGGCCAGTGCTGTGGGCACTTTCCCCTCTGCCAGCCACACCCCAGCCTTGCCAGGGCTGCTGGAACCTCCTTTAAGCAAATGAGTGGAAATGTATGTGGGGCAGGGGCAGGGGGCTTGGGTATAAATCCTGCCGTGTCCCCATTACCCCCCAGGGCAGCCCTGGCCCAGCCTCACAGCATCCTGCCCAGAGCCCCTCCCTTCTGCACCCGCTCCCCTTCCAGGTCCCTACGCCCCTGCTGGGTCTTTCTGGGGAGGATGTTAAATTGCCTGCATGCAAGTGCTCCTTCCGTGGTTGGCTTCTGGAGAACCAGCCCAAGCCCTTGCCTCTGTGGCTGTGCGAGCTGTGGAGAGCCAGGCAGCGGGGTCCCCATGCTGAGGGAGTCACCACAGCCCAGCGGAGTGGGACGGTGCTCTCACCCGTGTGTGCCGGCTCCAGAAGCCGGCCCAGAGGGGACCTTTCAGCAGGGTGCGCGGCACAGCTTGGGGAATCTGCAGTGGCTGAAGTCACCTGGAGTGGGGACAATTTAGCCATGTTTTCCTGAACAGTGTCAGCTCCTCCGGAACCTGGAGCAGCACCTGCATTCCGGCTCTCGGGGAGAGGAGGACAGGAAGGAGGCTGGGATCAGAGCGGGACAGAGGTGAGGAAGCCGGAAGTAGGGCAGGTCAGTCTCAACAGACCAGGCCCTTGCCTGGGGACCGCTCCGTCAGCCCCTGGACCTGGCTACATGGTTGGTCCCCCGTTTGTCCTGGGAGTGGTATTTCTGGGTCCCCTGGCACGCCATAGTCACCAGCAGGAGTGTCAAGAGCTTGGCCAACAGTACCTTTCTCCTGGGGCGGGGGACGGGCTGTGGGCAGAGCAGCTGCCCCCGGGGCACAAAGTTGAGCTTGCTGGCTCTGCTGCTCCTGGCTGGGCCCAGGATGTGTGGGCTCCTGGCCGTCACCACCAGGTTTGGACATCGCCAAGGGCCTCCTGCCTCTGCTGAGGCTCCAGGAGAGAGGGAAGCCAAAGAGCCAGGCTGTAGGCAGGGCTGAGAGAGGGAGTGGAGAGGGATCCAGGGGCTGGGCTGGGCCGGAAGAGACCTGGTGACAGGCAAACAGCGTCCCCACTGGGAGAGGTACCTGGGCCACCCCCCAGAGGTGCCGCAGGGGGGTGGGTGGGGGGAGGGCCTGGCAGCCTGTGATGCCCACAGGGCTTTCCAGGTGGACTTGGAGAGAGTGTGGGGGAGGGGGAAGCTGGAGCTACAGTGGAAGGAGGCGAGGAAGAAAGGCGGGTGAGAGAGGGCAGGCTTCGAAGCTGCAGGGGCACAGGAACCTGGAGAGGAGTGGGGAGCCTCCGACTGCCCCGGTGTCTCAGGAAACCACGGGCACACTCACAGGGTCCGTCTCCGCCTGGGAGCCCTCTCCGTCTGGGCGGCCAGCTGTGGGGAGAGCAGACTGTCGGAGGCTGTCAGAGGGGAGCAGACACAGCCTGTACACAGGAGAAGCCTGCGGAATCCACTTACACAGACACGGTTTAGTTTTATTTCTGAGTTGGATCGCAGCACTTTAGCATCTAGATTTTTTAAAAGATTTATTTATTTATGTATGTGAGAGGCACAGTTACAGACAGACGGGGGAGGGGAGAGAGAGAGAGAGAGAGAGAGAGGTCTTCCATCTGCTGGTTCACTCCCTAAATTGCCCCAATGACTGGAGCTGGATCGATCCAGGAGCCTGGAGTTTTTTCCTGGTCTCCCATGCAGGTGCAGGAGCCCAAGGACTTGGGCCATCTTTTTCTGCTTTCCCAGGCCACAGCAGAGAGCTGGATCGGAAGTGGAGCAGCCGGGACACAAACCAGCATCCATATGGGGTGCCAGCCCCAGCACCTGGATTTTTTTAAATAAAGATTTACTTATTTTATTTTAAAGGCAGAGCGATACAGAAAGAGGGAATGGGGTTGGGGGGGAGGGGGAGAGAGAGAGAGAGAGAGAGAGAGAGAGAATCTTTTATCTGTTGGTTCACTCACTCCCCAAATGCCCAAAACAGCCAGGGCTGGGCTGGGCCAGGCTGAAGCCAGGAGCCAGGAGCCAGGAGCCAGGAATGCCATCTGAATCTTCCTTATGGTTGACAAAACCCAAGCATCTGGACTATCTGCAGCTTCCCAGGTGTACTAGCAGGGAGCTGTATGGGAAGTGGAGGAGCAAGGACTTGAACCAGTACTCTGACATGGGAGGGTGGCATCCTGAGTAGTGGCTTAACCCACTGTGCCACAACACTGCCCCTAGTTTTATTTTTGTTTAAGCTTATTTATTTATTTTTATTTATTTGAAGGGCAGAGAGAGAGAGAGAGAGGATCTTCCATCTGCTGGCTCTTTCTCCAAATGCCCACAACAGCCAGGACTGGATCAGGTTACATCTAGGAGCCAGAAGCTCCATCCTGGCCTCCCATATGGGTGGCAGGGACTCAAGTATTTGGACCATCTTCTGCTGCCTTCCGGGCTCATTAGCAAAAAACTGGATCAGAAGCAGAGGTGAGACCTGATTTCAGGCATGCTGGTGTCCCACACGGGTAGCTGAACCCACTGCACTACAATGCCTGCTCCATGTAGTTTTAAATGTCCAACATATTCAACAGTAACAAAGGAGAAAGAATGGGAAAATGGTGCGTTATCACACTGTTATCCTTATGTAGACACTCGGGCACCAATGTTCTAAAGACCTGGGGGAGGGCTCCTGTGCTCGTGTGCAAACACAGAGCCCTGAACACCACTACAGGAAGCAGCTATTGAAAAGGCCGGGCCTCCCTCCCTGCACCCTGCCGTCGCTGCCATCCTGGAGGGGTTATCCCAGAGGGCAGGGAAATTGCTCAGGACACGGGCAACACCGGGGGTGTGGGGAGGTGGAAGCCCAGGTTCAAGGTCTTCAACAGATGAGGAGCTGTGTGTAGACAGCCCCCCGGCAGGTATTAGGAAACCAGTAAGGGCACTTTCTGGTTGTCGCACTAATTAGGAGATGTCATTGGCATTTAGTGGTCAGGTGCCAGGGTGCCAGATGTCCCATGCACACGGGACAGCTCTGCACAGGAGAGTGTCCATCATCCTGCCCGACTTGGGACTATCCCACTGGACTTGCAGGCAAGTGGACATACTGTTGATAATGATCTTAACCTGGACCTAACTCTGTGCTATATAAAAATGGGGTGGCCTTGGCAGTTATGATCTCTAAAGTGATGTAGCAAATGCTGAGGGCCCTGCACATACACAAAGGGAGTTCTAGGTTATGCTGCCTTCAAACACAGCCCGGGGACGGGCACTTGGGCACCCCTCTCTGGATGAAGAGCTTGCTCTTCAACACCTGGAATCAGAGTTGGGTGGGATGGGGGGGAGGGGGTGGAGTTCTGTGTATCCCTTCTTCAAGGGTTCATTTCCATGGAGGCAGAGCTCCTCCTAATACGAAGAAGCCAACTGAGGGCTCGGTCCTCACAATGGAGCTTTGTGAAGAGCAGGTGCAAGGTGCCCTGGACTCCTCCTCTGCCCACCTGCAACATGAAGATGCCCACCTGCATCTCCAGGAAACAGCTACCAAAGAGAAGACAGAAGGCGCAGGCTGAGAGGGAGAGAGAGAGAGGCACAGAAACCCCCAGCTGCAGGGAGTATAGAATGGGAGACACCTCCCCCCCCCCCGCCGCCATGCGATGTTTGTCCCCGTACCTGTTATTCCTGACCTCTGAGACATCCTGGTGTGAAGATCAGCCACGGTGCACACCTGACTCCTCCGGGCCCTCTGGGAGAGCTGGACTGCCCAGGCCTGGCCAATCAGAATGCTCTGTTTTATTGTATACAGGGATGGGGCCGGGGGACCTAGGCTGGACCAGTCTCAAATTGTCAGGGCTCTGCATACACACAGATGCTGAGGGAAACAAGTGCTTCGTTCCTGGTGTTGCTAAGCTGAGAATATGTGAATTTAGAGCTGCCAGCACCTATCTCCCCTGGCAACATGGAGGAAATCCATCTAGCGATGGAGAGAATAAGATCGGCACGGAGTGGGCAGGGGGCCTCCTGCATTGGGTAAGACTCTGGATGCAGCCGTGCTTGGTGCTGGCGCTGCCCGCAGACCTCCCCCCACACGTTTCTTCTTTCTTTGCTGTAGCCTGTTTGAGAAGAATTGCAACTGGAAAGAGTCCTGGCTTCTACAAAAAGCACTAATTCATCCCTCAGACGTTTGTCGTCTGTTCTGTGCCAGGCATTGTCTTGCAGCCTAGAGCTGCAAGGGTAAACAAGTGGATTGAACCTTGTCTTCCTAGAGCCGGCTGTTCTGTGGGGGACACAGAGTGAGAACAATTCTGTGATTAGGTTAAATAATGATTCTAAGAAGTGCTACGTAGAATTACGCTCCAGGAGGGCAGGAACAGGCATCGCTTTGTTCACTGATAGATCCTGGATGTTTAGAATAGTGCGTGGCACACAGCAGACACTCAAAAAATACAAATGGAAAAAAATGAACAAAAGACAAAGTTTCAGGAACTGTAACAGCACGTAATGGGGTGGGAGTGGGGGAGTTGGAGGATTTTTCTGAGGAGGCAATGCTAAACAATGAGATCTACAGAATGGCAGTGGTGGGGGTGGAGGCAGTTGCTGGCTTGTGGCTCAGCAGGTTAAGTTGCTGCCTGGAGTGCCGGCATCCCATATAACGCTGGTTCGAGTCCCAGATGCTCTACTTCCAATCCAGCTCCCTGCTAATGTGCTTGGGAAGCAGCTGAGGATGGCCCAATTCCTTGGGCCCCTGCACCCATGTGGGAGACTCAGATGGAGTTCCAGGTTCTTGGCATTGGCCTGGCCCAGCCCTGGCTGTTGCAGCCATTAGGGAATGAACCAACGGGTGGAACATTCTCATTCTCTCTCTCTCCTCATAGTACCCAGTTTAGGTCTTGGGTCTGCTTCTCACTTAGTTGCCTTCTAGTCCACACCTGGGGAGGCAGCCGATAATGGCTCAAGTGCTTAGGTACCATCATATGGGAGACCTAGGACTGAGTTCCTGGTTCCTGGCTTGGGCTTGGTGTAGCCCTGGCTATTCCTGGCATTTGGGGACTGAACCAGTGGGTGGAGGATCTGCCTCTCTCTACCTGCCTTTCAATAAAATGAAAGTAAATAATTATTTTTTTAAATAATAAAGAACACGAGGGAGTTGGCCTTGGAGCAGAAAGAGAATGAAAGGCCATAGGCAGAAAGAAGGGAGGCCAGTGTGGTTGGGTCTTAGGCAGCAGGAGAGTGCAGTGGGAGCTGAGGCCAGTGGGGTGGGGGACACCCATCAGTGACCGCAGCAGCCATGCTCGGCGTCGGGATCACCCTCGGAGAGCAGTGGGAAGTCACTGCTCACAGTGAACAAAGCAAGGGAGTGCAGGTCCTTGCTTTCAAGGCATGAATGGAGGTCAAGAAGGAAAACGGAAAAGGGGCTGAGTAGAAGCAGAAAAGCTTGTTTGCTTTAAGTATTTAAAAAATTATCTATTTGAGAGGCAGAGGAACAGAGAGAGAGAGGCATAAACAGAGAAAGAGAGGGAGTACCCACCCACTGGCTCACTCCCTAAAACCCACAATGGCTGCGTGTGTGTGTGTGTGTGTGTGCGTGTACCTGTACGTGTGTGTGCATGTGCGTGTGTGTGTGTGTGTTGGAGGGGGGAGGGTGGTGAAGCCAGGAGCCAGGAACTCAACCCAGGTCTCCCACGTGGGTGGCAGGGACCCAAGTGCTTGAGCCATCACCTGCTGCCTCCCAGGGTCTGCACAGAGCAGGAAGCTGGAGTCAGGAGCTGGAGCCAGGTATTGAACCCAAGCACCCAGGTATGCCCACATGGGGTGTGGGTGTCCTAAGCAGCATCTTCACCACTAGGCCAAATGCCTGTCCAGAGAGAGTAGTTCAGGGACTGTTGTGTACACTTTGGTGAGAGTCGCTAGAGAGAAGGGCCTAGGTAGGAGATATGCATAAACATTACAAGCCAATGGACAAAGGTAATAGGCACATATGGAAAATAATTTCCTGAGTTGAAAAATGATTGCATAAATAAATCAATGAGTCCCAGTAGAAAAATAGTAAAGATTAATAAACCAGGACATATCCTGGCAATGGAAAAAATGATTTTCTAAGATGAAAGAAAAGTGTTACATGGATCCATATGTTAAAATTGGTAACCAAGGAAAACATGATCTTAAGGGTGATCTTAGCATGATCTAAACACTAAGGGGTAGGGAGCAATGGATAAAGTTATGAATGAAAAATATGGCGACACAAGAGTTCTGTCCCCAGGCTGTTAGTCCTGTGGGAAAACAGTAGAACCCTACCCCAGCTCTCCAGAGAAAGCTGTAGCAGCAGCTGTGCACCTGTGTTCTCCTTAAGTAAACAACTAGAAGACTCCCTTCCACCGCTCAGGACATGAACTAACATTAAGAACTGGGAAATGGGAAGGTTATAATATAAAATCCTGGTTGCAGGCATTAACCAACTAAATATATCTTAAGAATGGAGCAAGCTGGCGCCACGGCTCACTAGGCTAATCCTCCGCCTGTGGCGCCGGCACACCAGGCTCTAGTCCCGGTCGGGGCACCGGATTCTGTCCCGGTTGCCCCTCTTCCAGGCCAGTTCTCTGCTGTGGCCAGGGAGTGCAGTGGAGGATGGCCCAGGTGCTTGGGCCCTGCACCCCATGGGAGACCAGGAGAAGCACCTGGCTCCTGCCATCGGATCAGCGTGGTGTGCCGGTCGCAGCGTGCCGGCAGTGGCGGCCATTGGAGGGTGAACCAACGGTAAAGGAAGACCTTTCTCTCTGTCTCTCTCTCTCACTATCCACTCTGCCTGTCAAAAAAAAAAAAAAAAAAAAAAAAAAGGAGCAAAAAAAAGTCTATTCCTAAAAAGAGATGTGTATGATATGTGCATGATATGTGTTGGATAAACAAACTCACAGTAAATTCTAGAAGACCGGGAAATGAGTGAGAAGAGGGCAGGGCAGGTAAAGGTGCACTAAAATCTTCACTGGACACAAAGTAAGGGAGGTAGGCGATAGTCATGGTTCTTTTTTTTTTTTTTTTTTTTTTTTTTTGGACAGGCAGAGTTATACAGTGAGAGAGACACAGAGAGAAAGGTCTTCCTTTTTCCCTTGGTTCACCCCCCAAGTGGCCACTATGGCTGGTGTGTTGCCGCCGTTGCACTTCGCCAATCCGAATCCAGGAGCCAGGTGCTTCCTCCATGCGGGTGCAGGGCCCAGGCACTTGGGCCATCCTCCACTGCACTCCTGGGCCACAGCAGAGAGCTGGCCTGGAAGAGGAGCAACTGGGACAGAATCCAGCACCCCAACCGGGACTAGAACCCGGGGTGCCGGCACCGCAAGGCAGAGGATTAGCCTAGTGAGCCACAGTGCCGGCAGATATTCATGGTTCTTAAATCTTTTTTTTTAAGTGATCTATTTGAAAGCAGAGTTTTATTGGGGGGAGGGGACTGGACCGGCCTGAAGCCAGAAGCCTAGAAGTCCATCCAGTCTCCCACATGGGTAGCATGGTCTCAAGTATTTGGACCATCTGCCATCTTCCCAGGCACACTAGCAGGAAGCTGGATCAGAAGTGGAGCAGCCAGGACTCAAATTGGCACTCTGATATGGAATGCCATTGTTGCAAATGGAGGCTTAACCCTCTGCACCATAACACCAGTCCCAGGAATTACCACATTTTAATGACAAAAGGAAACAGAACACTCTGTAGGGCAAAAAGCAAAAAATAAAGGATTCCTAAGTAATAGAGAGGCAATGGGAAAAATATTTAAAATAACAGTCTTATACTAGGACCTCAAATGATTTCAGAGAAACAAGGGAAATGAGGCATGCAGAGGGGAGTTCAAGTGTATTAATGATCTTTCTTGTTTGGGGGGAGGTTATGAATTGATTTGATTCTTGACACCGACAGAAAAATCTGCTTTACTACTTAACAAAATGTGCAAGGACAACCAACTGAAAGTGTAGAAACAGAATTCAGAACTCCCAGACCACAAAAGGAACAAAGAAATGCTGTCAATCTTCCAAGGTAGGAAGAAAAGAATCCAGAAGTGATGGCCAGTAGAAAAATCTAGAAAAAAACCGTAGGCATAAGTCTAAATACATCAGTAATCATAATAAACCATTATTTGCAAATGAGATGATGGTCTCTTTAGGAAAGAAAGATAATCTATTGTAAAATGCTGGAATCAAGAAAAATGTTCAGGAAGAATGCCAGAAACAAGGCCAACATACTAAAATCAATAGCTTTTCTATTTGTCTGTAGTAATCAATTTACAACCATAGCTTCAAAATATCTAAGGAATAAGCTTAAAACAACATGAGCAAGATAAGGAAATGACAAACTATCCAATAGAAAAATAAGCAAAGGTCACAGACAGTCAGTTCACAGGAGAAGAAAAATGACCCATAAACACAAAACCATGCTCAACCTCACTAGCAATCAGAGACATGGAAATTAACAGCAAAGGTGAAGAATGGTCCTTAATGTTTAGTGATGGTGATGGAGTGGGGTAATAGACGTTCTCATAGGAATAAAACTCAGTAAAGCGTTTTTGGAGGGCAATTTGGGAGTGTTTTAAATGTAAATGCATATGTCTTTTGACCCGACAATTCTGCTTTCAAGACTCTATTCTACAGGATTATCTTGCACTGGTGCCAAGACATTCATTGCAGAATTATTTATAATAATAAAAAAGGAGGGAAACAAGTAGTCAAAAGTGGAGGAATGATCAATTAAATTACAGCGCATCAATATGGAAGAGAGGGCCAGAAGGGGCCTCCTCTCTGCTTGGGTGATTTAATATTTCACCTTGGAACAAACCTCCTCCCTTCAAGGAAGGGGAACTTCAGTGGTATCCATTATTTATGGCAGTGTAGTCAGATAGGCACCCTTTGCCCTAACAGAAGGGTGAAGTGGAGCCTTTCCTAGCTTCATCAAAGCAGAGTCCTTACGGAGGTAAGGAGGCTTGGTCTTTGAGAAGCTGAACCGATCGGCATAGGAGCCAAGGTCCTCTGGAAGGGGCAGGATGGGCATTTTAGCCGCTTCCCTGTGATATATTTTTAAAAGTTGTCTCTAAATACTCATCTTTTTTTAAAAAAGATTTATTTACTTATTTGAAAGGCAGAGTTAAAGAGAGGCAGAGGCAGAGACAGAGAGATCTTCCATGCACTAATTCACTCCCCAGATGGTTGCAACGGCCAGAACTGAACGGATCCGAGCCAGGAGCCAGGAGCTTCTTCTGGGTCTCCCATGTAGGTGCAGAGGACCGAAGACTTGGGCCATCTTCTACTGCTTTCTCAGGCCTTTAGTAGAGAGCTGGATGAGAAGTAGAACAGCTGGGTCTTGAACCAGGGCCCATATGGGATGCCGGCACTGGAGGCGGCGACTTTACCTGCAACACTACAGCACCGGCCCCCTTTCTCTGATATTTGCATTTAAGAGACCTGATCTAGTGGAGGTGGATTCTGGTGTCAGTCTGATGTTGGTCTGTTGGCAGGAAGAACACCACGGTTTCCAATGGAGATGTCACCAGGAAGGAGGTAGGGTCTGGACTCAAAGCAAGTCTCTAAGGGGTCGTGGGGAAAGCCGCGTCTTTTGGTCAGAGTACTCCTGGCATAGTTTTGTATTTTGGAAAAGTATAGCTGAATTGCAGCTCCACTAAGAAAGACCAAGGCCAACAAGACCACCGCCAGAGCAGAGCACCACTCACGGGATCATGAACAGGAACATCCGGTGGTACCAGCCGAAGAAAAAGCTCTAGTGGTTCAAGGTGCACCAACTGCCCAGCTCCACGGGGCGACATGTAGGGACAGGTGACCACACTGGTCTGCAAGCACCCTGGCCTCAGCCCCACAGGCTGCTCCCACGCTCATGCCCCAGCCCAGTCTTTGTTCTTGCTCAGAGCCTTGTTCTCTTATATTGTTTCTTGCAAGCCTGCTAAAAGTCACATTTGAGTAAGTTCTTTGTTCGCTTTAAAAAATATTGTCCACGTGGTTACCATTAATTTGCAGCATTATAACACCTTACCTATTTATTTTTAAAAGATTATTTATTTAGAAAGGCAGAGAGATAGAGAGAGAAAGGGAGAGAGAGAAAGATCTTCCATCTGCTGGTTCGCTCCCTAGATGGCCACAACAGCCAGTGCTGGTCCAGGCCAAACTCAGGAGCCTGGAGCTCCATCTGGGTCTCCCACGAGGGTGCAGGGCCCAAGCACTCGGACCGTCTTCCGCTGCTTCCCTAGGCGCATTAGCAGGGAGATGGACTGAAAGTGGAGCAGCTGGCAATACAACCAGTGCCCAAGTGGTGGCTGAAATCTCTGTGCCACATCAGCCCCTAAGCTATTTATTTTGTTATTTCCAATTTGCTACCTCCTAATCTCATTACACTGTAACCTCCAACTCAGTAAGTTTTGCTTTTAAAGGTTTTCTTCATCTGTTTATGCCTAGGACCTCACACAAGAGCTCTGATGGGAGACTAAACATGTGTATAGGAAAACTCAAAAAACATATTGAGTAAAAGAAACACTACTAGCCGGCGCTGCGGCTCACTAGGCTAATCCTCTGCCTTGCGGTGCCGGCACACTGGGTTCTAGTCCCGGTTGGGGCACCGGATTCTGTCCCGGTTGCCCCTCTTCCAGGCCAGCCCTCTGCTGTGGCCAGGGAGTGCAGTGGAGGATGGCCCAGGTGCTTGGGCCCTGCACCCGCATGGGAGACCAGGAGAAGCACCTGGCTCCTGGCTTCGGATCAGTGTGATGTGCCGGCCACAGTGTGCCAGCCGCGGCGGCCATTGGAAGGTGAACCAACAGCAAAGGAAGACCTTTCTGTCTCTCTCTCTCACTGTCCACTCTGCCTGTCAAAAAATAAAAAATAAAAAAAAATACTAAATAATTGATGCAGGTACTACACTATTCATGTGAAAGCAATACATGTGTTTTGGTGTGTGTCTGTATAAGGATAATTGAACTATCACAGTGATGGCCGTGCAGTGGGACAATTAAAGTGATTAACTTTATTCCTTTGTGTATTTCTGTATTGTTTGCCAATTAAAAAATTTGAGTGTTGGGCCAGCACTGTGACATAGTGGGTAAAACTGCCACCTGCAGTACCAGCATCCCATATGGGCACTGATTTGAGACCTGGCTGCTCCACTTCTAATCCAGTTCTCTGCTATGGCCTGGGAAAGCAGTAGAAGATGGCCCAGGTCCTTGGGCCCCTGCACCCACGTGGGAGACCCAGAAGAAGCTCCTGGCTCCTGGTTTCAGATTGACCCAGCTCTGGCCATTGTGGCCATCTGGGGAGTGAACCAGCAATGGAAGACTTCTCTCTCTCTCTCTCTCTCTCTCTCTCTCTCTCTCTCTCTGAATCTGCCTCTCTGTAACTCTGTCTTTCAAATAAATTAAATAAGTCTTTCTTTTAAAAAAAAAAAGAAAGAGAGAGAGAGAGAGAAAGAAAGAAAGAAACAACCCACAGAATGGGAGAAAATATTATTAAGTCATCTATCTTATCAGGGACTTATATCTAGAGCATATAAAGAACTCTTACAACTTAGTAATAAAAAAGACAAATGAGCCAATTTAAAAATGAGCAAAGAGGGGAAAGCATTACTGTGTAGTAGGTTAAATTCCTTCTTGGGACACCTGGATGCCACATCCGAGTGCTGGTTTGAGTTGCAGCTACTCCACTTCTGATCCAGCTTCCTGCCAATGCATCCTGGGATGTAGCAGATGATGGCTCAAGTGTTTGGGACCCTGCCACCCACATAGGAAACCTGGTGTAGCTCTGGGCTTTCTGCTTTGGCCTGACCCAGGCCTGGCTGTTGTAGCCATTTGGGAAGTGAGTCAGGAGATGAAAGACCTCTTTCTCTCTGTTTCTCTCTACCACTCTGCTACTCTGCCTTTCAAGTAGATGAAAATAAATAAATTAACATTTAAAATATTCTTTAAAAAATAAAAATGAGCAAAGGATTTGAATAGATATTTCCCCAAAGAAGGTCTACAAATGGCAATAAGCACATGAAAAGATGCTTGACATCATTAGTCATTAGGGAAATGCAAACCGAGATTACAATTAGCATATTCATCAGCTCAAACATTCCAGCTCCTCTCTGCTAGGTGTTTAAAATGCTCAATTGTTGTCAGTGATCGTTACCCCCCTGTGCTACAGCACATTAAGTTATTCCTCCTGTCCAACTGCACCCCTGCACACAGGAAGCGTCCTCTCACTGTCCCTCCCTCCTCTGCTGTCTCCCCAGCCACAGGCAACCATAGTCCACTCTATTTCTATGTGTTAATTACTCATTTGATCATTACACATGGTATAAATGTATCAAAACACAACACCGTACTCCATAAGTATGTGCAATTGTGATGTCAATTGAAAATAAAAGAAATTTATGAAGATCGTAGTATCATTTCATATCTACAAAATGCTATGGTGGCTGGCGCTGCGGCTCAATAGGCTAATCCTCCGCCTGTGGTGCTGGCACACTGGGTTCTAGTCCCGGTAGGGGCTCAGGATTCTGTCCCGGTTGCCCCTCTTCCAGGCCAGCTCTCCGCTGTGGCCAGGGAGTGCAGTGGAGGATGGCCCAAGTGCTTGGGCCCTGCACCCCATGGGAGACCAGGAGAAGCACCTGGCTCCTGCCTTCGGATCAGCGCAGTGCGCTGGCTGCAGCGCGCTGGCCGCGGCGGCCATTGGAGGGTGAACCAACGGCTAAAAGGAAGCCCTTTCTCTCTGTCTTTCTCTCTCACTGTCCACTCTGCCTATCAAAAAAAAAAAATGCTATGGTAATCATTTGAATATTTATTTATTTGAAAGCAGAGTGATAGGGCCGGCGCCGTGGCTCAATAGGCTAATCCTCCACCTTGCGGCGCCGGCACACCGGGTTCTAGTCCCGGTCGGGGCGCCAGATTCTGTCCCGGTTGCCCCTCTTCCAGGCCAGCTCTCTGCTGTGGTCAGGGAGTGCAGTGGAGGATGGCCCAGGTGCTTGGGCCCTGCACCCCATGGGAGACCAGGAAAAGCACCTGGATCCTGGCTCCTGCCATCGGATCAGCGCGGTGCGCCGGCTGCAGCGGCGGCCATTGGAGGGTGAACCAACGGCAAAGGAAGACCTTTCTCTCTCTGTCTCTCTCTCTCACTGTCCACTCTGCCTGTCAAAAATTAAAAAAAAAAAAAATGAAAGCAGAGTGATAAAGAGAGAAAGAGAGAGAGTGTGTGTGAGAGAATCTTCCATGTGCTGGTTTACTCCCCCAATTTTTTTTAAAAAAAGATTTATTTATTTATTTGAGAGGCACAGTTACCAAAAGAGAGAGGCAGAGACATAGAGAGAGTTCTTCCATCCGCTGGTTCACTCTCCAAATGACCCTAGTGGCTGGAGCTGGGAAGATCTGAAGCCAGGATCCAGGAACTTCTTCTGGGTCTCCCACACAAGTGCAGGGGCCCAAGCATTTGGGCCATCTTCTATTGCCTTCCCAGGTGCATTAGTAGGGAGCTGGATTGGAAGTGGAGCAGCTGGGACTTGAGCTTGTCCCCATATGGGATGCTGGTGTTACAAGAGGCAGCTTTACCCACTACACCATAGTGCTGGCCCCCACAGAGTTTATTTTTAAGGTTATAACAATGTTCTGGAATTAGTAATGGTGGCTATGCAATTATAGTAAAAGCACTCCAAAAGGTAAATTTTATGGTATATGAATTACATCTCAATTAAAAAATAAAAGCAAGCCGCTTTTGGCAGGTATTGTGGTACAGTGATTTAGACTATCTCTTGTGATGGCCACATCCCCTATCAGAGTGCTTGGGATTGAGTCTGATTTGATTCCCCTTCCTGCTAATTCGCATCTTGGGAGGCACCAGGTGATGGTCCAATTACTTGGGCCCCTGCCACACACATGGCGAAGGAGTTCCTGGCTCCTGGCTTCAGCCTGGCCCAGCACTAGCTACTGCAGGCATTTGGGAAGTAAGCCAGTGGTTGGAAGATCTCCCTCTATCTCTGTCACTCTGCTTATCAAATAAGTAAATAAAAATTAAAAAAAATAGTAGATTGAACACATTCAGATAAAGATTAGGAAAGTTGAAGACTGGTCAATATAAGCAATCCAAACTATAGTACAGTGCAGAGAGAAAATAAAGGGGGAGGGAGGGAGGGAGGGAGGGAGAGAGAGAGAGAGAGAGAGAGAGAGAGAGAGAAACAGCTTATCTATGATAGTTAAGCATCAAAAGGTAATGCTCATTTAATTCAAATCAATCCCATTAGGAGAAGAGAAATAGAATGGATAAGACATATTTGAATTCTACTTAGAGAAATTTTGCCTGAAAATATTTTAAATTTGATTAAAAATTTATAACCATCAGAAATCCCCAAGATAATCACACCGGTGTCCCCTAGAGTCAAACTGTTGAAAGCAACAAATGAAAATCATAAAAGTAGCCAGAGAAAAGGGACACTTTGAAGCTGGGCATAGAGGCCCCAACATAAGAATTCTGCCAACTTTTCACAAGAAACGATGGAGCCTGGAGGACAATGGAGTGGCCCCTTCAAGCCCTCAAAGAAGATCCTTGACCTAGAATTCTGATTTGAGTGAAAATTATTTTGCAAATGTAAGTGAAATAAAGATATTTTCAGATACAAACAAAAGGCAAGGCAGTTCATTGCCCACAAACTACAAGAAGCACTAAAGGAAGCTCTCCGGGTAGAAGGTAAGAATCACCAGACAGAAACCTGGATCAGCAGGGAGGAAGGAGCCTACTGGAAACACTTGAATATAAAACACCTATTTCCTTCTGAAATTCTCTAAGTCAGTGATATTTTTAAAACAAACAATAACCATGAGTTGTGGGGTTTACAAAATACACAGAAGTAAAAACATGTGACAAAATAGCCCAAAGGATAGGATGGGGTGTAAAAGGAATTTTTGTGTATTATCTTACATTAAATGGTGTAACATTAATTCAGAGCAGACTATGCTGAGTTCAGAATTAATATTGTAATTCCTAGAAAGACCTGTTAAATAATAATATAAAAAGCATACTGAAAAAGCTGATAGAGTCCAAAGAAGATACATGCGTTGCCAACAAACTCATGAAAAGATGCTCAACATCACTCATCACCAGGGCAATGAAAATCAAAACCACAATGAGATCATACTTCACACTCAGGCTATCATGAAAAGGGCAGGCACTAGCAAGTTTTGGCAAGGCCGTGGAAAATCGCAACCTTCATGTGCTGCTGGCCAAATGTGAGATGTGTAGTCACTTTGGAAAAATCTGACAGGTCCTCAAAACTTCCAATGCAGTTACCATATGATCAAAACAGACTCTTGGGTCTGTTCCTGAGCAATGAGAACTGGTTCACACAAAACCTCGTGCACACAGGTGTGGTATTCAGAACGGTCCCAAATGGAAACAATCCAGCATCCATCAGCTGATGAACTGATAAATAAAACCTGGTGTGTTCATACAATGGGATGTTATTTGGAAATAAGAAGGAATGAAGGGGACAGCGCTGTGGTGCAGCAAGTTAAGCTGCTGCCTGTGATGCCGGCATCCCATGTGGGCACCGGTTCAAGTCCTGGCTGCTCCATTTCTGATCCAGCTCCCTGCTAATGGCCTGGGAAAGCAGCAGAAAATAGCTCAAGTGCTTGGGAGACTGAATGAAGCTCCAGTTGCTGGCTTCAGCCTGGCCCATCCCTGGCCATTGAAGCCATCTGGGGAGTGAACCAGCAGATGGAAGATCTCTCTTTATCTCTCCTTCTCTCTCTCTCTCTCTAACTCTGCATTTCAAAAAAATAAATAGGGGCTGACATTGTGGCGTGTGGGTAAAACTGCTGCCTGTGATGCTGGCACCTGTTCGAGCCCTGGCTACTCCACTTCTGATCCGGCTCCCTAATGACCTAGAAAAAGCAGTGAAAAATGACACAAGTGTTTGAGCCCCTGCTACCACCTGGGAGACCCGGGTTTTATTTATTTGACAGATTTCATTTTTTCTTATGCAGGTTTTATTCTTTAATATTTTATTTACTTATTTGAGAGGCAGAGTTACAGAGAGAGGGAAAGACAAAGAGAGAGGTCTTCCATCCATGGATTCACTCCCCAGATGGCTGCTGGAGCTGAGATGATCCGAAGCCAGGAGCCAAGAGCCTCCTCCAGGTCTCCCATGCAGTGCAGAGGCCCAAGCACTTAGGCCATCTTCTGCTGCTTTTCCAGGCCATACAGAGAGCTGGATCGGAAGTAGAGCAGCAGGGACGTGAACTGGTGCCCACTTGGGATGCTGGTGCCACAGGTGGAAGCTTAGCCTACTGTGCCATGGTGCCAGCCCCAATAAATATAATCTTAAAAAAAAGAAAAGAAAAAAAATAAATCTGAGCATTGTGTTGTACAGAAATCTTACCTGAATAGAAGAACCAGGCAATCCTTTTTTCTCCATGAGTTATGTTCACTGATTAAAATTTGATTAAAATATGAAAGCTTCTTCAAAAATATGTTTAGCTTTCCTCCTTATCGTCCCTTCTAAGAGGGGTTGAGGTTTTGAATAAAGAGCTCGATCCTCGAGGTCTTCTTTTATAGTTTTAGTTTGATTGAGAGCTTACAGGGCTTCGGAGATCATTGTTTCCTTGGCATTGTGCTTACCCATTAACAATTTAACATAACTGAAAATACAAATTTATGTTTTGAAAACTGCAACAGATGTTTTATTTTAAATGTCTGTCTTTCCACATGGGACGGGACCAAACAGTGTCTAAATTACTCCATTCACACTGATATTTGTGGAAGCTCATGGTACATTGTTTTGCAAAATTCTCTTTTTCCTCCTTCAGGATGAATTTAACTGAGATAAAGTAGACTTGCTCTTTGAACTGAATCTTTGCTCTGTTCCAGTACAGCTTTTTTTTAAGGTTTATTTTATTTATTTGAAAGGCAGAGTGGCCGAGAGAGAAAGACAGATCTTACGTTCACTCCCCAAATGGCTTCATTCCCCAAATGGCTGCAATCACCAGGCTGGGCCAGGCTGAAGCCAGGAGCCCATAACTTCATCTGGGTCTCCCATGTGGGTGCAGGGGCCCAAGCATTTGGGCCATTCTCCTCTGCTTTTCCAGGCCATTAGCAGGGAGCTGCATCAGAAGTGGAGCAGCAGGACCGCAACCATCGTTCATATGGGATGCTGGTATCATGGGCGGTGGTGGCTTAACCTGCTACACCACAACACTGATTCTGACTTTTGGGTTTGAGACTCCAAAGTGATGAATTCTTTTTTCTTTCAAAGTTACAAGTTTTTTCCCCACCAGAAACCTTTTATTTAAGGAATACAAATTTCATGCATTTTAGAAATACAACTTTAGGAACATAGTGATTTCTTCCCACCATACCTGCCCTCCCATCCACACTCCTACCCCTCCTCCTCCGCCCTCTCTTATTCCCATTCTAATTTTTTACTAAGATCTATTTTCAATTAACTTTATTTATTTCTAAAAAATATTTATTTATCTGAAAGGCAGAGTCACATTCAGGCAGGGGTAGAGAGAGAGAGAGAAAGAGAGAGAGAGGTCTTTCATCTGCTGGTTCACTCCCCAGATGGCTGCAATGGCTGAAGGCAGGAGCTTCTTCCAGGTCTCCCACGTGGGTTCAGGGGCCCAAAGCCTTGGGCCATCCTTACTGCTTTCCCAGGCCATAGCAGAGAGCTGGATCAGAAGAGGAGCAGCTGGGACTAGAACCGGCACCCATATGGGATGCTGGCACTGCAGGCTGCAGCTTTACACACTACATCACAGTGCTGGCCCCTCCAATTAACTTTATACACATATAATTAACTCTATACTAAGTAAAGAGTTCAACAAATTAGTATGGGAAAAAAAAAACTATCCAACAGTCGAGACAAGGGCTGTTCAAAGTCATTGCATCTCAAAGTGTCAATTTCACTTCTATAGATTACCTTTTAGGTGCTCTATTAGTTATCACAGATCAGGGAAAACATATGGTATTTGTCCTTTTGGGACTGGCTTATTTTACTAAGTGTGATGTTTTCTAGTCTCATCCATTTTTGTTGCAAATGACAGTTTTTTTTTTTTTTTAAGATTTATTTTATTTTTTTGAAAGAGTTACAGAGAGAGGTAGAGACAGAGAGGTCTTCCATCTGCTGGTTCACTCCCCAGATGGCTGCAATGGCTGGAGCTGCACCCATCTGAAGCCAGGCACCAGGAGCTTCTTCTGGGTCTCCCACGTGGGTGCAGGGGCCCAAAGCCTTGGGCCATCTTCTACTGCTTTCCCAGGCCATAGCAGAGAGCTGGATCGGAAGAGGAGCAGCCAGGACTAGAACTGGTGCCCATATGGGATGCTGGCACGTCAGGCCAAGGTGTTAACCTATTGCATCACAACGCTGGCCCCAAGATTTTCTTTCTTTTTTTTTTTCTAACCACTGTGTAGTATTCCATGGTGTAGATATCCCATAATCTCTTTATCCAGTCTCAGTTGACAGACATTTGGGTTGAATCCATATCTTAGCTATTGTGACTTGAGCTGCAATAAACATGGGAGTGCAGATAACACTTTCATCTGTTGATTTTGTTTTCCTTGTGCAAATTCCCAGGAGTGGATGGCTGGTCATAAGGGAGGTCTATATTCAGATTTCTGAGGTATCTCCATACTGTCTTCCACAGTGGCTGGACCAGTTTACATTCACGTGTCTTGGCCATTTGGATTTCCTCTTTTGAAAAATGCCCATTTGAGTCCTTTGCCTGTTTCTTAATTGGGTTGTTTCTTTTGTTGTTTTTGAGTTTCTTGATCTCTTTGTATATTCTGATAATTAATCCTTTATCAGTTGCATGGATTGCTAGTAATTTCACCCATTCTGTAGGTTGTCTCTTCACTTTCCTGAGTGCTTTTTTGCAGTATAGAAGCTTCTCAATTTGATGTAATCCCATTTGTCAATTTTGGCTTTGATTGTCTGTGCCTTTGGAGTTTTTTCCAAGACCCTATGCCAATGTCTTGCAGGGTTTCCCCAATGTTTTTAAATAATTTGATGGTATTGGGTCATAGATATAGGTCTTCAATCCATTTTGAGTGGATTTTTGTGTAAGGTGTAAGGTAGGGGTCTTGCTTCATACTTCTGCATGAGGGGATCCAGTTTTACCACCACCATTTGTTGAAGAGACTGTCCTTGCTCCAGGGACTGAGTTCAGCTCCTTTGTCGAAGATAAGTTTGTTGTAGATACATGGGTTGATTTCCGCTGTTTCTATTCTGTTCCGTTGGTCTATCCGTCTGTTTTTTTTTTTTTTTTAACAATACCAGGCTGTTTTGATTATAACTACCCTGAAGTATGTCTTGAAATCTGGTATTGCGATGCCTCTGGCTTTGTTTTTGTTATATAAGATTGCTTTAGGGGCTGGTGTGGTGGTGCAGTAGGTTAATCCTCCACCTATGGTGCCAGCATCCCATATGGGTGCCGGTTCTAGTCCTGGTTGCTCCTCTTCCAATCCAGATCTCTGCTATGGCCTGGGAAAGCAGTAGAAGATGGCTCAAGTCCTTGGGCCCCTGCACCCATGTGGGAGATCTGGAAGAAGCTCCTGGCTCCTGGCTTCAAATGGGTGCAGCTCTAGTTGTTGCAGCCATTTGGGGAGTGAATCAACAGACTGAAGATCTTTCTCTCTCTCTCTCCCTCTCACTGTCTGTAACTCTACTTCTCAAATAAATAAATAAATAAATAAAGTTTTTAAAAAGATTGCTTTAGCTATTTGGGGTCTCCTGTGTTTCCATATGAATTTCCCTATCATTTTTTCTATATCTGAGAAGGTTGTCCTTGAAATTTTGATTAGTATCGCATAGAATCTGTTAATTGCTTTTGAAAGTATAGACATTTTGATGATATTGATTCATCCAATCCAATAAAATGGAAGATTTTTCCATTTTTTGTGTCTTCTATTTCTTTTTTTAATGTTTTGTAAATCTTATTATAGAGATCTTTGACATCCTTGGTTAAATTTATCCAAGGTATTTGATTTTTTTTTTTTTTTGGTTATTGTGAATGGGATTGATCTTAGAAGTTCTTTCTTAGCCGTGACATTGTCTGTGTATACAAAGGCTATTGATTTTTGTGTGCTGACTTTATATCCTGCCACTTTACCAAACTCTTATGGGTTCCAAGTCTTTTAGTGGAGACTTTTGGATCCCCTATGTATATAATCATGTCATCTGCAAATACAGATAGTTTGACTTCCTCCTTCCCAATTTGCATCCCTTTGATTTCTTTTTTTTTTTTTTGCCTAATGGCTCCGGCTAAAATTTCCAGACTATATTGAATAGAAATGGTGACAGTGGACATCCTTGTCTGGTTCCAGATCTCAGTAGGAATGCTTCCAACTTTTCCCCATTCAATAGGACTCTGGCAGTGAGTTTGTGATACATTGTCTTGATTATATTGAGGAATGTTCCTTCTTTACCCAATTTGCTGAGTTTTCATCATGAAAGGGTGTTGTATTTTATCAAATGCTTTCTCTGCATCTATTGAGATAATCATATGGTTTTTGTTCTTCAGTTTATTAATGTGATGTATCACATTGATTGATTTGTGAATATCAGGGATATCACTTGGTCCGGGTGAATGATCTTTCTGATGTGCTGTTGGATTTGATTGGCTAGTATTTTATTGACGATTTTTGCGTCTATGTTCATCAGAGAAATTGGTCTGCAGTTCTGTTTCTCTGTTGAAGCTTTTTCAGGTTTAGGAATTAAGGTGATGCTGGCTTCATAGAAGGAGTTTGGGAGGAATCCCTCCCTTTCAATTGTTTTGAACAGCTTGAGGATAATTGAAGTTAGTTCTCCTTTAAATGTCTGATAGAATTCAGCAGTGAAGCCATCCAGTCCTGGGCTTTGCTTTTTGGGAGGGTCTTATTACTGATTCAATTTCCATCTTGGCTATGGGTCTGTTTAGGTTTACTATGTTGTCATGGCTCAATTCAGGTAGATTGTATGTATCCAGGAATCTATCTATTTCTTCTGGGTTTCCTGATTTGTTGGCATACAGCTCTTTGTAGTAATTTCTGATGATTCTTTTTATTTCTGTGGTATCTGTTGTTACATTTCCTTTTTCATCTCTAATTTTATTGATTTGGATCTTCTCCTTCTTTTTTGGTTAGTTGGGTCAATGCTGTGCCAATTTTGTTTATGTTTTCAAAAAACCAGCTGTTTTTTGCTGATCTGTGTATTTTTCATTTCAATTTTGTTTATTTCTTCTCTAATTTTAATTATTTTTTTCTCCTACTAGTTTTGGGTTTGGTTTGTTGTTTTTTTTTTTTAAATCCTTGAGATGCATTGATAGCTCTTTTATTTGGTGCCTTTCCAATTTATTGATGTAGGTACCAATTGCTATGAACTTTCCTCTTAACACTGCTTTTGCTGTATCCCATGTTTTCATAGGTTGTATTATCATCTTCATTCATTTCCAGAAACTTTTTGATTTCTGTTTTGATTTCTTCAGTGACCCACTGTTCATTCAGGAGCATGTTGTTCAGTCTCCATTTGTTTGCATGTTTTAGAGATTCTTGAGTTGTTGATTTCCAGCTTCATTCCATTGTAGTCAGAGAAATGCATGGTATGATTTTGATTTTTTTTTAATTTGCTGATTTGTCTTATGGCTTAGCATGTGGTCTATCCTAGAGAAAGTCCCATGCACTGCTGAAAAGAATGTGTATTCTGCAACTGTAGGATGAAAAGTTCTATAGATATCCATTTGGTCCATTTGGTCCATAATGTCGATTTTTATTATTATTATTATTATTTTTTTGACAGGCAGAGTGGATAGTGAGAGAGAGAGACAGAGAGAAAGGTCTTCCTTTGCCATTGGTTCACCCTCCAATGGCCGCCGTGGCCGGCGCACCGCGCTGATCCGATGGCAGGAGCCAGGTGCTTTTCCTGGTCTCCCATGGGGTGCAGGGCCCAAGCACCTGGGCCATCCTCCACTGCACTCCCTGGCCACAGCAGAGAGCTGGCCTGGAAGAGAGGCAACCGGGACAGAATCCGGCGCCCCAACCGGGACTAGAACCCGGTGTGCCGGCGCCCCTAGGCGGAGGATTAGCTTAGTGAGCCGCGGCGCCGGCCCCATAATGTCGATTAACTCTGTTGTTTCATTGATGATTTTCTGTCTGGTTGATCTGTCCATTGCTGAAAGTGGTGTATTAAAGTCTTCCATTACTATTGTATTGGAGTCTATGTCTCCTTTTACATCCATTAACATTTCTTTTAAATAGCTGGGTGCCCTGTAATTAGGTGCATATATGTTTATAATAGCCACATCTTCTTGTTGAAATGATCCTTAATCATTTTTGTTTGTTTGTTTGTTTTGACAGGCAGAGTGGACAGTGAGAGAGAGAGACAGAGATAAAGGTCTTCCTTTTCCGTTGGTTCACCGCACAACGGCTGCTGCAGCCGGTGTGCTGCGGCCAGCGCACTGCGCTGATCCAAAGCCAGGAGCCAGGTGCTTCTCCTGGTCTCCCATGCAGGTGCAGGGCACAAAGACTTGGGCCATCCTCCTTTGCCTTCCCGGGCCACAGCAGAGAGCTGGACTGGAGGAGGAGCAACCAGGACAGAATCTGGTGCCCTGACCGGGACTAGAACCTGGTGTGCTGGCGCCACAGGTGGAGGATTAGCCTATTAAGCCGCGGCGCCGGCTGATCCTTAATCATTACATAGTGCCCTTCTTTGTCTCTTTTAACAGTTTTCGTATTAAAGTTTATTTTGTCTGATATTAGGATGGCTATACCAGCTCCTTTTTGGTTTCTACTAGCATGGAATATTTTTTTGCATCCTTTCACTTTCAGTCTGCAGGTATCTTTGTTGGAAAGATGTGTTTCTCGTAGGCAGCAAATAGATGGGTTTTGTTTTTTAATCCATTCAGTCAATGTGTGACTTTTTTAAAAAGATTTATTTATTTATTTGAAAGGCAGAGTTACAGAGAGGCAGAGGCAGAGGCAGAGAGAGAGAGAGAGAGAGAGAGAGAGATCTTCAATCTGTTGATTCACTCCCCAATTGTTGCAATGGCTGGAGCCAGGAGCTTCTTCCAGGTCTCCCATGCAGGTAAAGGGGCCCAAGCACTTGGGCCATCTTCCATTGCTTTCCCAGGCCATAGCAGAGAGCTGGATCAGAAGTGGAGCAGCCAGGTCTCAAACCAGTGCCCATATGGGATGCTGGCATTGCAAGTGGCAGTTTTACCCAGTATGCCACAGCACTGGCCCAATGTTCAAAATTTTTAATTGGCAAACTATACAAAAATACACAAAGGGTGCCGGCACCGCAGGCAGCTGCTTTACCTGCTACGCCACAGCACTGGCTTCACCAATCTGTGTCTTTTAACTGGAGAGTTGAGGCCATTTGCATTCAAGGTGACTATTGATAAGTTACCACTTAGCCCTGCCATTTTTCCATAAATATTCCTATTGTTTACTTTAGATTTCCTTTGTACTTTTACTGGGAGATTTTCTGCCTTCACCTTCTTTCATAATGGTGACCATGTTTCTGGGTTTCTGTGTGTAGCACATCCTTAAGCATCTTTTTAAAGTCTGGACAAGTGGTGACAAATTTTTTCAATTTCTGTTTGTTATGGAAAGTCTTTATTTCACCTTCATTCATAAATGAGAGCTTTGCAGGGTACAGTATTCTGGGTTGACAGCTTTTCTCTCTTAAGACTTGGAATATATTTTGCCATTCTCTCCTAGTCTGTAGGTTTCTGATGAGAAGTCAGCTGTGAGTCTAATTGGAGATCATCTGAAAGTAACTTGGTGTTTCTCTTGTGGACATTTTAGAATCTTTTCTTAAATTATGAGTTTTTTTTTTTTAATGCAAAGTGCTGTTATCATGTCTTACCTTCAGTCTAGACATCAGGACAAGACTGGGGTCTTTTTCTCTCTGATCAAATGGTAAATTTGGATTGTTTAGGAAAAAAACTTGGTTATATGGATTTTGAGAGTTTATTGATTTATTTATGAAGCAATGCACAGGAGGAAAAAACCAACAGCCACAATAGCCGCCAAGAGTCTTGCAATTTTATTTTAGAGATATTTCATTTAAAAGCAGGTTTGAGATTTTTAGACATCCAGCTGTCCATGAAAAACAGAAAACGGGGACTAAATGTTGTTTTAAAATTTGATTTAAAGCTACCACTGCTAAGGAAAAAGAAGGAGCAATGGGAGTGGTAGTGGGACACTAAGACCCCTGCCTCAAACTAATTTCTGATAAAGACACAAATACAGCTGGCTTCTACATCTGTGGAGCCAGTCAACCACAGGTAGAAATATTTGGAATGAAAACCTTGCATCTGTACAGAATACATCCCAACTTTTTTCCCCTTGTCGTTATTCCCAAAATGATACAGTATAAGATCTATTTATACTGCATTTACATTATTTTAGGTACTATAAGTAATCCAGAGATGATTTAAAATGCACAGGAGGAGATCAGGAGGATGTGTGTAGGTTCAGTGCAAATATCATACCGTTTTACGTAAGGGACTTGAGCATCCATGGACGTTGGTGTCCACAGGGGGTCTTGGAACCAATCCCTCACCGACATCACAGGATGACTGTGGTCTATTTCCAGCGATAGCTGTCTGGAGAGGCGCTCTCAGTATACAGCACTTAAAATGCTGCAGGAAAGGCAAAAACCTCTTTTTTTTTCTTTAAAGGCCTGGTAATGTTGTCGGAAAAGCAAAGGAAATGATCAGAAACAAGGAGAAAGCTCCACTCCAGAGCTCCAGCTGGAGCCGGCGTTTGCCTGGTGGCATCTGCCAGTCCCTGGAGGTCTCGCAAAGCACGGAAGACAGGAGTTGGAGTGTGAGACCTAAGGAGGCAGGCAGATTGGATGACACACATCCCCACTGAAAGCTGGGGTCCCTTGCAGATAAAATAGAAAATGGAGTAAGCTGGAAAAATCTCACCTGCAGAAAAGGACAAAGAAGATGGCTCAAAACTGTGTATTTCAGAAAAACTGTGTGACCTTCTGGTAGGGTGATTTTGAGTTTGTAGGGCCCCCTTGCTACCTGGCAGAAAGAGCCACAGATTTCCTATGGAGGAACACACTTTTGTCCAGATCTCAATTCTCGCAGATAAATGTGCAAATAATATGAGTTCACACATATTTTTTAAAAAGTCCTAGTGGCCAGCATTGTGGCACAGTGGGTTAAGCTGATACTGCCATCCTATACTGGAGAGCGAGTTCCAGTCCTCTCTGCTCCACTTCCAATCCAGCTCCCTACTACGTGCCTGGGAAGCCAGCAGACGATGGTTCAAGTGCTTGGGCTCCTGCACCCATGTATGGCTTTCCTGGCTCTTGGTTTCAGCCTGGCCCAGACTTGGCTTTCCAGCTATTTGGGGGAGTGAATCAGCATATGGAAAATTCTCTCCCCCTCCCCCAGTAGCTCTACCTTTCAAATAAATAGTTAACTAAATAAATCCTCTTTTTTTAATCCTCAGGGTAGGCATTTGACTCAGTTCAGACACTATGTAGGATGCTTCCTTCCCATGTGGAATGCCTGAGCTTGAACCTGATTCCAGGTTCTTGAAATGTGCACCCTGGGAGGCAGCAGATGATGGTCCAAGTTCTAGCATTCTTGCCACCCATGTGGGAGACCCAGATTGAGCTCCTGGTTCGTGGCTTCAGCCTGGCCCAGCCCCAGCTGTTGCAGGCATTTGGAGACTAGACTTTCAGAAGGAATATTTTATTAAGTAAGATCAATCTGTTAATCAATCAGAGATTATTGTAAAAAAAAAAAAGTATCAAACATAGAAGGTTATGCAAGCCACCTGGTGTGCAAACCAACAGAAACAACACACAGCAGAATCAGAACTGTACAAATGATAGCGACCAGGCTATCAGAATGGTCAGGTATAGAATATAAAATGGGTATTTAATATGTTTAAAGTTAATAAAAGTTTAATATGTTTAAAATGAAAATAAGTTAATGAAATTTTTTCCATAAAGATTTCTTTAGAAAGGCAGAGTTACAGAAAGAGAGGGAGAGACAGAACTCCCATCTGGGTAAAGCCACCGCCTGTGACACCTGCATCCCATTGGGGGCACTGGTTCATATCCCAGCTGCTCCTCTTCCCATCCAGCTCTCTGCTAATGGTCTGGGAAAGCAGTGGAAAATGGCCCAAGTTTTTGGGCCCCTGCACCCACATGGGAGACCTGAATGAAACTCCTGGCTCCTGGCTTTCGCCTGGCTCGGCCTTGGTCATTGTGGCTATCTGGGGAGTAAAACAGCAGGTGGAAAAGACCTCGCTCCCTCTCTCTGTGAAACTTTTCAAATAAATTTAAAAAAAAAAAAGAAGGAAGTAACAGACCATAAGAAGTATTGGGAAGATTTGAAAAGAAACTGCATAAAACTTCCAGAAACAAAAAATAAGATGAGAAAAAAGTTGAGGGCCTTCCAAATTGAGTTGGAAAGATAAGATTAACTTGGGGGGTTATTCAGGATACTCTAAGAAGAGACAAAGAAAGTGAAAATAAGCAAAGTTAAGAGTCAAGAGAGTGGCCGGCGCCGCGGCTCAATAGACTAATCCTCCACCTAGCGACGCCGGCACACCAGGTTCTAGTCCCTGTCGGGGCGCTGGATTCTGTCCCGGTTGCCCCTCTTCCAGGCCAGCTCTCTGCTGTGGCCCAAGAAGGCAGTGGAGGATGGCCCAAATGCTTGGGCCCTGCACCCCATGGGAGACCAGGATAAGCACCTGGCTCCTGCCTTCGGATCAGTGTGGTGCGCTGGCTGCAGCGCTAGCCATGGCGGCCATTGGAGGGTGAACCAATGGCAAAGGAAGACCTTTCTCTCTGTCTCTCTCACTATCAAGAGAGGTGAATGAGAAGATTTAGTGGAGAAATTCCGGAAGGGACGGGAGCTGCTCTGGTCAGAGATCGTGCCAGTAGTCAGAGTCAGATTCAGAAAGGCAGAAGCTCCCCAGCAGGGTAAATAAGAATAAACACCCATCTGTGAAGGTGCAGAACACCGCAGATCAAGAGAAGAGAGGAGACTAGTACTGCACGGGCACAATCAACACCCTGGAAGTGTCCTTGGCAGCTGCAAGAAGTCGGAAGTCGGGCGGATGTTCTCTGTAAAGCCATGAGGAAACAGCTAGGGTTCAACTGCGCTCCACAGTCTTCTTTAGTCAATGAGGGCAAAATAAAGGCATTTCTGGGCAAACAACAATAAAGAGTATTAACTTTCAGTGGAATAAATAAACTGCACATGAAACACTCATCGTCAATAGATTTTAGGAAAGTGCAAATTAAAATCACAACAATCCCCTACATACCACTGGAATGGCTAAAATTTTATTTATTTTTTTGACAGGCAGAGTGGACAGTGAGAGAGAGAGACAGAGAGAAAGGTCTTCTTTTGCCGTTGGTTCACCCTCCAATGGCCGCTACGGCCGCTGCACTGCGCTGATCCGAAGCCAGGAGCCAGGTGCTTCTCCTGGTCTCCCATGCGGATGCAGGGCCCAAGCACTTGGGTCATCCTCCACTGCCTTCCTGGGCCACAGCAGAGAGCTGGACTGGAAGAGGAGCAACTGGGACTAGAACCCGGCACCCATATGGGATGCCAACGCTGCAGAGGGAGGCTTAGCCTAGTGAGCAGCGGCGCAGGCAATGGAATGGCTAAAATTTTAAACACATCGAGTGTTGAAGAGGAAGTAGAGCAGCTGAAATTCTCAGATGCTGCTGGCAGAGAATATAGGAAAAGAGTTTGGCAGGTTTTTTAAAATATTTTTTATTTATTTGAAAAGCAAAGTGAGAGAGAGAAAGAGATTTTTCTATTTGCTGGTTCACTCCCCAAATGGTTGCACAGCAGCAGCCGGGACTAGGCCAGGCTGAAGCCAGGATCCAGGAACTCCATCTGGGTCTCCCAAGTGGGTGGCAGGGGCCCAAACACTTGGGCCATCTTCTGCTGCTTTCCCAGGCCATTAGCAGGGAGCTGGATCAGGAGTGGAGCAGCCGGGACACAAAGCGGAGCCCATCTGGGATGCTGGTGTCACAGGTGGCAGCTTTCCCCTCTACCCCACAACATTGTCCTCCTACCCCCCAGCAGTTTCTTACAAAGTAAAACACATACCTACCGTATAACCCAGGTATTCCACTCCTCAGTGTTTAAGCAAAAGGCAAAGACAGACCCATGTGTCAGTATTTCTAGTAGCTTTATTTGTAATAATGAAAAACTGGAAACAACCCAAAGTCTATAAACAGTGAGCGGATAAATAAATTGTAGATCAGCATAGGATATAAATGTGAATATCTCCAAGCAATAAACAGGAATGGGTACTGACACACACAGAAAACAGATGCACCGCAGAATAGCTGTGCAGGAAGAAGCCAGGCCGAGAGAGGGTACGCTGTGTCATCCCACTTGCAGAAAGCTCCAGAACACGCAAACCCGTCTCGTCGTGGGAAGACAGATCTGTGGCTACCTGGAGAGCGGGTGGAGGTGGGCGTGGCAGGGAGAGAGTGGCTAACCAGGAAATGAGGAAGCTTGGGTAGGTGGGACGTGTGCTCAGTATTCTCATTGTGATGAGGGTGGTGGCTGACTTACCAAACTACATTTTCCAAAGCTCACTGTATATTGATTATACCTCAATAAAGCCATACAAAATTAGACAGCAAGAGAGACAGTGAAGGAGAGAGGAAGGGACAGTGGATGCAGGGGTGTGTTGGAGCCCCCACGCCCGGGGAGGCCACACGAACCCCACAGAACCGGCTGCAGCTCCAGGCCCTCCTCCACCCCCTGAGCCGGCTCACCGCTCACGGCTGGATGTGCCTCGTGCACAAGGAACCCAATCTTGGAAGCACCTCCTTAAATGCAAGAAAAAAATTTGCAGGACAGGACATGAAAAACATATGAGTAAATTTAAAAGAAAACGATATAATTGTTAACAGTGTCTAAAAAGGGGGTGGTGTTTGATCCAGCGGCTGAGACGCCAGTTAGGATCCCTGTGTCCTATATCAGAGTCCCCAAGTTTGATCCCCAGCTGGGGCTCCTGACTCCAGCTTCCAGCTCATGTCTGGGATGCAGTGGTGATGGCTTGAGCAGCTGGCATCCTGCTATACTTGAGATCTGGATTGAGTTCCTGGCTGCGTCCTGTGCCCCCACCTGGCTCTTGTGGGCATTTGGGGAGTGAATCAGCAGGTGGGAGCTTGCTCTCTCTCTCTCTCTCTCTCTCTCAATATGTGGTATATTAAATAAACAAATATTTTTTCTGTACCACACTGATCTGAAGCCAGGAGCCAGGTGCTTCTCCTGGTCTCCCATGTGGGTGCAGGGCCTAAGCACTTGGGCCATCCTCCACTGCACTCCCCAGCCACAACAGAGAGCTGGCCTGGAAGAGGAGCAACGGGGACAGAATCTGGTGCCCCGACTGGGACTAGAACCTGGTGTGCTGGCACCGCAAGGCGGAGGATTAGCCTAGTGAGCCGTGGCGCTGGCCCAAAAATTGTTTTTAAAGTCTAAAAAGAAGGGCTGGTGCTGTGGCGCAGCAGGTTAATGCCCTGGCCTGAAGCGCCGGCGTCCCATATGGGTGCTGGTTCTAGTCATGGCTGCTCCTCTTCTGATCCAGCTCTCTGCTATGGCCTGGGATGGCAGTAGAAGATGGTCCAGATCCTTGGGCCCCTGTGCCCATGCGGGAGACCTGGAGGAAGCACCTGGTTCCTGGCTTCGAATCAGCGCAGCTCTGGCCGTTGCAGCCATCTGGGGAGTGAACCAGTGGATGGAAGACCTCTGTCTCTGTCTCTACCTCTCTCTGTAACTCTGTCTTTCAAAAAAAAAAAAAAAGTCTAAAAAGCAAGGCTGGTGTCATGATGAAGTGGGTTAAGCCACCATCTGCCACACTGGCATCCCATATTGGAGTGCCAATGAGTCCTCACTGCTCCACTTTCAAGCCAGCTCCCTGTTAATGCTCCTGGGAAAGCAGTGGAATATGGCCTAAGTACTTGGGCCCCTGCACCCACGTGGGAGACCTGGATGGAGCTGGTGGTTCCTGGCTTCAGCCTGGACCAGCCTGGCTGTTGTGACCATTTAGGGAGTGAACCAGGAGATGGAAGATCTCTCATTGTCTCTTTCTTTCTTTCTGTTACTCTGCCTTTCAAATAAATAAAATAAATCTTTAAAAAGAGAAATCTAAGGAGACATCAAGGTAGATATAACATACAGGACAGCAGTAATGTACATAATAAAGTGGGGATGGATTTGAAGTCCGGTCATTGTAAGATCCTTGAATTGATTGGGAGGTGGACTGAAGACTATAGTAACATCAAAAGCATATAATTTGATGTATACTTTCACAGCTGGTAGAGGAAAAATGCCACAACAGAACAACCTTAATTAAAGTAAAAAAAAAAAAAAGGCAAGAAATGCTGTGTTGGAGCCCTCTTGTACTAGTTCTGAGAGCCAATTGTTAAATTCTGACAAATTTTGTGAAGAGTTATTAAATGTAGCTATCACTAGAGATTAAAATAGATAACTGATAATTAAGTAAACAAGAGCTATTAAAAGCAAATGTAATTTAACACTCAATGCTCAACACATCATGACTTTTTTTTTTTACTATTATCTATCCTCTTGAGAGTTTTTTTAAATTTATTTATTTGAAAGGCAGTGTGTGTGTGTGTGTGTGTGTGTGTTGTGGTAGCAGGACAAAATGAAAGTAAATATAAAGCTACTCTAGGCACACCAGAATCAAGCTAATGAAGACTAGACAGAAAGCACCTTTAAGATGAGGTTTTGAGCATCTAAGACAGGGGCTGGGCATTGTGGCACAGCAGGCTTAACCTCTGCTGGCATACTGTATCAGAGCGCTGGTTCAAGTCTCGGCTGTTCTGCTTCTGACCCAGCTTCTGGCTAATGTGCCAGGGAAGGCAGTGGAAGATGGGCCCCTGACACCCATATGGGAGACCTGGATGGAGTTCTTGGCTCCTGGCTTCAGTTTGACCCAGTCTGGCTATTGCAGTCATTTGGTGAGGGAACCAGTGGAAGGAAGATTTCTCTCTCTCTCTCTCTCTCTCTCTCTCTCTCTCTGCCTTTAACTAACTAATTAAACAAATCAATCTCTTAAAAAATGATAAAATGGCTAAGAAAGGAAGAAAATATGTTACTTTCGTGGGTGCATCATTAAGAATTCTAACAGACTGGCTTTTTTTTTTTTAAGATTTGTTTATTTGTAAGGCAGAGTTACAGAGAAAGAAAAAGATATTTTCGAGATATCTTCCATCTGCTGGTTCACTCCCCAAATGGCTGCAACGGCCAGGGTTGGGCTAGGCAGAAGCCAGGAGCCAGTAACTTCATTCAGGTCTCCTATGAGGGTGCAGGGGCCCAAGCACTTGGGCCAGCCTCCACTTCTTTTGCAGGCACATTAGCAGGAAGCTGGATCTGAAGTGGAGCAGCTGGGACTTGAGCCAGTAGCCATATGGGATGCTTCACCCGCCGCACCATAGTGCTGACTCCCGCTCCAAAGCAGAGTCTTTAAACAAAGTGTGGATGCCGGAAAATAACTGAATACCTGCCAATCTAGAATCTATACCCAGTTTAAATAGCCCTCAAAAATTACGGTGAAATAAAAGTATTTTCCAACAAAAAAAAAAGGTTGAGAGAATTCATCATCATCAGACCTGCAGAATTTCCAGCCGAAGGGAGGGGATCCCAATCCCAGACAGCCGCGTGGCAAGGCCGGAGGAAACGTCAGGTGCCAGGAAGGTAACGACGAGGAGGTCTGGATCCACATGGGTGGGGATTTCCCGATCTCCTCATGCGTTTATTATATATGAAGGTACTTGAAAAGCTCATGGAAAAATTAAGTTGAAAGATATATTTATTTTGGGAAAAAATTGAAATCCATGCATAGTTGTGTTCATAACATACATTTTTCCGTAACTTTTGGAAGACCTCATGTAGGCATGGATTTCAAAGATTTTTTTGCAGCAAAATAAACTTATTTTGGTTTCATTTTTTCCACATTTTGAAGTGCCCTCATATGTACACAAATTATTTGTAATTGTTGTGCGAGAGCTATTTTTCCTCTCCTGTTTATTTATATTTTGAATCATTCACTTCCAGCAATAGGAATTCATGGATATTTATTTTCTACTTCAGGTTATCACCCAGTACTATTTTACTTATTTTTTTAATTCAAATTCCCCATTATTCAAATTTAGCCATTGAGAAATCTTCTGTTTGATTCTGTGTCCTTTATACCCTCATCATTTAAAAAATATTTATTAATTGAAAGGAGGAGTTACAGAGAGGGAGAAAGAAATGCAGAGAGAAAGAGAGAGAGAGAGAGAGAGAGAGAGAGAGATCGTCCATCCACTGGCTCACTCCCCAAATGGCTGCAACAGCCAGTCTGGCCAGGGTGTGAGGGGAAGAGGACTTGGGCCATCCTCTGCTGCTTTCCCAGTGCACTAGCAGGGAGCCGGATCAGAAGTGGAGCAGCAGGGACAGACGTGGGATGCTGGCACTGCAAGTGGCAGCTTAACCCACTGTGCCACAAGGACTGTCTCATGGGATTCTTATTACTCAATTTTTCCTTCATTATCTTGTGAATTTTACATTATTCTGTATATTATTATGTGATTCTACACTGGGCTCCTACACTCTCATCATTAGGAAAAAAAAAGACCTGGCTCTTCGCTCCTGGTCTCCTTCCTGCTGGGCCCCCTCAGTTGACACAATAAGGAAATATGGTGTGTCTACAGCCTGTGTGCACACACACACATACATGCACATGTGCGTTTGTATCAGAGATATGCAAGTGCTATACACATGTCTGCTCTCACCATCTGTGTGTGTAGTAAGTAAACGCAGGTTCACACTGACATAGGAGACAAATTCGGTCTATATAGTAACCACTAGATGGATAATAATGTAAAATTCACAAGATAATGAAGGAAAAATTGAATAATAAAAGAGTCCCATGGGGCAGGCCTGGTGGCACAGTGGGTTAAACTGCTGCTTGCAATACCAGCATCCCATACCTGAGTGTCCTGGCTGCTCCACTTCCGATCCAGCTCCCTGCTAATGTGCTTGGAAAAGCAGTGGAAGATGGCCCAAGTACTTGGGCCCCTGCCACCCATGTGGGAGACCTGGAAGAAGCTCTGGCTCTTGGCTTCAGCTTAGCTCAACCCTGGCTCTTGCAGCCATCTGGGGAGCGAAGCAGCAGGTGGAAGATCTCTCTGTGTCACTCTGCCTTTCAAATAAATAAATAAATCTTAAAAAAAAAAAAAGAGTCCCAAGTATATCACAGACAGAGAAATGAAGGAACAAAAGCTAAGGGAGACAACTAGAAAATGAAGAGCAAGATGGTAGAGTTGGCTCAGCGCTGTGGCATAGTGGGTTAGGCCTCCACCTGCAGCACTATCATCCCATATGGGCAGTGGTTCAAGTCCTGGCTGCTCCACTACCAATCCAGCTCTCTACCAGTGGCCCAGAAAAACAGTGGAAGATGGTCCAAGTGCTTGGGTTCCTGCACCCATGTGAGAGACCTGGGAGAAGCTCCTGGCTCCTGGCTTTGGATCAGCCCAGCTCTGGCTGTTGTGGCCATCTGGGGTGTGAACCAGTGGATGGAAGACCTTTCTCTCTCTGTTTCCCCCTCTGACTCTGTAACTCTGCCTTTCAAATAAATCTTTGAAAACAAACAGGGGCTAGCGCTGTGGCATAGTAGGTTAATCCTCCGCCTGCAGTGCCGGCATCCCATATGGGCGGCAGTTCTAGTCCCGGTTGCTCCTCTTCCAGGCTAGCTCTCTTCTGTGGCCTGGGAGTGCAGTGGAGGATGGCCCAAGTGCTTGGGCCCCTGCACCCGTGTGGGAGACCAGGAAGAAGCACCTGGCTCCTGCCTTCAGATCAGTATAGCTCCGGCCGTTGTGGCCATTTGGGGAACGAACCAGCAGAAGGAAGACCTTTTTCATTGTCTCTCCCTCTTACTGTCTGTAACTCTACCTCTCAAATAAATAACTAAAATCTTTAAAACAAACAAACAAACACCAAGATGGTAAACTTAAATGTGAAGAGGAGCAAGCAGGGAGCGTGTCGGGGAATGTTTAGGGGCCGATCACTTCTGCAGCCCCACGCCCCGTCCTGCCCTCTGCGTGGGTGCTGACCTGCAGGCACTGCGCCAGTGGATTCCTTGCCTCCGGCCTCCTGCTGGGTTCAGTCACTGCAGATCCCCAGCGGGAGATCTCCCCTGGGTCCTCTTGGTCTGGCAGTGCCTTTGTTTCTGTCGGGTTGGCCCACTCCACAGAGATGTCCTGTGGATTCCAGAGACCACTGACTTCCTTCACCCAATCAGGACCAGGGTGGGGGTGTTAAGAACTCTGCTGTTGGCAGTTCTAAATGACCACATCAGCCCCTGTGGGTCCCCTAGACCCTGTCCAGACCTCCACAAGAGTCCCCTCGTAAAACCCTCCTTGAATGATATTAAGTTCAGTGAGCCATCTATTTCTGATTTGCATTCACACTGAGAAGTAGTGACGGTGAAATCAGGGAATATTTTCTCAAAATGAGGTTCTACGATTCAGTTGCCCGCATATTTGATGAACCCAGTGACACACTATCAGTGAACAGCTGGGAGAGGGGTGGTCCACGGCACATGGTGGCTTCATCATTGCATTGTCCATGGTGGCAGCATGAAGATGAAGTGTGGGTGAAGGCAAGGTGTGGAGACTCCAGTGGCTCCAGCACCTGCTATGGCTGAAACACCTGGATTCCTTTTATTTCCCTCAAAAGTTTGCACTGGGAAAAATGAAAATCAAAGCTAAGGGGATATAATTAACAAGACACGTGGAAACCTGGAGTAAACCCAGAGGGGCGTGGGAGCCGTCCAATGCGCCCTAGGAACAAGCCCAGGGTCTGAATGTCAGAGCGGCAGACTCGCAGCATCAGTGGGGAGCCTCGTGCCGCAAGTCCCTCACACCAAGGCAAGGTTGGTGGTGGGACGCGAGGTGGGGGAAGGGGCTGCAGGAAGACCAAGAGAAGGTGGGGCTGTGAACCACGAGCCCCCACACGGCTCAGGGACCTCGTTCTCCCCTGCACAAAAGCCTTGCAGTAGTGCCCAGAGCAGTTGCTTCACAAGCTGAGGCTAAGTCTCCTCGAATTGCAGGCGCTCACTCTTAGCACTTTCAGGCCCAGGGCAGGCCCAGATGGGGAGGCACAGGCCTGCTGCAGAAGCGGACCGCTGTGCCCTCCAGGAGCTCCGCAGCCTTGCCAAGGCGCACAGTCAAGAATCTAGAGGAACAGGTGACAGTGGGAGCGGGGCCAGTGCCTGGTGGTGGGTTATACGGACAAACGTTTCTCTAGGTGTGGTCCCTGGACCAAAACCCAGGTGTCAGCTGGGTTAGAGTTGCACATTCTTGATCTACAGAGTCAGAAACTTGAGAAGGGGCAGGTAAGAAAAATGCTTTAAAGATTTATTTGAATGGCAGAGTGACACCGAAAGAGGAAGAGACAAAAAGAGAGATCTTCCAAGTGCAGGCATGTGGGGAGTGAACCACTGGATGGAAGAGCTCTCTCTGCCCCCTGTCCCCCTGCCTTTCAAATAAAATGAAAACACACAAACAAAACTTGAGAGAGTCAAGGGCAGTGATTCCCACTCATGCCCATGGGACTTATTTATCAGGCTAGGGCAAAAGCAGGTGGGACATGGGGAAAGAGATCTTTGAAACCTTGGCAGATGGTGATGGCAGCCTCAATGACAGTGCCAACTGTGGGAGCTTCACCGGATCACTCATGTAGCCCATGGCACCTGACACCCACAGTCTGATCTGGAAAACACTTTTTTTCCCCCAGGACAATCTGAAGCAGCCTGCATTCCCACAGCAGGACAAATAGTATAACTCTACCACGTTGCACTGGGACAACGCCAAATCTCGTGTCTAACACAGTGTGAAGGGAATGTCATGTCATCATCCTGGCTCATTACCTTGATGGTTTTATGCTAACTGGGCCTCGTGAGTGGGCAGCACCAAGCCCTCTGGATGCTTTTGTAAGATACAAGGGATCTGCAAAAAGTTCATGGAAAAAAATGTGTATCGTGAAAAAAAAATAAAAAATTGCTTTTTGTTTGTATGTGTGCATGTTGTTTTTATTTTGATAGCACCAACATAAACTTAGCTTTTAACTCCATTTCTCACAACTTTTTGAAGTATATTCATATACATGGGTCTGAGGTTGAGGGATGTAGCATAGAAGTGATGTTTCTAAGGGCTCAGTGCATTGGGGTATCCTTCCCAAGTGAGACAAGTTGCTCCCTGTTGAATTTTGCAAAGTGAAGAGAGACCCACTTGGGTGGGAGGGAGGCCTCCTTGGACCCTCCATCCTGAAGGAAGCAGGGTTTTGTTCTCACGGGGTCAATGGCTCTGCCCAAAGTGCTTCTTCCAGCATCACTTAAGACTACAGAAGGCCTTATCCTTCACCCTGAAATCCAATCCAACACCCCTTCCATCAAGGAGCACGGTTTACAGCGTCGGACACGGGCAGGAGGCTCGTGCCCAGGTGGGTTGTCACTTCGACACCAGTGTCTTGGGAGAACGGTGAAACAGGTTGTTAGAGACCCAGCTACAGTGTCGGGGAGAAGACAACACCTTCCGAAACAGAACACAGTACGTGCTGTCAACAATACACAGTCCCACGGCACAATGCATGGTCTGAGAACAGAGTGTGCGTGGTCTCTCTTACTTGTAAGCCTAACAGTCCACTTGAGTGTGGCTTTCCATTCCAGTAACACTGGATTGGTGGATCTGATGGTTCTAGTATGCAAACAACAAGCGCTCTGACTTGGGATGCCGGTGTTGTAAGCCTCAGCTCCACCAGCTGTACCACAACGCCAGCCCCCAAAGGCAGGAATCCTTCCACCAGGGAAGATAATCATGGCTTCAATGAGCAGACAGAGAGAGAAGGAGTTCTCTTTTGGCCGGGGTGATCGATCTGGGTCCTCAGGGAAGGCTGGGCTGTGCTGCCCATGGGGGCTGGGAGGACTGTGCTTAGGTCACCTCTTAGTCCTCTGTGGCTCTAATGTCCTGGTCGGTGGAAAACCGTGACAGTCCGATAACGTGAAGACCACCAAAGACTCAGGTCTTACAAAAATGAAGGCTTGGGTCATGTCACCAGGTAGAGACCCATCCAGGACAAAAATGAAGGCTTGGGTCATGTCACCAGGTAGAGACCCATCCAGGACAAAAATGAAGGCTTGGGTCATGTCACCAGGTAGAGACCCATCCAGGAAAAAGGCAGTGGTGCAGGCCCTTTGTCTGCTATAGACATGGGGACTGTCAAAGTTTTCATCAAAAAATGGAATTAAAAGATAAATTTATTTTGGTGCAAACAATGTTAAAATCCATGTGTGTTTTTTCACAATATGCAATTCCATGAGCTTTCTGAAGATCCTTCATATGCATGGACTTCAAAATTTTTTGCACCAAAATAAATATCATTTGATTCCACTTTTACAGGAACTTTTAATGTATTTTAGTGGTGGTACCGTGGCAGAAGGTAAGGTGATGACTGTCCTCAATGTACCAGCCTCATTACTTATTTATTAATGTAATCAGTGTATTTGTTTGAAAGGCAGAGAGACAGAAATAGAGACAGAGAGAGATCTGCCATCACTGGCTCACTCCCCAAATACCAGCAGTAGCCAGGGCGGGGTCAGGCCAAAGCCAAGAGCTGGGAACTCCATTCAGGCCTCTCTTGTGGGGGCAGGGACTCAGGTACCCGGCCATCACCTGCTGCCCCCCGGGGTGTGCACTGGCAGGAAGCTGGGACCAGAAACAGAGCTGGGACTGGAACCCAGGCCCTCCATTCATATGGGATGAGGGCGTCCCAAGTGACATCTTACGGACTTAACAAGGCATGCCCCACCCCCCCCCAGTGTCCTCGGGTCCCCATAGATTCTCCTCTCCCCTTCAGCTCTCTCTTCCTCCTCCCTTTCTGCCCAAGTAGATGGACTTCCGTGGCGACATCGGTGGGGTTCCTTCCCCTCGTCTATGGGGCAGGCCCAGCAGGAGACCGAGGACGGTAGGGTTGAAGCCTCCTTGCTCAGCTTCCTCCCCAGAGGCTGGCCTCCAGCTGCCCGTGTCCTCCTCCTGGATGCTCCTACTCCTTTTTGGGGCGCTCCTCCCGATTCTCGGTAAATACTCCTACCCCCAGTTCATCCTTTGCGGTCTCAGAGGCCCGAGGTTGCAGCTGCGTCTGAGGTATCTCCCCACATCCTGCCCACACCTCCATAAACAGGCCCATTATTAAATCTCCGGAATTATCCCAATTTGAGCGTGCCATCTGTTTTCTGTTTGGACTCTGACTGATACAAGAACCTATTAAGAGATAGACGCGGGAGTGTGGCAGATGGAGATACAAATATTACTTTTATTAGCATCAAAACCGCGCCTGGACAATACGGCTTAGGTCTGCGCGGCGGGCAGGCAGCTGCTGTGGTCAGCCCTGGGAGGCCCTGCTCCCGCGCGGCCCGGGGCCGCTGGAACAGCGGTGCACAGAGGTATGGGGGTGGCGGCGGGTGTCTCAGCGCCTTTCTACCCCCAGGCTGAGTCCCGCACCCTCCCCCAAGGTACATTAAGAGCTTCAATGTTTTCTTTTCCTTTTTTTTTTAAAGATTTATTTATTTATTTGAAATTCAGAATTACACATAGAGAAGAGGCAGAGAGAGAGAGAGGTCTTCGATCCAATGGCTTACTCCCCAATTGGCCGCAACGGCTGGAGCTGCACTGATCTGAAGCCAGGAGCCAGGAGCTTCCTCTGGGTCTCCCACGCGGGTGCAGGAGCCCAAGGACTTGGGCCATCTTTTACTGCTTTCCCAGGCCATAGCAGAGAGCTGGATGGGAAGAGGAGCAGCCAGGACTAGAACCGGCGCCCATATGGGATGCTGGCGTTTCAGGCCATGGCTGTGCCACAGCGCCGGCCCCGAGCTTCAGTGTTTTCAACAGTGAATGATACCCAACATAAAACCAAATGATGAGCAAAAATTAGCCAAAAACTTCATATCCAGAATTTTTACAAAGAACACCTACAAGCTGATTAATCAAAACACCAGGAGTGCAGTGGAAAAGTAGACAAACACGCTGTTCACAGTGACAGCTGGAGAGATGTTCTACCTCCGCGATGATCAAGTGCCTGGTTTGTGTTTGTCTACTTGGGATGCAGAGAGAGAGAAGCAGAGACAGAGACAGAGAGACGGAGTCTTCCATCTTCTGGTTCCTCCCCCAGATGCGGAAGCGGCAGGGATGGAGTGGGCCTGGCTGAAACTGGGAGCTGGAGACTCAACCCAGGCCTGCCGTCTGGTGGCAGCAGCTCCACCCTTGGAGCTGTCACTGGCTGCCCCGCAGAGGGGACAGCAGCAGCAGAGTCAGGACTCAGAGACTCCAACATGGGAGGCACCGTCCCAGCCAGGGCTTCACTGCTAGCCCCAGGGCTTGCCCTAAGGACCCGACTTTTTAAATTTATTGTTTAAATTTTTAATTAGCTTTTAACAGAGCCAATATAGTTCTTAGATACATTCTGAACTATAGTGATATGCCATTTACCCCTCCCTCCCCCAAGGGCTTGATTTTGGAAAAAGAATTTTTTTTCCCCTTTAGATTGGTGCAAACTGTAAAGACTGATATTACCGTGTGTTGATGGAGGGGTAGGGAAGCAGGCGCTGTGTGGGATGCCAGCAGCAGTGTAGACTGACAAAGCTGAAGGGAATTCAGCCGCGGGTCAGAACTCTGAGTGTGCATATCCCTGGAGCCACTGAGTCCGCTTGTGGAGACCTGTACTGGAGGAATACTCATCTCTATACACCAAAAGCATATATAAGGGTGTTTAGTATTTGTAATAGTGAAGGTTTAGAAGCAATCACATCGCCCATCAACAGGAAAGTGATAAAATCTACATATTTTGAAGGATGCAGCTGAAACCTGGCCAGGGCTGACATCTAGTGCCGTGGTTAGGGCACTGCTCTGAAGGCCTGCAGCCCACTGGGGTCCTGGTTCCAGGGCCTGGCTGTCCTTCCAGCTCCTGCTTCCTACCAGCTCGCACCTAGGAGGCAGCAGGTGATGGCTCAAATACTTGGGTCCAGGGCCAGTGCTGTGGCATAGCAGGTTAAGGCACCTGCAGCACCAGCATCCCATGTGGGCACCGGTTCAAGTCCCAGCAGCTCCACTTCTGATCCAGCTGCTTGTTAATGGCCTGGGAAAGCAGTGGAAGATGGCTCAAGTTCTTAGGTCCCTACCCGACTTGGGAGACCCAAAAGAATCTCCTGGCTCCTGGCTTCAGACTGGCCCAGTTCCAGTCGTCACGGCCATTTGGGGAGTGAAGCAGCAGATGGAAGCTCCCTCCCTCTCTCTCTCTCTCTCTCTCTCTCTGCCTCTCCTTCTATGTAACTCCATCTTTCAAGTAAAATAAATAAATCTTTAAAAAAATACAATTTAAAAAAATACTTGGTCCCTGCCACTCACTTGGGAGACACGGACTGAGCTCCTGGTTTCAGCCTGGTCCAGCCCTAACTGTTGTAGTCATTTGAGGAGTCAGCTAGTGGACCACGAGAGATCTCTCTTTTTGTTTCTCAAGTAAATAAAAAATTAAACATAATAAAAGCTCCTTTCAGGGACATCCTGTTATTAAGAAAAAAGTGACAGGCCTACAGGAACGAGAACAATATATATAAAAAATATATATTATGTCTCTGTAATATGGATATTTAAGGAAAGCTTTCCTACATATGTTGTTAAGTGGGAAAAAAAACAGCTGCAAAAACTTGTGTACAACACCACGAATAACATTCACGGGTGTAAAAACTAAACATAGAGAGGATGGAATTCTGTTGTCAGGGTTACTGGGATTTTTCAAAATTATAAACTTAAAAACGTAACAAGTTCTGTGCTTGAAACAGGCACACACTGGCTGTATGGAACACAGTGTAGTTTACATGTGACGATGCGCATTTGACCGAGCAACTGAAATGCTGGGGGCTTGTAGCCGTACTGGGGGCCTGGGCTCAAGTCCAGCCCATCCTCCCATCCAGCATCCTGCTGATGCTCATCCTGGGAGGCGAGAGGTGACAGTGCAAGTAACCGGGTCCTTGCCACCCACAGGGGACCCAGGTGGGCTGCCCCCTCACTTTGACCTAGTCCAGTCCCTGCTGTTGTGGGCATTTAGGGAGCAAGCCAGCAGACGGGAGAGCTCTGTCTCCTCTCCTCTCCTCCCCTCTCCTCTCCTCCCCTCCCCTCCCCTCCCCTCCCCTCCCCTCCCCTCCCCTCTCCTCTCCTCTCCTCTCCTCTCCTCTCCTCTCCTTCCCTCTCTCTCTCCCCCCTCTTCTCTCTCTCTCTCTCTCTCCACTTCTCTCTCACTCTCTCTGTCTTTCAAATAAATAAAGCTTGCAAGTGGCCGGTGTCTGATTAGTTTCTTGTAGTTAGCACTGCCAGGATCCTCTACGTGTTCTAACAGCGTGTCTACGTGAGGGAGGGCATGGGTTGGGTTCTGGATGTGATCCAACCACTCAACAACAGAACAAAGAGAAAGGGCCAGCTCTAGGAACCTCCTTTTAAAGATAATGGTGTATAGCAAGGATCAGCAAATATTGTAATATTCTTCCAAGAACAGAGGTGATTGCTCATGCAAGCACCAATTTTGTAAAATGATTCAATGCTGTTTTGTATAATGATGTTATTATTCAATGTACTGTGTGAGAGACGGTTCTGTTTAAATGTGCTGACATCTTACTTAGAGTCCCAGTGTAGATGTACTGTGGAAATTCCTGTAGGAATGCTTGGGTACAATAGCAACCTATAAGAGAAAAAATTTCTCAAGATTTAGTTTCCTTTTTGACACTGTTACAAGCTGTCACGAATCCCTGTGATATGGGCTATTACTGGTAAAATTGAGTCAAGTAGCAAAGTTAAATTCTGAAGCCTTAGAAATGCAGGCTCAATGGCTCAAGAAATAACAATAATGGGGTGGCACTTGAATGTTGATATTCTGAAATCCAGGCCGCTGCTGCGGAACACATGGCTGTGTGAAAATATATGGCACGATGTGTGGGATCTGATTTGAGCAAAATGTAAAAATGTTATGGAGAGCCTGGTGGTTCAATCAGAAATTAAATGGAGAAGAAGATGCCTGGGGCCAGCACTGGGGTGCAGCAGGTTTGCTTGCGATGCCTGCACCCCTTATCAGAGTGCTGGTTTGAGGTCTGGCTGCTCTGCTTCCAATCCAGCTCCCTGCTAATGCACCTGAGAAGGCAGTGGAGGAAGGCCCAAGCACCAGGGCCTCTGCCACCCATCTGGGAGACCCGGATGGAGCTACTGGCTCCTGGCTTCTGCGTGGCCCAGCCGAGGCTGTTGCAGTCATTTGGGGAGTGAACCGGTGGATGGAAGATTCTTTCTCTGTCTCTCTTTCAAATAAACAAATAAATTGTAAAAAAGAAATGCTGATGCTCTTATATGACTATAGAGCAAGAGTTTAATGCAGGTTGGGTGAAATAAAAAACATTAGCCTAAACTCATGACTTTGAAAGACAAAGATCCCTCTTGGACTCTAAGTGGCTGTGAGGGCACTCAGCCTCCCACTAGGAATTTTCGGAAACTGTTTGAATGCGTGCCACGAGGGAAACGGGGATCCCCAGCATCCCAGGGTTCAGGTCCTCCTGCTGCTTTTTTCCAAAAGAACCAAGTATTTCCTGCAATGTGCCCCAGGCTGGGTCTTGGCATGGGAAGAGCAGGCTGGATCTGAGAGCTTTTGATTTTGGAAAGGATTAAGACGCAGCAAGAACGCTGGCTGGGTTGATTCCCCTGCAGAGGCCCCACGTACTGAACACAAAGCCTCCCCTGGGTTCCCTTTGCCACTTCTCTGTGGGCCTTAGCCACTCGCTGTCCGGCTCACTGGAAGGAGAAAAGAGGGCACAGGTGTGGGACAGCCATTGCCTACGACAGGTGCTATGGTCGGCCCATTAATCCAGCGGCAAAGCTCCGAAGACAGACACAGCAGGTGGCAGCACCATTCGCACCTGAAGTGGAGACAGCAGTGAAAGCAGCAGGGCCCCCCAGTTCCCCCAAACACAGGAGCTGCTCCCAGAAGTACAAGGAGCTCGTCTATTCGTCATGCATTGCTGCCAACAACCCGAACGTCACACTTCAGACCACACAGCCTGACTACAAAGAGTTCCTGTGGGTTGGGGAGCCAGAGGTAGTTTAGCTGGGTGTGCGTCACTCAGGATCTCCCACGAGGCTGCGACCAGAGTGTTGGCCGGGGTGCAATCGTTTTAAGACTCACCTCAGGCCCACGCCGTGGCTCAATAGGTTAATTCTCTGCCTTGCGGCACCGGCACACTGGGTTCTAGTCCCGGTAGGGGCGCTGGATTCTGTCCTGGTTGCCCCTCTTCCAGGCCAGTTCTCTGCTGTGGCCCAGGAGTGCAGTGGAGGATGGCCCAAGTGCTTGGGCCCTGCACCAGCATGGGAGACCAGGAGAAGCACCTGGCTCCTGCCATCAGATCAGCGCGGTGCACCGGCCACAGCGCGCTGGCCGCAGCAGCCATTGGAGGGTGAACCAACGGTAAAGGAAGACCTTTCTCTCTGTCTCTCTCTCTCTCTCTCACTGTCCACTCTGCTGTAAAAAAAAAAAAAAAAAAAAAAAAGACTCACCTCGGGGAAGATGCGTCTCTCAGCTCACGCATGTGGCTGCTGGTGAGGTTGTGGGCCCTTGCCAGCAGCTGGCCATGTCCTAGTCAGCCTGGGCTGCGTTCTGCATCAGCCGAGTGGCTTAAACATTGGGAGTTTGTGTCTGGGAAATCCAAGGTCAAGGTGCCTGTTGTTTCGGTTCCTGCCCGGTAGATGGTTGCTTCTCCCCGTGTCCTCACACGGCAGAGAGCAGGAGGAAGAAAGTGAGCTGTGGTCTCCCTTCCTCTTCTTACCAGGACACGGGTCCCCTCTTGGGGTGCCACCTGCTGGACCCCGTCTAAAGCTAACCACCCCCCAAGCTCTACCTCCAAATACCATTACAGGGATGTGAGGCTTCAACATGTGACAGCCAGGACACCGTTGCTTGACACAACGGTCCTTCCATAGGCGTGCTCACACGAGGCAGCTGGATTTCCTTGGAGAAGCTGAATGAATGACTGAGAGAGGGCACTGGAGACAGAGGCCACCGCCTTCTCGTACCTTAAACTCTGAAGTGACATTGTGAGGTGGGAGAGGAACACGACCAAGCCCAGCCCCTCCCAATCTAATTCTGTATCCGTCTCCAGCTCCAAACCAGTCGGGAGCAAGGCGCCTCCAGACCCTAAGTGCAGAAGACCCCCTAACTGCTCTGTTAGGGACTTTCTGACCTGCATGCATGCCCAGAGTGACCCAGTGTGGTGGTGGGTGACCTTCCAGGGGTGGCAGTAGTGGGCAACACCACCGTTTTGAGTGTGCTGTGTGCAAGAACAAAATAAAAACAAAAGCATGGTTGGTTGCAGCAAAGTGCCCTATGCCAAGGGGGAACTGCCAAGCTCCCCCAATTCCATAAAAGTACCTGTTCAGCTCTTTTTTTTTTTTTTAAAGATTTATTTGTTTACTTTAGAGGCATAGTTACAAACAGAGGAAAAGACACAGAGGGAGGTCTTCCATCTGCTGATTCACTCCTCAAATAGCTGAACAGCAGGAACTGGGCCTATCAGAAGCCAGAAGCCAGGAGATTCTCCCATGTGGGAGCAGGGCCCCAAGCACTTGGGCCATCTTCTACTGCTTTCCCAGGCCATCAGCAGGGAGCTGGATTGGAAGCAGAGCAGCCGGGACTCAAACCAGCACCCATATGGGATGCCGGAGCTGCAGGCAGATGCTTAACCTAGTAAGCCACAGTACAGGCCCCCCTGTTCAGCTCTTGATGGGGAGGGGTAGGTGGCTGTGTTGTGTCCCTTGCATGGGAGCATAAGCCCCAATAAACCGTGTCTGGCTGCAGGTTGGCCTCTTGTCAGTTATTTGCAAGTGAGTCAAAGAACCTGGGCTCGAAAAAAAAAATAAATAAAATAAAAATAAAAAAATAAAGAAAGAAAGAACCTGGGCTCGGTAACAATTTTATCATTCTTTTTTTAAAGATTTATTTTATTTATTTGGAAAGCAGAGTTACCGAGTGAAAGGGAGAGACACAGAGAGAGGCATCTTCCATCTGCTGGTTCATTCCCCCCAAATGGCCACAACAGCCAGGGCTGGGCCAGGCTGAAGCCAGGAGCCTGGAACTCCATCTGGGTCTCCCATGTGGACGGCAGGAGCCTGAACCCTTGGGCCGTCTGCTGCTGCTTTCCCAGGTGCATGAGCAGGGCGCTGGAGCGGAAGTGGAGCATCAGGAAGCAGAGCTCATATGGGAGGCCAGCATCGGCGGCGGTGGTGTAACTCACTGCGCCATAACGCTGGCCCCAACGCTATCACTCTGCCATGTTCTGTCTGCCAGAAGTGAGGCACGCGGCCAGCTCGCACTCAAGGGGAGGGCAGTGTCCAGGGGCAGATACACCAGGGAGCAGAGCTCGCTGGGACCGTTTTCTAGGCTATCTGTAGTAAGTTCTGAGAAGGTAACACAAGAAAAGACCTCCGTACTGCGCTGGGGCGCGTTGAGCCTAAACATCTGCAATTATCGGGGTGAGGACTTGGTGCAATGTTTAAGCCTCCAGTTGGGTTGCCTGTGCCCCATCCTGGATGGCTGGGTTCAGGTTCCTGGTTCTGCTCCCAGTTCTGACGTCCTGCTTATGCACACCCGGGAGGCGGCAGCTGATGGGTCCTTGTCACCTACACGGGAGGCATGGATTGAGCTCCCTGCTACCGGCTTCAGCCTGGCCCAGCCTTAGCCATGGCAGGCATCAGGGAAGTGAGCCTGCCGATGGAAGCTCTCTCTGCCTGCTGCTGCTTTTTGGCTTCTTCTTGGACAATAATTTGGAAAAGCAATAATTATAGCCCAAACTATACAGACGACACAAACAAGCTGAGCCTGCAGGAAAAACCTTGTGACTACGATGATAGCACTTGAGAATGTTAATATAAAACGTGCTAGCAGGTGGTGGAAATGCACGCAGAAGGCTTAAAAAGTTTGTTTTTATTGACTATGGGACAAATACATAAAGTGGTATTTATAAAATACATGCAAGCCATAAAGGAGAGTGGTAAAATTAGGCTGCATGACTGGGAGAAGGGATGACAATGACTTTGGGAGGTGCTGACTTGCCTTTCCCGCACCCTGCAGGGGTCACCATCGTGCCACGTTGTGCTACCACAGACCTTTGCAGCGCCAAAGGTTTCCTTGCCCTTGGCCTTCCACAGATGCAATCACGTGCATTTCTGTGTGATTTACTGCCTTCTCTCACGACTGTGTTTCTGAGGTTTATCCATCTTCATCTGAAGTTTATCCATCTGATGTCTTCACCATGATGTTTTCAATTTGAGCCAAACCTGACTAAACTCCTCACCCACTGCGCTGAGACAAGAGCAGATGCCGCCTTATCATTTGTGTCACCAGTCTTCCTGGTCACCTCCAGCTACAACACTGTATGACTACAACTCACCCATGTGTCTACTGTTGGACATCTGGGTTGCTGCCAGCTGGGGCTGGCACTGTGGTGTAGCGGGTAAAGCTGCCGCCTCCAGTGCAGGCTTCCTATATGGGCATCGGTTCGAGTCCCAGATGCTCCACTTCCGATCCAGCTCTCTGCTATGGCCTGGAAAAGCTGTAGAAGATGGCCCAAGTCCTTGGGCCCCTGCACCCGCGTGGGAGACCCAGAAGAAGCTTCTGGCCTCAGATCAGCGCAGCTACAGCTGTTGTGACCAACTGAGGAGTGAACCAGTGGATGGAAGCGCGCGCTCTCTCTCTCTCTCTCTCTCTGCCTCCCCTTCTCTCTCTGTGTAACTCTGCCTTTTTTTTTTAAAGATTAATTTATTTATTTGAAAGAGTTACAAAGTGAGAGGAGAGGAAGAGAGAGAGAGGTCTTCCATCTGATGGTTCACTCCTCAATTGGTTGCAACAGCTGGAGCTGTGCCAATCCGAAGCCAGGAGCCAGGAGCTTCTTCTGGGTCTCCCACGTGGGTGCAGGGGCCCAAAGCCTTGGGCTATCTTCTACTGCTTTCCCAGGCAATAGCAGAGAGCTGAAGCAGAAGTGGAGCAGCTAGGTCTCGAACTGGTGCCCATATGGGATGCTGGTGCTTCAGGCCAGGGTGTTAACCTGCTGTGCCACAGCGCCGGCCCCAACTCTGCCTTTCAAATAAATAAATAAATCTTTAAAAAACATTGCTGCTATGAACATCACTGAATCTGTCTCCTGGCACATTTGTGGCCAAGTTTCCTGCAGGAACATTCCTGGGAGAGGAACTAGTGGATGCAGGTACGTGGGCTTTCAGAGATGATGCCAAAGTGTTTTCCAAACTGGCTGTGGTGGTTCACACTCCCACCAGCAGTGAGTGAATAAACATCTCAGTTGTTCCAAATCCTATCCGATATTTGATAGTGCCTGCCTTTTTTATTTTTGCCAATCTTGAAGATATAAAATGCAGTCTCAGTGAGGTTTTGATTTGCACCTCACATGGGTGAGTGTATTCAGTGGCCAGGTGAGACTCTGAACTCTATACTCAAGTCTTCAGCTATACATTGTTGTCACCTTAACATTACGTTTGAGCAAATTCTTCGGTTGAGAGTTAAAGGCAGGGGTCATGGTTGTGGTGCATCCGGTGGAGACCCTGCTTGCAACACCAGCATCCCATATGGGCGCTGGTTTGAGTCCCAGCTGCTCCACTTCTGATCCAGCTCCCCGCTAATGTGCCTGGGAAAGCAGTGGAAGATGGCCCACGTCCATGGGCCTCTGCTACCCACGGCGGGAATCCAGATGGCATTCCAGGCTGCTGGTTTTGGCCTGGTCCGGCCCCATTTGGGGAGTGAACCAGCAGATGGAATATCCTGCTCTTTCTCTGTCTCTCTGTTCTTCAATAAAATGCAAATAGATAAATTTTAAAGAAGAACAACAGCAACATTCAAAAGCCAATGCTTTCCACAGGTACTGAACGTGTCCATTTATTCTGGTGTATTGTGTGAAGGTGTTGTGAAGGGATTGAGGGGGCAGTGAGCGGTGAGCCCCTCGTCTGTGCACCATCTCCACTGCACAAACGAAAGGATTTGACCCCTGGAGGTGGACAAACTTGTCCCTGACACAGAAAGTAGCAGACAGGGCTGCTTTGAAAGGCTTAAATAGAAACTGCTTACTAAGAGATGTATAGGGGAGGGTTAATAAAGGCATTGCTCCCCCTAGCTGTTAGTCGGCATTGGCAATTTTGCATTGTAACTATGCTGAAGTCGGGATGGATTGAAATGTAACAAGGTGAGGTCACATCCTCATTGGACTATACCCAGGAAGCTGGTTCCAGGACAAGCCAAAGTTCCAAGTACGAAGTCAGCTGCACGTGGGCAGGCAATCAGGTGATCAGACGAGCTGGTGGCCGTCTGTTCTTAGGGGTGGAACTGAAGAAATGGCACCTGCCAGCGTTGGGATTAATTATAGGATCAGCCTGGACCCTAGGTGCTCCAGTGGGCTTGACTTGGGCTGGAGTTGGGCAGGGGCAGGATAAATTGGGTGCTAGTGCTGGGTGCTGCTACTGTGTGCTTTGACCTTCTCTCTGCCAAAGTTAGCACAGAAAATAAACCAAGATGACTTCAACTCATGGATTGTTGGAGTATAAGCCTACATTTTTGCAAAGCAATTTATAACAGCCATCAAGAGCTGAAAAAGATTCCCCATTTTTTGACCATGAATGCTACCTGTAAGAATCTGCCCGCTCAGTTGGGTTATTGTAGATTAAAGTAAATTCATTCAAATTATCTTAAGAAAGGCCCTACAGAAACCTAGGAAAATGCAAGCATCCAGCCTCAGGAAGTGCAGGCTGGGGGTGGCTGCGGGCACAGCGGGGGTTCTCAGGCTGTGCCTCTGCTCCCAGGGCTGCCATCTCTCTGCTCTGGCTTTTCTTCACCATCTGACTCTTGCTTCTGAAGCTGCCACGGCCCCAGTCAGGCCCCAGTCACCTTCCGGCAAGATCACCTCTTCACTGGACTCTCAGCATCTCCTGGTTAACTCTTGAGAGCGGAATCTGATTGGCCGATCTTTCCAAACAAGGCAAGCAAGACTCTCCTGGCAGTCTCTGGGTTGGCTGCCCTGGGACCAGATGTCCTCCAGTGGTCCAATGTGCTCAGGCTCAGGGGGCCTGCCCACAGTTGCTTAGTGAGGTGGCCAGCGGCAGGCCCAGGTGTCCACATAAAAGTCAAAGGCTGTGGACAGGCAGACACTGTGATGGACATCTCCAGAAGAGGAAACTAAGACAAAGAGGGGGACCAAGAGGTGCATGGACGTGCTCTTCTAGAACGCGCGCGCGCGTACACACACACACACACACACACACACAGAGTGCCCGTCTACTGTGATAATTACGAGCTGCCTACAGTGATGGCTTTTTTAAAGAATACTAAAGAACACGGGAACAAGGTCATAAAATAACATTACAAGAAAAAAAAAGGCAACAAAGCTGCACATACAGGATGATCAGAATTTTCTAAGAAAAAAATTGCACATGTACTTTTTAATCCGTATGGGAAAGCTAACGGGTTAGCTGTGCGGTAAGGGACGGTATAAAAGTTCTTTGTTTGGTGGTACAGATCTCATTTTTATAATGGGGACATTATACACGTTCAGCCACGGCAACTGGTCCCTGGGGCGCCCGGCTGTCTCCCCACGGGCCCCGCCCCTCTCGCTCGCCGCGCCCCTCCCTGCCCCCACCCCAGCGCCTTTCTGGCGGCGCCAGGCTTCGGCTACCTCCGTGCGCGGCCCGCCGGCTTCCGCCTTCCGGTCGGCGCGCGGACTCTGGCCGGCCCATGCTCGCACCATGGCTCCGCTGCGCTTCTCCGCTAACCTGTCCTGGCTGTTCCCCGAGCTGCCCGGCCTTCCTGCGCGGCTCCAGGCCGCCGCCCGCTCCGGCTTCGAGGCGGCCGAGGTGGCCTGGCCGTACGCAGAGGACCCCGAGGCGCTGGCGCGCGCGGCCAAGGATGCCGGGCTGCGGCTGGTTCTGATCAACACGCCCCCGGGTGCGCTGCGGGGCCCGGCAGGGCGCGCGGGCCGCGCGGGTGCCCGAGCTAGCACCGAGCCGCTTTCTCTCCGCAGGAGACCAAGAAAAGGGGGAGATGGGGCTGGGGGCCATTCCCGGAAGACAGGTGGCCTTCCGAGAGGGGCTGGAGCAGGCCGTGCTGTACGCCAAGGCCCTGGGCTGTCCTAGGTACCCTGCCCCCGCCCCTCCCCCTTGGTGACCTGACCCTGCCTCGGGGTCGAGGTCGGGAGCTGGAGGGGTGGGGTGGGGCTTGGCAGCGCCCATGTCAGAGCGCCCCGGCCCTCACCCCCTCCAGACGCAGTCCTTCTGTATTTTATCTGTCGTGTGCTGTCCCGCTCACCATTTTCGTGTCATCCTATGCGGGGGTGCGGCTCAGACCAGGGAGATAGCAACAGATGTCCAGGGCCCACAGGAAGCTGTGGGAGCAAGGCAGGCACCTGAGCTTGTCTGGGACCAGAGAAAGCTGCTCGGGGAAAGAGGGCCGTTGGCCTGAGTGGCAGGTCAGAGAGGCAAGAGGAAGCCGTGAGGCTGGGGAAGCCGTGAGGCTGGGGATTGGTCTGGGGTTGGGAGAGCCTGGAGCTTCTGCTGCCAGATGCCTGTGGCTGAAAAAGACAGGTGGCGATGGGGAGAGAGGTAGAAGGCGTAAAGGGGCTGTGCCCACCAATGTCACCTCCTACAGAGGTCACACAGGCTGAGCAGAGGTATCCTGGTGACACAGGGGCACTACTGGGGCATGAGGGTAAGGAGAGGAAGCAGGCAAGCAGCCAAGAAGGGCGAGGTCAGGATGGCTTTTAAAGATGAGACCCAAGCCTGCTTGGGAGGACCTGGGGACAGGAGGTTGAAAGCAGAGGGGGTGAGAAAGGATGGACTTCCAGGGGTTGCCGGGAAGGTGTCTGGGAAAGGCCTAGGCCTCAGGCCGACACAGGAGTGTCTCGGGGCTCTGGGCCGGACTGCATGCTCACGGAGATGGGTGAGCCAGCATACCCAGAGCTGTCCTGGCAGCGCTGTGCAGGGAGCCGAGGGAGGGAAGGCTTCTGGTCCCATCTGCCCCCCAGGGTTCACCTGATGGCTGGCCGAGTACCGCAGGGGGCTGATCGGGCAGCAGTCCGGGAGGAGATGGAGACGGTGTTTCTGGAGAACCTGAGGCATGCGGCTGGGGTTCTGGCCCAGGTGAGACGAGTGGAGACACATGTAGACATACTGCGTGTGTACCGGAGCGGGTGTACAGTGGGGAGAGCACATGAGGCAAAGGCAGGCGCTGGCCAGCGAGAGGCTGGCAGGGGCAGCCTTGGGGAGCAGCTGTGCTCACAGCATCTGACGCGGTGCCAGGAGAACCTCGTGGGACTGCTGGAGCCCATCAACACCCGCGTCACGGACCCCCGATACTTCCTGGACACGCCCCAGCAGGGTAGGACCCCTGGCCCGCTCCGTCCCTTTTAGTCCCTGTGCTCTCTGAGTCTCATGGCCCGGGCTCGGCTTCTCCCCCAGCGGCAGCCATCTTGCAGAAAGTCGGAAGACCCAATCTGCAGCTCCAAATGGTGAGTGGATGATGGGGAGTGCCGAGGGCCCACGTCCCCAGATGCGGAAGAGCAGGGCCTGACCAGTGCTCCGGTCTCCAGGACGTGTTCCACTGGCAGATCATGGACGGGAACCTGACAGGAAACATCCGCGAGTTCCTGCCCATTGTGGGTGAGGGTCCCCTTCCCCGTGCGAAGTCCTATGCCCACCTTTCAGCTTCCCCTTCTGTCCCTCAGGCCTTGGCGGGAGCCTGGCCCCACATCTGCCCACATCTGTCCCCAGGCCATGTGCAGGTGGCCCAGGTCCCAGGTCGAGGGGAGCCCAGCAGCCCTGGAGAGCTGAACTTCCCCTACCTATTCCAGCTGCTGGAAGACCAAGGCTACCAAGGCTTTGTGGGCTGCGAGTATCGGCCCCAAGGTGAGGGGCAGAGAGGGGATCTGGGCATGCTCAGAGCCCTGGCGGGACAAGCAGTGCATGGGCCAGTTTCCCTCTCCCTGGGTAGAAATGCCACTCCCACTCCCTCCTGCAGGAGACACCGTGGAGGGTCTGAGTTGGCTCCGTTCCTACTGGGACAGGCGGGGCCGCCCACAGGCTGACCAGTGAGGCCCTGACACCACCCAGATGCCTCTCAGGGCCAGGGACCGAGAATCCCAAGTCTGAATTAAAGACGCCTGCTGACCATTTTCATGTGTCTGTTATGGGTCTGGGGGGAGGACACACAGTGTCTAACACTTCCGTTTCTCTTGTGTCCCCGTCCACTGAGGGGACGTGAGACAGCTCACACTGACTCCTCCAGTCGGTGCCAGGGCTCTGAGCGGCTGGGAGAGTGCTGGAGCCCATGTCCTTTACAGATGAGAAACCACGGGTCCAAGAGCAGAGGGGCTCGGTGGTGGTCCTGGGTGCTTCAAAGGCAGAGCTGGGGTTGGAACCAAGAAGGCTAAATGTCCAGATCGAGCAGTGACGCCCAAGGTGGGCAGGTGGCCCACAGTGGTCAAGACTGGGCAGCAGGATTCAGGAAGGGGAGCTCTGCTGAGTGCTCACCACCTCCTGTGAAGAACCAACTCCTGGACGCCACCAGGGAGCAGGAAGGAGGAGTCCTCTTCTGGAAGGGCCCAGCGGTGATGGGCACCTCAGGCAGCTGGCCTGACCCTCTGGAGTCCGCGGCTGGGCGGCGGCTGTGCACGTTTAGGGCAGGCAGCCCTGAGCCTTCAGGGACACTCAGCTTCTCCTGCCATGGGCCAGAAGACCTGGTCAGTCCTGCCTCGGGGGCATTGCCCAGTTGCAGGATTCCAGTGGTGACTCAGCGCTGCCTCACAGGAGGCGGGTCCACAGGGTGAAACAGGCTGTGTTGATGACGGACTCCAGGTGGTGGTAGGTGGAGACCAGCTGGGCAGGGGGGCTCTCGCTGTCCTGGGACTGGACGGGGAAGGGCTCTCGGAAGACCACTGTCAGAGACTGTGGGAAACAGCGGGTGTGCTGGTCAGAGGAGGCTGTGGGTGGGGACAGGGAGCAGGGCTGGGGAAGAGTGGGTACCCCAACCTCAGCAAGCTCCCAGGTGGAGCACTTAGGGTACGGCCTCCCACTGGCTGAACCCCCTCTTCTCACCGTCTTTCCCAGGTGTGAGTCCAGAAACACTAGCACAAAACAGTCAGTGAACTTCTGGTTCAGCACAACCTGCAGTGAAGCACACAGGGAGCCGGGGTGAGGCCGCCCCACGGCAGGGGCAGGGGCAGGGGCTGCCGCCTCCTGCAGGGCACCTGTGGAGACCTGCCCTCACCTGCATGCCTGTCACTCAGGCTCGTGTTGCCAACGTGGACCTCTACCTGCACCCTCCCTGGCTTGCCAGCCTGTCTGCATCTCCTCAGGACGAGAGCAGCACTCGGGCCAGAGATGCTGTGCAAAGCCTGGCACACTGTAGCCAACCAAGGAAGGAGGGCTTGCCACCCTGGGCACAACCCAACCTTGTCACCTGCCTGCTCCTGGCTCTCAGCACTCTGGCCTCCTGTGGGCCAGTCCCCCTCCGTCCACCTGCTCCCTAACGCACAGCTACGTGATCGGTCCCGTGGCGACTTCTCTTCCCCAGGCTTCAGCCCCCCCCCTCCCCCACCAGTTCATGCTCCGCTCCTGGCTGGTTCTCTCCCCTGAGCTTCATCTCTTCTAGACGGTGAGGAGCCTCGTGGGCCTCGCTCTCAACCTGACCCTGCTGTACTTGGCGCCGTTGCCCCCGACCCACTGCTGCTCAGTGTTCTCGCCACCCAAGGAGCACCCCCACCTGCCCCTGCCACCTGCACTGCTGAGCCTCACCTGACTGGCTGCAGCTTCACTACAGGGCTCTTTGTATATCTGGAAGTGAACAGGCCCATGTTGCAGGACCCCTCGCAGGCCCCGACTGCTTCCGCATTGGAAGGCTGCTCTGCACCTGCTCTCCTGGCCCCAGCGCTCGCTGGGTGCACCTCCCCACATGCCTGTCCACCACCATCACTCCTGTCTTGAACGTGGGACACATCCCCAGCGATGCTGCCAAGATGCAGATCCTGAGTCTGTACGTGGAGTGGGACCCGAGAGGGTCGCTGATGCTGCTGGTCTGTGGACCACACACTCTGAATATCGGCTTTAAGGCCCAACACGTGCTTTCCGGTCCTCCACTTCTGAGCCCAGGCGCTAGGTTCTGTGTGCTCCAAGGGCTATCAGTCCTGAGCTTGGCCCTGGAATCTGACACCAGGGTTCAGGCTGTTGGTGAGCCTTTGCGGACAGAGCTCTTGGGTAATTCCCAACAAATCACCTACTGCAGCTCGATGCTCAGTGCTCCTAGGGTTTTATCCCGTTCCATGAAGGCCTCCCTGCAGAGCTGCCTGTTTGGTCAGCCTGGGGCTCCTTGAGGGGACACCTGTCACCTCACTTGAGGATTCCTGTGTTTCCCCCTTTCAGAGGTGCTCAGGGGGACTTACCAGGTACTGAGTTCCCAAGTCTGGACTCTGGAAATGGCGACAGCTCTGAGGGAAGCGGCTTAAGAGAACCTTGATCAGGCTCTGGTACCAGGAGACCGTCATGGACAGGAAGCAGTCCTGGGAGAGGGTGCACAGGCCTGAATGCTGTCGCAGTCCCCATGGAGACTCCTGTGCCCTCCATGCTGGCTGCTTGTGGAATGCTGGCACCCACCCCAGCCCTGTGTGGAGGCCCCAGGTCTTACCAGCTGGGGGTCAATGTCACCAATGGACTTGGCATGGACTGCTTCCAGGAGCTCCTCCAGCTCTGCCAGGGCAAGGCGACCTCCCAGCCGCAGCCGATCAGGCCCCGGAGGCTCCAGCAAGAAGAGGCGCTTCCAGAGGGTGTCCCGACGGCAGTGGCCTCCAGCCAGCCGGACCAGCTGTGACAGCCGCGCTCGCGCCATACCCACCTCTGCGGCCAGTGGTGGGAACAAAGGGGCTGCTCCAGAGGCTAGAGTAAGCCCCGAGGCCTCCCCGGGGCTGCCGGCTGAGCTCCCTGGAGCCTCAGGCTCGGGCGGCAGCCTGGGGGGCTTCCGAAACCGGCGCATGTCAGCAGTGAGTCGTGGGAAGAGCTCTCGTTGGCTGGTGAGCACCACGAAGAACTGCAGCCTGGGTGGGGAGAGGGGTGAGAGCAGTGATCAGGGCAAGAGCTGGGGGCAGGTGGGGCAGTGGGGGCATCGCAGGCGGGGATTTGCTGACCGCAGGACATGCCGCTCGGCCTCTCCTTGCTCCTCAAAGGGTGCGGCACAGTGACAGACGAGCAGAGACACGTCAAAGTCGTCCTGGTGGCGAAGTCCCTCGGAGTCCAGGTAGGAGCCAGAGCTACATGGTGGGCGGGATGTCAACCTCAGCCCTGTTCTGCCCCAGAAGACGTGCGTCTCCCTCTCTACTGCAAGCACGGCCCAGCCTCAGCCCCGGCAGCCTCACCTGTGCCATGCCGACACCAGGGCATATTCGTTATGCTCTGGGCCCCCTGGCCGGGCCATGCGCAGTGGCTTCATGTGGTAAGAGCTGGCGTGGTCAGCCACGTAGTTGTACAGCTGGTGGGCGGCGATCAGTGGTGTGGGCAGCTCCAATGTTCCTGAGGGGAAGTTACAGGAGACAGCAGACACTGAGCCTTGGATGGGAGTAGCCAAGGCCTTGTTTTCCTGGGGACACTGAGGTGGGGTGAAAGTGGCTCAGAACAGAGGCAGGGTCCACATACTACAAGGTCCAAACTGTGACATGAAACTGACAGTGAAGAACCTCAGACGCAGGACAGAGCATGGCAACATGGTATGAATGCGATGGCACGAACCTTGGTAAATGTGGTTGCGGCCGAAGTGGGGTCCATCAGGGTGGTGGGCCAGGAAGTGCCGCAGGAAGGTGGTGAGGTGGTAGCCGTGTCGCAGCACCAGGTGGGCGCCCAGCACGTGCTGGTGCACGAGGCGCAGGTGGAAGTCGTAGCTGAACGAGTGGACATGCATCAGGTCCCTCACCTTGTCGCACTCCTCTGTGAACAGCATGGACAGCTGGGGAGGTGGCAGCAGGGGACGATGTGAGGGTGCGTGGCACAGGTGGCCCCGCACACACTTCCCTCCTCCCAGGGGAGCCTCATGCCCCTTGCTGCTCCCCAGCAGAGCTCTCTGTGCCAGCACAATGGGTGGGGGATGCTCCCCTCCTCACATCTGCATCTTTCCCACTGTGCTCTAACTGTTCTGAGACTGGGCCTTCGGCTGGATCTCGGGTTCCACTAGAGTGTGGCACGGACCCACTGACGCAGCAGGTATTTGCTGAGTATCTGCCGTGTCCCCACCAGCTATTGTTGGAGATGCCGGGGGCCCCTTGGGGAACAGAAACAAGCCCCTGCCCTCCAGAAGCACAGTCTAGTTGTGGGCGATGAGACGCATCAGACGAAGTGAGTCAGTTGCACAAAGGATGCCTCAAAAATGGTGCTGGGGAAGATAAGGCGGTGGTCTGGAGGGCAGGGGGCGCACATGTTGCTGCAAAGCTCTTCCTGCTCCTTCCCTCCTCGCCAGCCTCATCTTCCCATCGTTCTGAAAGCTTCATCTGAACATGCCTGCCAGCGCTGGGCCGGGCATGGGGCAGGAGCTTCTGATGGAGATCACCTTTACTCAAAGTGTGTTAACAGGGGCTGGCGCTGTGATGTAGTAGGTTAAGCCTCCACCTGCAGCGCCAGCATCCCATATGGGTGCTAGTTCGAGTCCCAGCTGCTCCACTTTCGATCCAGCTCCCTGCTGACGTGCCTAGGAAAGCAGTGGAGGATGGCCCAAGTGCTTCAGCCCCTGCACCCACGTGGGAGACCTGGGGGAACCTCCTGGTTTCAGAGCAGTTCAGCTCCATCTATTGTGGCCATTTTGGGAGTGAACCAGCAGATGGAAGACCTTTCTCTCTGTCTCTCCCTCTCTCTGTAATTCTGCCTCTCAAATAAATAAATAAATCTTAAAAAAAAAAAAAAAAGTGTGTTAACAGCTGGGTGAGGGCTGCTGGAGTGGCAGACTACATGGCCCGCTGCTGGGGGCATCAGGCTTAGGTGTTAACAGGGAAGGAGAGAGCTTCTGTCTTGATGTCCTCCTGCACCCTGGGGAAAATGTGAAGGTCTTCATAAAGTTAGAGGGGATGTGCTAAACGGGAATCAGTCAGGATGAGTCCCCAAAACCGTCATGGACTAGCTGTGTGTCTTGGCCCCACTCACGTAGCCTCTGTGAACTGAGTGTCCTTATTTGTGCAGTGGGACTGAAATGCTCCTCTTTGCTGAGTCCACGCTCACACACCAATCACTTGAAACAGCAGTAATAATGAGGCCATCTAGAAACCCGAGTGTGCTTAGCGGTCAAGTGGGTGCCGGGTCAGCCGGAGATCGGGGCAGGGAAACCAGAAGGAAGCTGTGGAGCATAATGGGGTGGGGTCTTCCCTCTAATGCTACAGGCAGGTGTGAGAGGACCTGCTCACCCGTGCTCCCTTTTGAGCACGCTGGCCCAGGTCAGTTCCTACATACAACGTCACCATGCTTTTATGGGGTCCTCTTACCCTGGGGTTTCTTGTGACCAGGTATCCATACTCAAGTCAAAGGCATCTATGGGCTGGAGAGGAACTGTCCAGACCTGAGGGCTCTAGACAATGGAGAGGTGTCTGTCTTGTCTGTACTGGATCCAAACAGATCCTGATCTCTCAGAAACGAGGAGAAGAGAAGGCACAGGCCCTCGTGTGCTGCTCCTGGCAACATGTAGGAGCTGCACTAACACAAGTATAGCAAGAGCTTCAGGGCCCTGACTCATTCTGGCCCTGGCCCTCCTGGGGTACAGAGGCCCCGCCCTGGGCAGAACTGGGGTATGCTGTGTGGGAGAGAGCCCTAGTCCTTACTCTAGGTGTCAGTGACTGTGCTGACAACACTAGGACGCCTCAACTCCCGACTGGGCCGGGGGCATCCACCTAAACACGGGCTATCCCTTGTGCTCCAGTGTCCCCGCTGTCCAGCTGTCTGTTACGGATGACCACAGTGCCAGCAGGACCAGGCCAGACCAGCCACTAAGCTGGACAACCTTTTGCCTCGGTGCAACAGTTGGATGGACTTGGACTCCAGGGTCAGATGGGCAGTGGGTCTAGTCATGGTACCAGAATGACCACTGGCCTAGTCAGGACATGGCACCAGATCAGTCACTGGGCCGGCCTACTCACAGCACACTGGGGCCGTACTGACCGTGCCTGAGCCTGAGTCGCCCCATATTCCTGTTCTTGCCACATACCTGAGAGTTGACAGCTTGCCCCATTGGGATCCGGGAACATTCCAAGGCAAACTGTTTGACACAAAAGTAACAGCCCTGGAGGGAGGAAGAAGATGAGGTCAGGAGGGCAAGATACAGGGAGGCCTGGCGCCGCCCCCCAGTGCTCCCCAGCTCACCTGGAAAGTCAGCTCCATGAGGATGATGCCCCCGGGCAGTGCCCGCTGCAGGTGGTAGGTGGTGACGGAAGATCCAGAACTCTGAAGACAGGAGAAAGAGGGCAAGGGCTGGGGACTCGCCAGCCTCGAACCAGCAGGGTGGAAGGCTCCTGGGTCCCTGACTTTAACAGTGCAGTGACCTCAGTACATCATGCAGGGCCACCGGGAAATGTTTCAGGGCCAGTGGCACTGGAGTCTGGGTGCTGTTGGCTTCGTTACATGACAGTGAGTTACCTTGGGGCTCCCCTCAGTCTTGGTTTTCGGGCAGGAGAAGGAGCCTCGGCCCTCTGTTCCAAGGACAGCCATGGCCCGCAGCCGGCTGGTACTGCAGAAGGGGAAGGGGGAAACGAGGATGAGTAGGCCGGAGGTGAAGCCTTGCAGCTGTCAGCCCGAGTCCACTTTACATGGAATCATTTTGCAGGACAGGAAATAGGCCCGCGGAGGGGAGCAGCTTGGCCAGGTCCATGGTGAGTAGGGGCAAGGCAGGGCCCAGAGTGCAGGCACAGAGAGCAGGGCAGGGCTCCTGCAGCTACTGCTGCCAGGCGAGGCGAGGACAGTGCCCCTCAGGAAGGCTCCCCGACTCGTGAGGGCGAGGCAAAGGCAGGAGGCCTTGAGGCATGTCTGAGTTTCCATTAGAAAGATCGAAGTGTGTGAAGGTGCTTTGCTCTCATGACTGGGGAAGGCTGGCTGGTCCTCGCAGACGAGCAGCAGGGAAGGCGCCACCAGCCCAGCAAGGATCAACCTGGAAGGCTGAGGAGGACCCACCTGTTCCCCGGGGAGCTACAGAACTGCTGGGGTCAAAGCCTCTGGCAGAAGAAACAGCCCATTAAACTCTCAAGGGAATCAAACGAGACTGGAAGTAGTAATGGGTGATCACTAAAGACTGGTAAGGAAGGCAGGCCTGACTTGAATTTTTGTTCCAGAGACTTTTAAAACACAGTTGTCGTATTTTAAAAAGGAATTCAGACTGGCGAGAAGGACATCACTGACTGGACAGAGACCACACTGAGGACTGAGAGAGGCTCCTAAAGCAGGGGACTGGTGGCGAGGGGCAGCTCCTCCCCTGGGCACGGGAGGGGGCTCACCTGCGGGCAGGTGATGGGGGCCGCAGCGGCACCAGCGCGAAGCCCGTGCTCTGCAGGTACTGCACGTACTGCTGCAGGAAGGCCAGGCTCAGCTCCTTCAGCCAAGGCTCCTCCCGGGCTCCCGGCGGAGGCGCATCCAAGCACTCGCAGCTGCTGGGGGCCTCCCGGCTCCCAGACCCCGACTCGGGCCGATGGCGTCGCTGTGGGAGATTAAAGGGGGTTTGACCCGCTGTTGACCACCCTGCCAGGGGTGAAGGGACGATGACCTCACAGGAGAAAGCTGAGCTTGACTCTCACCTGCCCCTCAAGGGGCCCCGAGGTCTCCGGGGGCCCGTGCAGCCAGGCAGCCGGGTCAAAGAGCAGGGCTGTCGCACAGTAGTGCACCAGGCGGGATGACTGCTTCAGGGTCTCCAGCTCCCCAGCCTGGGGAAATGGGGCAGTGAGCACTGTAGCAGTGGCCAGCGAAGGGTCACAGGAGGCCCGTGGAGGACGCAGACTGGGGTCATGTCTTGGTGTCACTCACACTGATGGGCATGCTGGCGGGGGCGGAGCGCTGCTGCCATGTTACAAACAGGTTCTCCATCTTCATCTGGCGCTCCAGCTCTGCGGGTTGGGGGCATTAGTGGTAGCCTCAGGAGCTGGCACCTCTTTCCCACTCTGAGGCCACAGACCTCCCCTGCCCAGTGCTGGGCCCAGGGCCCTCACCTCTGCGCTCTATCATCTTGATCTCCAGGAACTGCTGCCCATGGTAGGTGATAGGATCGGGAGGTCTGGGCACAGGACCGAGTGCGGAGCTGGGACGAGCAGCTGTGATATCCCTCAGGGCTTCGTCGAAGGGGAATGTGTCCAGGGGAAGGGGACCCCCACCACGAGAGGACCCGCTCAGCCGGCCCTGCCCCCGGCTCAGCGGGGGGCTCGCGCTGCGGATGAGGGCCTCCACCTCCATGGCCGGCAGCAGGAATGGGTTCGGCTCCTGAGGGATGGAGCATCCCAGCAGCTCACAGCCTTGACCTCAACCCTCTCCCCCGCTGTGGCTTCTTCTCTCACTCTCCCTCCCCACCACCTCTGCCCTCAGTCTGTCCCTTCTCCAGCTTCTGAGCTGGTGCCTCTTTGGCCCCTCAGCAGGCGCATCTAGAGGAGGGAGCTAGAAGGTGGGCACCTTTTCATCGCGCACTGGGAAGTCCAAATGGCCATAATGATGGAAGAGCCCGAGCTTCTGGCTGAGCAGGCAGAAGATGAGATGGGCCCGTGCATTCTGCCACTGCACGAGGCGAACCAGTGCTCGGCCCAAGGCCGCCCCTAGGTCTGGAGCCCAATTGTAGGTCAGCAGCTGCAGCTGGAGGTCAGAGGTCAGGGTTAGTGTGACCACAGAACCCCTCCTACCACCCAGTCCCTATCCCCACATTTACCTTCTTGTCCATGACCTCCAGCAGCAAGAGCCTCTGCCGAGGAGCACTCCTCCCGGAGCTCCCGTCACCTCCTGGCTCAAAACGCTGCAGGGCTTTGGCAGCTACAGGGTGGGGAGGGGCACTGTGAGGATCTAGGGGCAGAGCTCCTCGGTCCTATGCCCCTGCAGGGTCAGAGGCCACCAGTCACTCTGACCCCCTTCTCCAGACCATGTCCTCACCCTGCTGGGTGGGCCGCCTCCACTGTGCAAAGTTCCTTCCCAGAAGCAGCAGGTGCCTCTCAGCTGCTGGACGGGGGGCTGGGCCCAGCTGCCCAGGGGAACGAGGACTGAAGACCTCTGGCTCAGAACCCCTGTTGGAGGGAGGGGTGGAAAGAAAAGAGACCACATGCAGCCCCGTGCCCTGGGCCTGGCTTATACCTCTCCTAGCTCAGCCTCCATGGGTTAGGCCTCCTGTGGGCTCAGCTTTTAGGAAGTGTGGAAAAGTTCCCTTTAATCCCAGGAGATCTCAAACTCACAACTGCTGCTCAAAGACACGGACACTGGTGTCTCCAGCCATTGAGGTCACCAGGGTGGTGAATTCAGACAGGATGGATGGGAGGAGGAAGCGGGATACCATGTGGGTGGAGCTTCTGGACACGGAGGTGCAACCTGCAGGGCAGAGAAGTCACTGTGGGGCTGCAGGATGGAGCCCAGGCCAGGGAGTCCAGGGATGGGAGAGGGGGCTGGGGTCTCACCGATATGAACCATAAACTCCATCCAGCGCTGAGTGACACGCGCAAACACAGGGTGCAGCGTCCCCACCTCACCTTCTTCCAGCTGTGTTGTCCGGCGTCTAATGATAGAGCAGGGGTTAAGAACCTCACAGACATCCATACGAACCAAATGCTTGTCTGCGACTGCATACCCATACCCTCCGGTGACCCAGCAACACCGCCACCACCACACACCTCTGTCTCTGAGCTCCAGAATCTGGGCCTGGTGCCCGCTCAGTTCCACCAGGCGTCCGAACACTCTCAGTCTTATGACGCCTCCGACCACGATTGTCTTCCGGCCGATCCAGGATAATGTCATCAGTTGTTTTGGGGGAACCCAAGTCCCCACCTTCTGTTTTACTCTGGGGGCAATGCAGTGAATGAGGAAGGGCTATCGGGAAGAGGAAAGGGGAGGACAGTGGTGTCATGCAACAGTAATGAGCCTGGAGGATGTGGAGGCCTGGGATCAGGCCCTGGCTTTCCAGAGGCCAACTGGGCAGCCGTGGACAGGACTTAACTTTCCTGAACCTCGTCTTCCTCCACAGCAGAAGCTGCACTTATCTTGCAGCCAAAGAGAAAAATGGCAGAAGTGAAGGCACTCAGTGAGCTGAGAACTTGCCAGGTCCTGCCAACTCCACCCAAAGGACAGGGAAGGCTTATAGAAAAGATCTGAGGCCAGGCCAACAGAGGAGGCCTGGAGGGCAGGCAGGGCAGGAGGAGCTGGGAGACGGGCAAGAGGGCAGACACTGACTTCACCCCTCCTCTCATTACCAGCATATCCCAGAAGCTGCGCCGGCCTGTTTTGCTGGGTGGAGTCACAGGCTCCCCAGGGACAGCGGCAGGGGGAAAGGTGCTAGTGCGGCCTACAGCACTCTTGGTTTCCGACGATCCGCTCCTGAGACTTCCTGTGGACGCCAGACATCACGGACTCCCTCACTGATCATTCTGGATAACTCAGCCCCAAGACTGGCATGAGAGCCACTTGCCACCTACTGTGCTGTCAGTGACAATGGTACATGCAACTGAGCGATATATACCTGTCCCTGGGGGGTGACCAATGAGCTACATTTCTGCGTGTGTATCACCCTGATACACACACGGTATTGGGCAACTGTGCATATGCTTTTTTGATGGGGCCTCTGTGAGGCTTTCCCCAAACCCCTTTTGCTCCCTCCCCCGCCACCTCTCCCGCCTGGATCTGGGATGCGCTCTGGATCTGCAAACCTGGGGGTGTGTCCTCGATGCACAGCGAGGCTGGAAGCAGCCGCAGCTCCATGACGGTATCAGCCAGGGCCTGGCGCGCTGCTCCTCGGAGCTTCTCCTCCAGCTGCACGATGCTAATGTTCCCCTTTTCCCACACATCCAATCGAAGCCTCGGGGCCCCATTCTGAGCTGCAGGAAAGAATGGGGGTCACCTGAGGGTGCTCTAGAGTCCCCGTACTCACCACCCTTCCTCTCCACAGCATTAACTGAACCCCCCGTCTTCTGACCAAGCTCCCCACCTGAAGAACTGTCCAGCATGACTGGACAGCGAATGACCTGGGTCAGTTGCTCAAATTCCTCCTCTCGCAGGGGGTCTGGGGGCCCCGGAGAAGAGGGAGGCCAGGATACCAGTGAGATGGGAGCGCCTCCTTCATCCACAAAGGCTAGTGTGATGCAGGCGACTCCTAGGTAGATTCCATAGAAAGGATCAAGTCTGGAGCTTGCAGACCCTTCCCCCTCCCAAGAGCCCCCTCAGCAAGGCTGGGAAAGACCCTCTCAGTCCAAAGGTGAGCAAAGGCCCTCCCACATCTAACAGTGCTGCAAGCCCACAGCCCTCACTATACCTTTGCCCCCAGTGCCCTGTCCACCGGGCTTGTTATACAGGTAGATATCCAGGTCAGGAAGGCCACCCTGTGGTGGGAGTGGGTGCTACGGAGAGAATAGCCACACAGCATTGAGACCAAGCAAAGGGAAAAATCCTTAGGGGATGGGCAGCCACGGTACACAGGGGACAGGTACATGTGGCAGCACAGGTAGGCAATAGGGGTTGAGTGTCTACAAGTCCATGGGCAATGGCACATGTGGAGGGATCTGCAGAACACAGGTCCACAGTAAGGGTGTGCATGGGCCCGAGGTCATGGGGCACCTGCACGTGGAGAGAGGTGGGGCATTCTCACTTGGAAGTGGTTCCGGCTGTTGCTGTCTGTGTACTTGGGAGAGTGCAGGAACATGAGCAGGTTCTGCCGCAAGTACCAGGACAGTGCAGGAATCCAAGGCCTGCAGGTGGCCGGTAGGGCCAGATGCAGCACCTCTGAAGGGAGACTTCCGGGAGGCTGGATGAACTGCAGAGAGAGAAGAGAGGGTCAGAGCTGGGGGCAGAGTCCAGCTGAGACAGGCTGGACACCACGGCAGAGCCTGGGCAGGAGCTGACCTCCACGTCAGCCGGCGTCAGCTTGCAGTTGCGGACTAGCATGACCGTGATGACATCCAGTGTGGCTTCATCCAGGCGCCGACGCAGAACCCGCACCAGCTCATCTGTGATCTCAGGACCTTGACACAGCCATGGTGAGAAGGCGGAGTCACTGCAGAGGATCCAGCCAACCCCATACCAGCCCTTGAACCTCTGCCTCAAACAATCCCCTGGGGGAAGTGTGAGGAGTGCCAGCTCTGGAGGGAACAGCACCAGGATCCAGTTCTGCTAGGCTACTCCCTGCAAAACTGGACAAGTTTTACATCCCAAAGCCTCAGTGCCCTTGTCCACAGAATGGGAATTATGACAGCATCGACCTCATGGTTTTTCTTGAGGATTAAAAGAGAAGTCATGTAACAGCCTTAGCCCAAGACCTGGCTACATTAAGTGAGCCCTAAGTATTTGCTGGGAACCCAGCTGCCTATCGGACATTTCAGGCTCAGCTTCTCCCAAACTGAATGCTTCACCTTCACCCTAAATCTGCCCCTGCTCTTAGGGGGAACTACTCGCTACCCACAGGGTCAGGCCAGCTCCTCCCCCTCGAGCTGCACTGCCGCAGTCTGATGCAAGTCCTCCTCCTAAACCTCACTTTCCACCCAGCTCCCACTTGCGGGAACTGGAGCCGGTGTCCCAGGGCACAGGAGCAGGAGGCTCCAAAAATCCTGGAGGATTCTGGAAAGTCACCTGGTTCCTCTCTCACCCCTTACCTGCCTGCCCGACACCATGTACCAGCAGCTGGATATGTCTGTCCACTTGGCCCACGGGACGAGTGGCATCTGGACTGCGACCAGAAGCCATATCCAGGGGAGAACGGGGACCCTACAGGAACAGCTGTGGTCAGGGCTCAGCTCCATGAAGCTGGAGACAAGGGGCATGTGGGGGTATTGAGAGTGTGTGATACGTGCCGAGGCTTCCTCAGAGTAGATGGGCTCCTGGCTTCGGGACAGAGCAAGGGAGGGGGGCAGGGCATCCCCTTCCCATGGCCGGTCACTGCAGGATGTCTCCAGGAGCCTAGGAAAGAGCGGTCAGGTCTTTGGACGTGCTTCGTCCCAGGTCACCCTCAATTCAGCTTGACCCTGTCTCCCCAAAGCCTACCTACCGAAGGTAGTACACGGCCTTTGTGGCTCGCTCCTGATACACAAACATGTTCTTCCGGTTCACCACGGAGAAGGCATTGAGCACGGAGCGCAAGGCCTGGATGGCTAGGGGATGACATGGGCTCAGCAAACTCCCTTCTATACACCCTCTCACCCCAACCTGTGCTCCTGTGCAAAACACATACCCCGAGAGACCCCCATGCTGGGCCCCATCTTGAGGCGTGAATGGACTCGGATCACGGTTCCCCACACAACGTCACAGGAGAAATGGCCGGGGACAAACTGCATGGTGGCTGCCAGGTACCCTCGGGGTGCGCAGCTCTCATCGGCAGCGTAATCTGGGGGAAGGAGGAGCAGCAATTAGGACAGAACTCGCCATCCTCTGGCCTCATGGACTTCTCCCGTGGGAACTTGCCCTTGTCCTCGTTCCTCCTCACTCTGCTGGGGAAGCACAACCATTTGTGGCAACAAGACAGAGGCAGGCACAGGCACACTGTTAGGAGCAAGCTCCTAAAACAAAGGCTTTCAGAGCTACCTCCAGGGGACCTGTGGAAGGAGCAGGCATGGGGACATCCTGAGGATGATGCCCCTGAGCCTGACCCTGTCATAACGCAGGTCAGGGGCACTAACGCCTGGCTTCCTAGGGAGTTGCAACAGTAACCTCATTAAAACAAACCAAAGGGCATGGCTGCTCAGGCACACCATCAGCAGACAGGGCAGACTGTGCTGTGCTGGGGAGCACAGGCCGGCAGCCCAAGGAGCCTTGCCCAAGGGCCCACAGCCACAGTACTGCCTTGTTCAACCCTTTTCAGGTTCCAGGCTGCCGAGGAGCCTTCCAGTAGGCTGAAGCAGCAGTTCAGTCTCGGAGAAGCTGCTGTCAGGTGCCAGCAGCATACGGGATACACAGGAGTCTGCAGATTCTGCAATGCTGGTTGCTAAGGGTTTCAGGGAAAAAACACGGAGCGACAAATAAGGAAGGGCCATGTCTGGGCCCTGACTAGTCTTCCGTTTCACGGCTGCTGGAGGTCACCTTGAAGTGAAAGTGCTGGGCTCTCCCAGCTCATCCTTGATCTGCAGAAGATGCCTTTGAAACCACGGCAGCCCGCTAATTACAGGGATTGAGCTTTCACAGACTCCCAGGATGTGCAGAGACAGGCACTCTCCTGGCAGATGTTAGAAGCTGTTGTGTACAGACTTGCTGAGATTTAAAAAAATACAGAGTACTCAGATTTTACTTTTAAAACAGATGGGAGACATACAAAGGAATGATGTGATTTGGCTTTTCCCAAACTGGAGAGAGGAGTCACTGGAGTGTGAGAGGGGAGAAGAAGGGCCGATGTGTCATCACCATTTGAGTGGACCATCATGTTTCCTTGTCATGAACACAACTCCCACAGGGGTCCTGTGTCCGCCTACTGGATGGACAGCCAATCAGAAGGCCAATTCTACCAGCCCTCAGCTTGTCACCTCTGGCCCACTTGCCTTCACTGCCCAGCCAGGGGAGGCTGGTAATTTTGGGTATCAAGGCAAAGGCGTGCCTTGGGCTGACGGGTCGTGGCCTGTCTTTTCCAGCCTCTCCCTCTCTGCTGGCTCTTTCCCTCTGGAAATGAATACACTCCAGTCTCTACCTTATTTTTAACTTCCTCCCCTGCCCCTTACTCCACCTCCCTCATTTACTGCCACTTCTCTTTTCCCTCTCCCTTCACAGCCAAGCAACTGAAAGGAGTGGTGTCCTCTGCCCCACCTGCCTACCATCCTTTCACTCTTCGGCTGCACCTGGCTTCCGCTCCTCTCCCTCCACTGAAACTACCTGCAGCAAAGGCGCTGACCAGCTGGCAGCTGCCACATCCAGCGAGCCCCTTCTGTGCTACCCTCCTCGCTCTCCTTGACTTGGCGCTGGTGACCAGGTCACAGGGACTCTGGCCTGAGCTTCTCCCCAGAGCACTGGATAAAAGCAAGGGCAATGGCAGTGGTGGCAGCACCTCGAGAGGGAGGCTGCTGGGTGGGCTCTCACCGTCGCTGGGCAGCAGCACTCGCTGGCGGGAGTGGAAGGGGGTCTCGCTGCGCCACAGGTCCTCTTCGCTCTCAGCCACCAGCAGGGAGTTGCACACGTGGCTATCATGAAGGTCCTGAAGAAGCAGTCTCTGCGGGGAAGAGTGAGGTGTTGGGGCCTGAAGGACTGCCTCGTGTGGTCGTGGTGGAGGTCAGAGAGAATGCCCACTAACACTGGGGCGTCAGAGGTCAGAAAGAGCACCAGTGATCACCGAGGTCACATGGGTGGGGCCCTTGAGTCACGAAGTGCAGGGCTCTAAGAAGGGACTCAGAGAGGAATACTCGTCTCTCCTCTGTGCCAGAATCTGTTCACCACCATTCAGGCCTGAGCCTCATTCCTGCAAGATGGCTTCCTTGAAACCTCAGCTGGTCGGATCCCTGTCAATGCTGTCACAGCAGTCTCTGCTGTCCCTCTGTAGCCTTCTCCCCAGTTGTAATGAAATAGTTAGTGTGACTTAGTCGTCCGACGTCTACCTGCACCAGCCCACATAAGCTCTACAGGTGAAGGGTCCCCTGGCTAGCTGGCTATCAGGTCCCTCATGCTGGCACAGGGCAGTACGAGCCGTATCTCTGGGAGGCTGTGAGAGTAACCCACTGTGACTGGGGCTGGGCTGTGGGGAGCTGCGAGTTGGTCAGCAGCTGAGGGAGCACAGCATCCCAGAAACCGGGGAAGGTGCCCATAGCTACTGTTGGGTCTGAGATGAAACAGCAGCCTCTAAAAGTCAAGTTCCTAGAAACTCCCTCCTCGTCTGGCCTGGGTCTTCGGACCTGGATAGTCTTGTCTCCGGCTGCCCCTTACCTGGTTGACCTCCCTGCAGATCTCCCCGACTCGCCTCACCAGGAGCTGCTGCAGGTGGCGACACTCAGCACCCAGGCCCCCATCTTCCCGAATCAGGCTCCTAGGAAGGAAAGATGGCTTTGGCACAGCAGTGCAGTGAGGAGGGAGCTGTAAGCGTCATGGATCGTAGGGGAGGTCACAGGGCAGGGGCCAAGAAAAGCCATAAAACAGAAGTAGGGGTGGACAAAGGAAAGTTAGCCTGATGGGAAGCGGGATGAAGGGAATTCTTCAGGCGTGTTTCTGGAAGCTAGGTCCTGCGCTTGCTTTGCCAGCTGCCATGTGACACCACACTGAGGCTTCATCACGCAGAGGCTCTTCTTAATTTTCTGATCTTCCTTGTCACAGATGGTGGCCTTTCCTTCCCTGAGATCAGAGCAGCATTTAACCTGATGCCTACGAGTGCATCCTTGCTCGGCTATTTGCTGTGACCCTGGGCTAGTCTTCACCCCGAGCCTGAGTTTCCTCACCCTTGTTGTGAGGATGTCACCTTGCAGGACTGCTCCACAGACTGCAGGGGCCTACCCGTGTGAGACACATCAAACGCGCACAGTAGGCACTTGTCACACACCAGCTGTCACTCCTGATTTTCAGACAGCCACCTATAAAGCTGCTCTGCACTGTCCATATTCTTTTTTTTTGACAGGCAGAGTGGACAGTGAGAGAGAGACAGAGAGAAAGGTCTTCCTTTTTCTGTTGGTTCACCCCCCAGTGGCCTCTACGGCCAGCACGCTGCAGCCTGTGCACCGTGCTGATCAAAGCCAGGAGCCAGGTGCTTCTCCTGGTCTCCCATGCGGGTGCAGGGCCCAAGCACTTGGGCCATCCTCCACTGCACTCCCGGGTCACAGCAGAGAGACTAGAACCCGGTGTGCTGGCGCCGCAGGCAGAGGATTAGCTTATTGAGCCACAGCGCCGGCCACTGTCCACATTCTTAATGCTCAAGTAGAAGCCTAAATGTCCACCAGCATTTCAACTCCAGTAAGAAAGCTGAGTCCTGTGCTTCGCCCTAAGATGTGGGAAGTGATCTTGGAATACAAGTCAGAGCCCTACCACGTGCTCTTGTGACATTACTAGAGAGAGGTGTGGGAGGCAGCAGGGAAGAGAGGTTAACGGCAGTGCCAGGCTACAGGCCCTGGCTTCTACCCACCGTGCATGTGCATAAACATCCACCCGGTCCTGCAGGACGCGTACGATGAGCCAGAAGTCAGGCAGGCAGGGGCCAGGGAGGCCTGAGAGTGAAGACTGTGGAGGGGCTGGTCCCAGGGGAGTCCATAGTGGGAAGGGGGCCTTCTCACCGAGGGGCTCATTGGGGCCCTCACTATCAGAGCCGCTGCTGCCACCATCATAACCTGTGACAAATGTGCCCAAGTTCGTCCTCAACCTTGGCTGGGTCTGGCTCATCTGAGCCTCTGAGCATACTAGGCTTGACAATCCCTTTTAGATGAGTCCTTTCTGATGCCCCCTGCCCTGCTTTGTCCCTCTGCAGCCCTCAGCCCGTTGCCATCATCTGAAAGTGCTCCAGCCCTTGCCCAAGCTTACCCAGGTGGTCCGAGTCCACACTGCCCTGACTGGACATGAGGCTTAGCCCCCGGCTGGGCTCAGGGTGACTTCCTGGGTAGAAAAGGGAAATGCCTGGAACTTCTCTCAATCCTGCCCAAGGCGTCCCTCCAGAAAACGGAAGCAGGGATCTATGAGGCCCTGGCCCCCAGACGGCTCCCTGGGCCTTCCCTTACCTCCCTGTGGCAGGCTGGGCAGGCTCATGAGGGGTGTGCCCTCAGGATCGTCTGGGGAGCCAGGGGCCTGGGGGCTGGCTGTCAGGGCCTGAGAAGCAGGAAGTCAGGACCAAGGCAAAGCCCCACACCCCCACCCAGCTCCATTCCCAGGTCAGACTCACCTCTCCTTCGACACCTTCAGCTCTGTCCTCATGGCTGTGCCAAGCCCAAGTTGCTGAAGGGGGCTCCCCATGGGACCCACCTGGCTGCTGGCCAGCTGCCACAAAGAAGAAGCCACTGTCAGGGTCCTCAAGGAGAACATGGCCAGGGAGGTGGAGGCGGCGGAACTCCTGGGGAGCAGGAGCCAAAGTCATGGTTGAGGCAGGAGCAGCCCTCCCCTGAGGTGGTGCCTTATCCTTCCCTCATCAGATACTTCCAACCACCCACTAGCATTCCTGTTGCTGAGGGGAAAAGGGTCAGTGCCTTGCCAAGGGCAGGCCCAGGGACAAGTTTGCACGCTGGGTTTCCTTCCACTAAGTTGGGCTGCCAGGTGTGAGGTAAGGACAATGAGGGGTTGGGGTAGGGGACGATGGTGTGAACTCTAATTAAGAGGACCTTCTGGGTCTGCACCTGTCATCCAGGGAAGGATGGACCCCGAGGTGACCCAGAGGTGTTCTGAGGGCAGCTCACCTCCTTGAACTGTGTGAGGGAACGCTCAGGCCCGAAGACAAAACTCAGTGGCAGAGTTTGGCGAAGACAGGTGGAGCGCCCAGGAGAGCTGTGGATGTGGGCAGCTGCACGGTGCAGAGCAGGACTCCGGGGGATGCCTCCTCTTCGGAGTGCCCCCACCATCTCATCTTCCAACAGCCAGCGAATCTGTGGCCAGAGAACAACCGGGAAGTGGCTAAGGGCACTTCCCTTGCTCACTGACCAGGAGACAGCAGAAGACACTTTGCCTGATCTACTTGAGGGACACCTCATTCCAATCCCAGAATCCTACTCATCTGGTGGAAAGGCCAGGGGCTGGCACTCAGGCTGGAAGGGGAGGCTCTCACCTCACTCATGGTGGTTTCAATAGCCAGTCTGTGGGGTGTGGCCAAACTGGATAGTCCCAGGTGCCTGGGTGGAGGAAAGATTCAGATATTGTTCCCAGAAACTGAAAGTCTGAGACGCTAGGAGCTCCGAGGGAAAGAAGGAAATACCTCTCTTCCTCTGGGGGTGGCAGTGGGGGGCCCAGGCCATCGTCTGACCTTAAAGAGGATGGCTGCCCTGGGGATCGTGGGAATGAAGCACTGCTCTCAGATGTTGACCTGAACAGGGTGGAGCCAAAGTCAAAGGTCAGGAACCATCATCCTCCCAGGACCTCCTCCTCACTCCTCTCTTGGGCTCTTCAAAGTCTCCTTAGTCCTCAAGTGCCTCAGATTCCTAAATGGTCCCCCTAACCCAACAAGGCCCCAGATCCCCCACCAAACTTGCTGCCACACCGGTGATGCTGAGGGTCTGAGGCTGGGGGGAGCTCCACTTCCAGGGGCAAGGTCAGCACGAAGACGTCCAGAGTGACGCTCAGGTCCCTCAGGGGAACTCGGCCTCCAATGGGGGGGCCCTCCAGACTGGAAAGCACCTGGCCTGGGAGAGGGGAAAGTTCAGGCTCGTTGGTGCCCTGGGACAGCAGATCGCAATTCTGAGTGACACATGGTTATCCCGTAGGCTCTCCTCTACCCCTAGGCAGGCAAACAGTTTTCCCCAGACTCCCCCAGACTCACCCAGGCAGGTGGGCAGGCTGCACACAGGTACTGAGCTGTGCTGCCCACGCAGCCGCACGGAGCAGGTGAGGTGCAGGAAGAGAGGGGGCAGGTCATGCACGAGGCTGTCAGGTCCAGTGGGCGAGTCGCCCCCTAAGATACTGAAGGAATCTTCATCAGGGTTCACTGTGTCTGCATCCGACAGCGAGGTGGAATCTAGCCCAGCAGGCCCCAGGTCTGGCTCCCGGCTCTCGCGGTATTCCACCTCCAGCTCTGGGTCACTTTCAGTGACCACACAGCAGGCAGACGTGTCTCCTAATGGTGAGGTCACGTGGTCAATGGGAGAAGCTTGAAGTAGCTTCCCCCACCAAGACCCACTTGCTCACGTACCCCCTTCTTCGCCCACAAGCTCAGCCTCTGAAAACTCCAGGTCACTGACTTTTCTGTCGACAGGGTCCCGGGGGCCCTCATCCTGGAGAAATGAACAAGACAGCTTGATTCAGGGCAGGACAAGGACCCCAGCCTGGCCTCAGGGAACCAAGGTTCAAGAGTATCTGGGCAGGGGGCCGGTATTGTGGTGTAGCAGGTAAGGAGAATCTGGGAAGGCTGGGTGGGGCCTCTGGGGCTTTGGGTTGGGCACCAGGGAGCAGGGAAGAAAGCTACTCACCTCTCGCCTGCTGCACGGAGGGCAATAGAAGAAGTAGTGGGGATTGGAGGGCACGGTGCGGAAGTGGAGATGACTGATCTCCAAGAATTTCTCCTGTTGGGGTTTAGGAGGAGGCTGCATGTTGTCAGCCAGCTCTCAGCAGCACAGCCCCTCACCCACAGAAGGGGACACATGTACATCCTGACCCCTGCTCAGCCAGGACTCCACCCCCTCCTCTACTCTCACCCACGCTCCCACCTGGATGAGGCTGTGGAGGGCGTCATGCGCCTGTCCTCCGAGCTGGCAGATATCTGTCAGGGAGATCTCCGGGCCAGGGTCTGCGTTGCCAGGGACACGGGCACTCTGAAACTCAGGCTCGCTTAGGTCCTCGGTCTCTATGCTGCGGGATGGGGTGGTGGAGGTGAGGGGAGGGCACAGAAGTGTTAAGAATTGGACGAGCTTGGGTCCCACCTGGGGAGCAGCCCACACCCGCCTCCTCCACAGGAAGGGTGCTTAGCACCCACGGCAAGGGCGGTGGACACGGCACCCACTTGGGCCTGACTTTTCTGTGATCACAGAAAGGGTGACTGCCAGTGTTCTGACGTGGCTCACTGGCTACAGTGACACTGTCTACCACAAATGGAGAGGACAGGTGGAGAGGCGACGTGTGGTGAGAAGAAAATGCATTCACTGGGCCCTGAAAGGTGTGGGCCTCCAGAGCTGCAGAGGGAGGCAGGCTAGCGTTCCACCCTCCAAGCCATCAGCTTCCTCCCCTCTGCTTTCTGTTCTCCCAGGGCTAATCCAACCCACGATCTAGGCACAGCTGCTGCCTGCGGGACCTTCTCCCCCTTATCACTCCTTTCAGCAGCAACTTGTTGAGTCCCTGAGGTGACCTACAGACCTGGCAGGGAGAAAAACTCACAGTATGGGCCCCGGTGACACTCACAGATTAGCCGGGGAGACTGTAACTGTTTTAAGGAGGTGCTCAGAATAAGCTTCTATCTTCAAAACTGGCCAGCGGATAGTCCCTCACCCTGACCCAGTTTATCGCTCCACACCAAAGCAGGAGGGAGAGAGAAGCCTGCCAGGCAGGCAGGGAGCCGGCAGCCAGGCATTGCTGCTTCTCTGGCACACAGCTCCTCCCTGGACTGGAAGGTCCTTCTTTAGAGGGACCTGGTCTGTGCACCCTCAGATGCCATTCCAGGACAATCCTCACCTGGACTCAGAAGCTAGGATAGCTCGTTCCCGAGGCTCGGGGCCTTCCTCGATGCTGCTGCTGAAGGGTCCCGGGCTGAGAGGACCAGGACTTGGGGGTGCGTGAGGCAGACCCCAAGTGTGGCCACACAGTGCAAGCAGGAAAGGGGTGATGTCTACTTCTTGTAGGAGCTCCTCACAGGCATCTACTGCTGTCAGCAAATCCTGGGAGGTCACACTCTGTGCTTGCTGCAGGCTCCGGAACAGTCCTGATGGAAATGGCAGAGGCCAAGGGGTCAGCCTTTGGAGTAGCTTCTCCAGCCCCCAAGCTCTCACCCCCACGTCCCCTGCCTGCTCACACGCCCTCCTGCTCACCGCGGACATAGCATCGCTGAGCATGCTCCTGTAGCAAAGCACAGTGTGTGGCTGCCTCCTTGTTCCTGGGCTCCATCCAGGCTGAGGACGGGGAGGGGTGGTCCAGGAACTGAGACCTAGGAACAAGAAGGAACCAGAGAGCTTGGATAACTCTCCTGAGTGACATCTCAGACTCATCAGCCACCCCCACTCCAATAGAGTACCCAGACTCCCATCAAATGGATTCACAGCCCAGTGAATCCAACGGATTTACTGACAGAGGCCATCCAAGGAGCTGGCAGGGCATGGCTAAGAAGCTGGGTTCCTGCCCCTGACCATGCACCTGTCAGTCAACATTCATGAGTGCTTGGGACCATGCCTTGGGGAGGACACGTGTCAACATGGAGGACACTCACCGGAAGACAAGGTCTCGTGGTGCCTGAGGGGGCTGCAGGCCAACCATTTGCTCCCTTAACGCTTCCAGGGAACAGTTGTAGATGTAGACAGGACACCTGGTGCGGGGCCCGTCTGCACCTTCTGTCTGGGGAGCCTGACGCCCAGGGTAAGCCTCTGAGTCCCGACGGAAGGGTGGGCTCAGTTCTGGATCCTGAGCACTGTCTGTTGGGGGGAAAGGTGCCAATGGTCTGCAAGCCCTCGGTCTCCCATTCCCACTCCTGCTAAAGGGACGTGAGCACCAGCAGCCTCAGCAGTCTTACCGCCGCCAGCCAGGGTCACGCTCACGACGGGGACCTGGGGCTTTGTGGACCTGACTCCACTTCCTCCCAGATCTTTTGGGCTGGTGGCCCCATTCCAATCCCCAAACTTAGGCTTTATCTCCTCTTGGGAGGGTCCCTCCAGGCCACAGGCAGCCAGATGCTGGACATCTGAAGAAGAGAGATGGAGTCAGAGCTGTCTTGAAGGCCAGTGTGTACACTTGAGGGGGCTGGCGAGGACTGTCAGCAGTTGGTACCTGAGAAGGTGGCTGGGAGAAAGGTCAGAAACACATGCTGGGGGGTCACGAGCCTTGCATAGCAGCGCCACTGAGGGGGCTGGGTGGAGATGAGAGGCCCGAGGGTTTCCGGAGGACCCAGGCTCTGTGAGATAGAAACCAGAAGTTAGCGTGATCTCAAAGGGACCATCCAAGCCCTCTGTCCCTCCTCTACCCTGTGCTGAGCATCTTTGGGACAGCTCAAAAGACAAAGGAAACAAAGAGCATCTGTCCCTGGCAGGAGGCAGTCAGCACACAGGGTGACAGAACACGGGCCCCGAGTAAGTAGTGACAGGAGGAGGGTGGTTTGACAAGGGCTCGGTGGAAGCATCAGTGCTGACCAGGGTGGGAGGAGCTGAGTCTCCAGTGGCCTGAGCACTGCACACCACTTGGTCCTTTGGTATTCCACGGCCTCCAACTGGTGGTCCCTCTGCACCTACAACGGGGACAGAGATGGAGGACGAGGGCAGGGCCAGCAGAGAGGCAGGGCTCTGAGGTGAAGAGAGAGGGAGGAGGGGGAAGCAGAATGCAAGCACAGAAACCACTGTTTCTGGTGGGGGTAAAGCTGGGCCAGTGGCTGAGATCAGGAAAAAGCGGGCAGCTCACCTGGACTGTGGCAGGTCCGCCGCAGCACCTCACTCAAGAAAGCAGCTTGGTCCGTGGGTGTCAGTGGGATCTCCCGGTCACTCAGCTCCTGCCCCAGGCAGCTGTGCAGCAGGCACAGCACCATGTCGTTGGCGGGACAGGGCCCCTCGGCGAGAGAGACACCCTCTGGCTCTGCCCGACACACACTCTGCTCAGCACTGAGAGCCTCCTGCTGCCCAGTGCCCCCAGCCCCGCCCTGACCAGCACAGCCCTCCTTCAACATCACCAGCCCCCTCCCCTACTGTTCACTCATCTGCTCCGTTCTCTGACACTCCCGGGCTCGCTGGACCTCAGGCGTGGGGTGAGCAGGTACCAAGTTCACCCACCTCTGAAAAGCAGGAGGAAGGACATCTGGATCTGCTGGCACTGGGGCAGCAACCCCATCAGGTCAAAACGGAAAGGGATCTCATGGACGCAGGAGTCTGCTGCCTGTGTCAAGCCTAGGAGGGAGGGGAGGGCTACAGGACACGCAGAGACCCAGATCACCTGTCTGTGGCTGCCTTCTCCCTATCCACTCCCCAGCTCCACCCTGTGGGTCACCTTCCCCACTGACCATCAGAGACCCTTGGCTCTGGGGGCAAAGGACCCCACTCCTTGCTCTGGCACAGCTGGATCAGGTATTCAAAACTCAGCATGGAGCCAATGCAGGCAGCATCCCGTGGATGGAGCTAGGGGACAATTTCAGAGACCACGAGTTAAGCCCTTCTAGGAGCAACCACTCCAGCCTCTGGTTCTCACAGAGGCTCAGAGTCACAGACATTCAGAAGACGGGGCTCCAGAGGGCCAGGAAGCCCACAGAATGTGTGGCTGAGGAGGGGATGGCATGCCAACCCAGAAGAGGTTGCTGGGGGAGCAGTTCTGTGTCACTCACAGCCTGAGGGATCTCAGCGTATGTTAAGTTCTGGAGGTGCTGCCAGCTTTCAGGGCCAGGTCCCACGCGCCCGTACTGCGGCTCCACCCACACCTCGGTGACCAGATTGAGTTCCGAGTCTCCCTCCAGGGCTTCCACCTCCACATCGTTGTCATCGTCTGTTGAGAAGCTAAAGGAGGGAGGTCTCTGAGCCTGGGGGAGAGGACAGTCCAGTGCACAGGCTCAGGGCAGCAGTGAGTCTCACAGAAGACAGGAAGGTGGGCAAAGAGGGCAGCCACGAGTTATACACAGCCTTTCCTGACCCAGCGTCTGAGACGGCACCCCTGCCCTGTCTTGGCACTCGCAACACCTTGGGGGCTGGGGGCCATGCCCTGAAAGGACAGCAGGAAGGCAGGGACCCGCAGAGGTGCCTCTCAGAGAGGTCGTGCTCACCTGTCCTTGGTGGAGGTAGAGTGTGGGGGGAAGAGGACGTACTGGACCACACACGTGTGCTTCTCCTTAGCTGCAGCCTGCCCGGGAGGCTCATTCTGTGGGAAAAAGCAGAGCCTTGGTAAGCCCCAGCCAGCGCAGAGATCTGGCCTGGCCCAGTTCAGACCCTCAGGACTCCAGTGCCTTTCCCACAGCATGAGTGATGTCTCTGGCCCTCTGGCCACGTGGTCCCTGACTCACCCAGCTCATGGGCCCGTGTCCCTGGGGTTCTGACAGACCTTGGAGGCATGCCGTGGGTCACACACCTGAATTGGAAGCTCCAGGACCATGTTGATAATTCCTTCCCCGCTGCAGGCGAAGTGGAACCCTTCAGAGAGACGGACTCTGAAGCCCCGTGAAGGTGGGGTGCAGCCAGGACAAGATGAGAGATGAAGTCACACTCAGTACAGCCTCCACTCCCAACACACCCATCCTCTGGCAGCCATCGAGGTGGCTACGTCTTACAGGGACCTTGCCCTGATCTGTGCTTCCTCAGGGCCTAACAATCCAATGAGGACCAGAGGCCAGAATAAACAGAGGGAGGGGATGGCAGAGGGTGAGAGCAGCAGCAGGAACGGCTCTGAACTTGACACTGGGGCTTACAGAGGGGAACTGTCTGGCTTAGGCTTCCTGCCATGGTCTAAACCCAGTCTATATTTGCTCTCTCCTGCCCCGCCGGCCTGGAAGGCTTGTGTGACATACTCAGTGAGGATGGACAGGAGCTGGGCGATGGCGCTGAGTGGCAGTGCGGGAGCCAGGCCTGATGGGACACTCCAGAGCCAGCGCTGATGGTAGAGGTAGCGGGACAGAGACGCCAGGCTTGAAGAGGCTGAGCGGCCCGACACCAAGGGCAGTGGCCCTGGTGGCTCCAGAGTCAGCAAGAAGGGTGCCCGGTAGTCCAACGGTAGCTTCTCATACCTGGGAAAAAGGACAACTTCCCAGCTGATCTCCACTCATACCCAGCAAGGCTGCCCACTCCCACGTGTTTCTGGGCCCCCTTTCTACCAACCTGATGAGGAGCTTGTCCAGTGGCTTATGCAGGACCACAAGGCAGGGCCGGTCAGAGAGGGCCTGCTGTGGTCCCAGCATGGGGGGTGACTTGGAGGGTGAGTTGCCCCCACTGATGCCCCCAAGGCCTTTCCGTTTCACCTTGGGTGTTGGTTCCTTGCTTTGCACGCGGTGCGGGAAACGAAGGCGTAGGATCTCTTCCCGCAAGCCTGACACGATCTGGGGGAAAATGCAGTCAGATCCTCCTGGGAGACAGGTGCACAGACACAGCGAGAGGACATTCCGCTCCAAGCCTACTTGGTCTGGGGCCTCTTGCTACTGGACATGGCCCAGTGGGGTTTGGGTAGATGGCACTAGTCTATACCCCAGAGCAGTCTGGGAGTCAGTCTGGGCCCAGCTCACCTTGTGTCGGGCCTGTGCTGGCGTGCCAATGGGAAAACCCAGGCGAAGAACCATACATGGGGCCTTGGAAATGATGCGGACCATATAGAAGGAGGAAGGAGGCTGGTCTGGGGCACTGGGGAGAAATGGAGGGTAGTGAGCAATTCTAGGTTGGGAGTAAAAGGAGGAGGAAGCAAGGGCTAGGGCTAGGGCTAGAGGAAGAGACATGGGACAAGGTAGACAGGGGATGGAAGGGACATCACTTTGCCCACCTGGAGAGCAGCTTGACATAAGAGTAGCCCTCAACCAGCACAAAGCTGCTCCAGTCTCGGAGCAGAGAGGTGAGCGAGGAGTGTGAGATCCTGCACTGGATGGTGCTGTAACGGCCGTTGCTGCCCGGCGTGTGCAAGTGCTTGGGGATGGGTCTAGATAGAGGGGTGAGCGCTAAGGTCAGCCCTCCCGGCCCCGAACTTAGGATTAAAGAACAGACCACTGCCTCTGTCCAGGCTCTGCCTGTGGTTATTGTGGCCATGGGGCAGGAAGACTACGAAAGGACCATGGTCTTTCCTCGGCCACAGTTGGTAAGGGTTCATCTGCTGCTCCCCTCCCCATCACTCCCCACCCCTTGGCCTCCGTTCCTCCACTCCACTATGGCTCCAGCCCTTGGGTACCCACGTGTCATGCTCCAGGATTAGCACCAGGCGATGCATGTGTAGCCAACGCTGCCATGAATTTGCATCCATGGACAGCACTGGCTTCCAGTAGGCAGCGAACTGGGCATGGGATGAGTCAGAACCACTGTGTTGAAGGGAGAGCACCTGGGGATGGAAGGACAGCACTATAGGAGAACCAGGGAACAGCCTCAAACAGCCAACAGAACAGGGCAGACTTGCCTCAGGGAGTCAGAGACAGCAGTGCCCAGGCTGGGACAGGCAAAAACTGCGTCCAGTCTGAAGGCCAGATTAGGATGACTGAAAACTCAGTCCAGCAGGAGGAAGAACCTGCCCAGCTTATGCCACTGGCTTTGGAGGCAGTCACTGCACGATGGTAGGAGCTCAGGATGTGCTGCCTGACTCAGTGCAAGGCTGGCGGCCATGCCGTGGGTGTGAAGGAACACAACTCACAGTGGCTGGACTGGGGTTAGCCATAGGTGAAGATGGTAAGGGGACGCCAGAGTATGCTTCCTAGAGATGGGGTGAGGGGGCTGCGGTCTGCTGGATACGGCCACCCCTGCACTGCAAATCTTCACCTCAGTCATGGTGATCTGCTGAGTCAGCCTTTCTTTATGGATCCCTCTCCCCAGGGCCTTAGGGGCAGACGGAAGAGATGCTCCCCTGGCTAAAGTTTAGGCTTCTGGTCTGGGTGCCTCCCACTTGAGGTTAGAATAAAGAGAAGATGGTTCTGGGCTCCAGAGCTGCGCCCATCCAGCCCAGCAAGGCACAAGTGGGGCTCCTGAGCAGCGAAGCCACTCACCGGGGTGGTGGAGCCGGGAGGGATGTAGAAGAGCGGCACTCCGCTCTTGGTGCTGTCGGGAAGCGTGAAATGCTCCGGCACAGAGGAGAAAGACTGCAGGTGCGCCAGCATCTGGTCCGTCTGGTTAATGCTGTAGATCGAGGGCCAGGCCTGAGCCACATCCACACTTCTGGGTGCAGATGACAGGCAACTCAAGGGGACAAGGGACCCTGGACACAGCCTGGTGCTCTGGGTGGCTCTCCCCTGCTCCCAGCTTCCCAAGTTCATCCCACCACACAACAAAGAAGTTATCACTCTAAATAAGGACCTCACTCACCTCTGCAGTGTGTTCCAGAAACGGCGGATAACATGGGTCCGATACAGTGAGCGAATGGGCTGCCTCAGTGCGCAGGATACATCATGCAAGATGTCGTAGCCACCTTCCATGGTCACTTCCACCCGTGTTCCTCGAGGGCCCTCAGGCTCCAGGGGCCAGGGTGCCATAGCCACATACTCAATGCGCATGTTGTGTTTCCATAGCAACACCAGCTTCACCTCCAGCTGGGACCCCCCTTCAGGGTCAGAAGGAGGGCCAGTTATGGGAAGAAGGCATAGGATTCCTATCTGAGACCCCTACCTATTTCACACAACTCAAGATTGGCCAGAGGCCTCAAGACGCAGAACCTGGCAACTGACACAAAGTAGAAGTTTGCAAGAGTTATCTGCAAACAAAGCCAAGTCCAGGACCCCATACCACCCTCAGCTAGTTCACCTCCACAAAAGGAGATAGAATTGAAAAGTCACCAGCCTGAGGGCAATTCAAAACCCACCTGTCTCAAACAACAGCAGAGCCTTTCACTGTGACATGCTTTCACATGTTGATACATGCATGTCCCCCGCTTTGCTCGGCAGGTCCTCACACATAAATCCTCTGAGATCTATGGGATTACCGCAGGGCTGGAGACCCTTACCTTTGGCCAGCGTAACCTCTCGGACGCTGTAGCCCTCTCGAAGCCGTACAGACACGGTGCTGACCAGGTCAGCTGGCACCTCCTTCTCAGTGTGCTTCTTCCGGCGCAAGGCCAACGCAGGGTTGCTGCTTGCAGAGACCAGGTGCTCATTAAACAGGCGGTGCTGAGAGCCTAGGAGGGCAGTGAGGATGGGGAGAGGGCCATCCTGAAATCACTGAGACCCGTGCCAGAGCAGACAGACCCTGACACACTTCCAGTACTGCAGGGACCCAAACTCTGGACCAATTCCCGTGGAACCTTGGGGCCCACTGAGAGTGCCCCCAGCCTGCCTCTCACCACAGTAGTATTCAGGGTTCAGTGCTTCCCCACTGCGCAAGAAGGAGTAGAGGAGGAATGCCCGGTGGTACACAGTCAGGCCCAGGTTCCCTGGCTCAGGCTCAGGACAAGTAGACAGGTAGGAGCCAAATGTTGCCATTGCGATGAACTTCATCAATTCTACGTTGGGCACGTGGCCAAAACTGCAGTCATAAGAGTAAACTCCTCCCACCTGAAGAAAGTGAACAATCAGAGATCTGGCTCCACCAAAGGCACACAAGGAGGAAGAACAACAGAAAAGGAGGAGACTAGGCTGGGTGGGTGCTCCCACTGCCCACTCACAGAGTAGGCAGTGGACGCACACTCTCCCAGGACAGACCCCAGCTCTGTACCTTTCCTTCCTGGTCTCTTCTGTCTGAAGCCCACGCCATCTGGCAACACCATCCTCTGCCCTTCCTCCATAACAGCAAATATCATCGCCCCTCCCCCACCCCACTACAGGTCTTGGCAGCCAGCTCATTGGCTTCTGCTGTCATCTTGAGAGAGTTCAGTGTGGCTCTAGAGAAGTGTTTCTCAAACTTTAGGGGGCATACAGAACACCCAGGGATTTCTGTTTAAATTCTTGGCTGTGGCTTGGGATTCTGCATCTCAAATAAGCACTCTGATGATGCCAAGGCCAAGGTTGTCAAACAGAAGTTGGCAAACCACATATAACCTGCAGACTAAATCTCCCATCACCTGTTTTTGTCAATAAGGTTTTACTGGAACACAGTCACCTGATCCATTTCAGGCTGGCTGTGGCTGCTCTCATGCCACACAGCAGAGCTAAGCAGCCGTGGCACAGCGAATGGCCCACAGGCTCACATAGGTGCTAGCTGATCTCTGTTTGCAAACCTGCCCTGGGCGATTCCTTGCACTCTCTGGACTCTCAGTTCCCTAACTCCCTCGATTCCACTCATCTGCATGTCGGCTACATGCGGGCCCTCGCTTCACCTGGAACGCACTCATTTTTGTGATTTCAAACTGCCACGTCCGATGCTGGTTGTGGGGTCTCCCACGTTATCCCTTCCCATTCCTCCACCCTCCTGATGCTCTTCTTTGACGTCACAGCCAGCAGCCTCGGCCCTCTCCATGTCGCCCTCACCTTCCTTTCTGAACCCTGCCTGAGCCCTGTGCCAGGCATTTTCATAAGCACCAGTCTCAGAAACCCGAACCTCTTTTCTCTGCATCTACTCCCAGACCCCAGCTAGGATCACCACCCACTTGGCCAGTGGTGCCCAAATGGAGAAAACTGGACAGCTGTGTAGGCTGGCCCCACATCAGAACTTGAGCCTCAGCTGAGCGAGTCCTTCAGGACTGACCTCGTTCCCAGCTCTGACCGCCCTTCCTTGCAGCACTCATCTTCACCTTTTTCTTCAGAGAGAAGCCAGAGGCATTTGGAAAAATCTAGTTATATAGGGGCCAGCGCTGTGGTGTAGCGGGAAAAGACACCGCCTGAACTGCTGGCATCCCATAGGGGCACCAGTTCAAGTCCCAGCTGCTCTACTTCCGATCCAGCTCTCTGCTGTGGTCTGAAAAAGCAGTAGAAGATGGCCCAAGTCCTTGGGTCCCTGCACCCGCTTGGGAAATCCAAAGAAGCTCCTGGCTCCTGGCTTTGGATTGCTCTGGCCATTGTGGCCAATTGGGGAGTAAACCAGTGGATGGAAGACCTCTCTCTCTCTCTCTCTGCCTCTCTTTCTCTCTCTGTGTAACTCTGACTTTCAAATAAATCTTAAAAAAAAAAAATCTAGTTATATCTTCACTGCTACCTTCCACTCACAAAGACAAGACACTGCCTGCTCCAAAAGGCCCCCTCCCCCACCCCCATTTCTGGAGCCCTCTTGTCAACTTAAGGACCTTCCTCTAGCAGACTACCCTTCCTCCACAAGTTGTCAAACTGCTAGTCTCCAGCTTAAAACAAACAAAACTAAACAGAACAAACACCCCTCCTTCCACCCTGTACTCTCTGGCTACGATTCTCTCTCTTACTCCCCACTTGGTTTCAAGAGCCAAATTTCTTGTGTCAACAGTTTTCTCTCCTTCCTTCTCTTCAATCCACTCTGAACCCCACTACAATCATTTCCCTCCGCACTTCTTCAGAGCCTATGACCTCCAAGTCACCAAGTCCAAAGGGCACTTGTCATTCCTCTCCTTACTTGATCTCTCTGCCATACTTCACAACGTTAGTTACTCCTTTCTTCTAAAAACTCTGACTTCTCTAACAATAGAATCTCTTAAAAAAAAAAAAAAAAGATATATTTGTTTATTTGAAAGGCAGAGTGACAGAGAAAGAGAAACAGAGGTCTTGCATCGGCTGGTTCACTCCTCAAATGGCCCCTATGGCCAGGGCCAGTTCAGGCTGAAGCCACGAGATTGGAACTCCATTTGAGTGTCCACGAGGGTTGCAGCGGCTCTGGCACTTGGGCCATCTGTTGCTGCTGTCCCAGGCACACCAGCAGGGAGCTGGATTGGAACTGGAGCATCCCAAGTGGTGACCCAACCCACTGCGCCACAACACCACCCAAATCTCTTGATTCTTTTCCATCTATTTCTCTTCATTCCTTGCTGGGCCCTCTTCCTAGGAAAGACCTTAAAACACTGGCATACCCCCAAAGTTCTTCTGGGACACTCTCTCTCAAGTTATCTTCTAGAGCCTGGCAAATCCCAAATCCCTCTCAACCAGTGAGGTCTCCTGACCATCCGCGTCTACACACATAGCTGCTGACTGCTACAAATAGCAGCCTTTTATGAAGTAACTGCACCACGCTAAGTACCTTAAAAAGGTGTCTTAAAATACCTTAAATCATCTCACCCAGCAAATTCGACCTGGAGATGAAGTGATGTGCCCAGTGTCACACAGCTAACGGGATGGGGGGGGTGGGCAGGATTCAGATGAGGCAGGCCTCGCTCCAAAGGTGACGTTCTTAACTGCTATACCAGGTCGAACCATGGCCCCTCGGATGCAGCATGCACATTCTGTTCTCACCCTACCCCGGCTGCCTCTCTTCCTGTTTGCTCTGCCTGCCTCTACACCATCACTGAAGTCAGAAACCTTGGAGACCTCCTTAAACCTCCTTCTCCCTCACCCATCCACCCTCTCTCTCCATCCTGCTGAACATCATCATCAGTCATGCTAACTCCACCTCCTGGTTTTCTCAATGATTTTACCCTAAGGTACACCCTGAACCTGTCACCTGGCCACTGTGATGAACTGTCCTCAGTCCTGCCCTTCACCCTGCAGGAGTGACCCTGTGAGACATTAACCTGACTAGTGACTTTCCTCCCAGGAGCATGCATCCATGTCACCCACAGGATGGTGCTCACGCCCCTTCACTGAAGAGAATGGCTCTTTGTGCTCTGGTCTGTGCTTTCCCTCCCAGCTTTGTTCCCACAGCTCTCTGCCCCTACCCTTCAGTCCATCAATCCAAATTAGCTGCTTTTTCCGGAATATGTTTCCTCCCTCCTCACTTAGGTTAATTTTTTTTTTTTTTTTTTTTTTGACAGGCAGAGTTAGACAGTGAGAGAGAGAGATAGAGAGAAAGGTCTTCCTTCCGCTGGTTCATCCCCCAAATGGCCGCCACGGCCGGTGCTGCGCTGATCCGAAGCCAGGAGCCAGGTGCTTCCTCCTGGTCTCCCCTGCGGGTGCAGGGCCCAAGCACTTGGGCCATCCTCCGCTGCCCTCCTGGGCCACAGCAGAGAGCTGGACTGGAAGAGGAGCAACTGGGACAGAATCCGGCGCCCCAACCGGGACTAGAACCCAGGGTGCCGGCGCCACAGGCAGAGGATTAGCCAACTGAGCCGCGGCACTGGCCTCACTTAGGTTAATTTGAGTTGGGTTTTCTGACCCTTGCAGGAAAAACTACAAATAATGACTAATCTGATGGGGGAGGGGGGTGGGACTAGAACTGACTCAGATTCCAAATTCTGCATCCCCTTTTACTGTCACATGCTACCCCCTGCCCCACGACTAAGGAAAGAAGACAGAAACCAGTCCTCTGCCACCACTGCCACCTGTCCTGCCCTAGACACAACACCACAGGGTAAGTACCTCATCAGTTTACCTAAGAAATTGTTGCCTACAAGACAGTAACTGGCCGTACCCAACTCCAGGAGATACCGTCCTTCCCGCCCCGCCTTCCTGGGGCCTCACCTGCACAAAGGAACAAGCCACAGTGCCGCTGCGCAGCTGGTTCAGCAGCGTCTCACAGACTGCGACATCAGGGACACTGGTCACCCCATCTGTGATCACGATGATACCTGGGGCAGGAAGAAAACCCTCAGACCCAGAGACACCAGACAGGCCAAAGTCACAGGGAAGCACCCACCTGACAGCACTCTGAGGACCTCAGTGTCTGCCCTGCAAGGGATTTTACAGGCCCTAAGCACCTTTCCTTCTCTGCCTCCCTCCAGCTTTCTCCTTGAGTGCAAGATCACCATCTCCTCCAAGTAACATCCTCGGCACTCTACTACTTTCCACCTGCTCCCTGGTGGCTGTCAGGGCAGTGGACGCTCGAGATACGTGCTAATGCAGACTGACAGTTTACAAACAAGGAAACAAATCCTTTCCCCTGGAGTCCCTCCCTTTGCTGATATCCCCACCCTTCCCAAATCCCTGGTTCCCCATCCGACATTCCTTCTACTGACCTGCACTAGAGTTTGAGGGCAGTAACTGCAGCGCCAAGATGCCCTGACGAATCATACTGACCAGTCCGAGATCAGCGGTCACCATGGAGACGCCCACCTTCCGGCCCAGGGGTTCCCCTGAGTCTGGAGATCGGTCCTCGGCCTGGCCCCAAGTTATAGAATAGACAGGATGAGACAGAGAACGTTGCTGCAAAACCAGAATTTATAGCCCAGTGCTGGCAGGCTAGACAGACCTCGTCCTGTGAGGACCCTGACCCCAGCACTAGGCAGCTGAGTCCTGACTCTGCTCCCTCTCCTGTGGGTGCTCAGACGCCGATGCTGAGGCAGGGAATCTGGCACCGGGGACAGGGCTTTCCAACTTTTGCCAATCAGGGCCCTGTTCTATTATTTTTCTAACACTGTTATGAAATACTTTATACGTCAGACAAAAGACATTATCAGTCTCAGGCCACAGAGCTGCAATCCACCTGGCTACTTCTGGGGTCTCCAGTGATGAGACACATAAGACTAGTAAGGCCAAGGAGCTTTATCAGTGATGGTACAAAATACTACCTAGAGATCAAGGCCACCCACGATCACCTTCTCAGATCCACTCGAGGACAGGAGCTAAGACAGAGCATGCACTTGCGTTCACGTTTTCCTTGGACAAATCTGGGGACAGGGTTGGGACTCTGAGTATCTCGTTTCAGCAGGGAGACTGCTGTGAGCACTCACTAGTGTGTCCGGCCTGTGCTCACTCTGCTGCTGGCTCTTAGCCCCTTTCTGCCCTCTGTCCCATGTCTATCTGGCTTCTTCTCCTCTCTGTTCTCTGTCCTTAGCGTCTCCTTTCCCTAGGTGGCCTGGGCCCACTTTCTCTCCCACATACCTGGCTCTGGGGATCATACTGCTGCTGTAGCATGGTGGCCACCTTATCTTCAAAGAGGCAGAGCTGCTCGTACACCTGCTGCAGGAACACCTCCCGCTGAGACGGGTCCAAAAGGCAGCCCTGCACCAGCACCTGAGAGACACAGGGAAAGAGCACAACATGACGGTCGGGTGGGACTGGACCTCTGACATCTGCGTTGGTTCTCCATTGCTCCTCTAGACACTCCTGCCTGCTGGGATCTAAGGCACAATTCCACAACCAGTTCCCCCTCATCAGGCCACTTACTCCATCAGTCTTCAGCCCAGGGGCCTCAGTCATCAATCACCTTAATCTGAGCTCCCAATTTCTCTCTGCTATGGGACTCCACGTTGGGCTTCCTTAAACCCCCCACATGGGGGCGCCATAAGACCTTCAACTCCTTCCATCTTGGGTTTCAGGATGCAGACTGTCCCACATCTGCCAGGAAAAGCCTGTTTTATTCTAACTCATGCTTTTTTAAAGATTTATTTATTTTTATCTGAAAAACAGAGTCACAGAAAGGCAGAGGTGCAGAGAGAATCTTTCATTTGCTGGTTCATTCCCCAAATGGCTGCAATGGCCAGGTCTGGGCCAGACCACAGCCAGGAGCCAGATTTATTATGGTCTCCCATTGCAGTGAAAGGGCCCAAGCACTTGGGCCATCTTCTGCTGCTTTCTCAGGCACATTAGCAGGGAGCTGGATTGGAAGTGGAGAAGTTGAGACTTGAACCAACGTCCATATGGGATGCTGGGTGCTACATGCTGGGGCTTAACCCACTGTGCAACAGTGCCAGTCCAGACTCATGCTTTTTCACACTTTTGATTTCGAAGCATTCAGAGACCAGTTTGGATTTTTCTCATTTTTAAGCTCACAATCCTCTTCTTGTTCTCCCCATGAACACACATTCCTGCCCCTACTTAGCAACATAGAAAAATGCCCATATGGGGCCAGCATTGCGGTATAGTGGGTAAAGCCTACAATGCTGGCATCCCAGTTAGACTCCCTGCTGCTCCACTGCCAATCCAACTTTCTGCTAATGGCCTGTGAAAAACAGAAGAGGATGGCCCAAGTGTCTGGGCCCCTGATGCCCACCTGGGAGACCTGAATAAAACTTCTGGCTCTTTGCTTGAACCTGGCCCAGACCTGGCCATTGTGGCTATATGGGGAGTGAACCAGCAGATGGAGGAGCACTCTCTCTCTCTCTCTAGGTCTTTTAAATACATTTTTAAAAGAAAGCAAGCAAGAAGGATGCCCATATCATACATTCAAAAAGCAGGACAACAAACTGTCAGGAATGGGCCTGAAGGCTCTCCCTCTCTCTCTGGATGAAGGGATAGTGGTAAAGGGACTAGAAGCGAATTCCATGCAATGTTATATGGGTGAGTTTTGCTTTTCTTTGCATTTTAACTGTCTTTTTCTTTTAAGATTCGTTCATTTATTTGAAAGGCAGAGTTATATAAAGAGAGGGCTAGACAGAGAGAGATCTTTCATCTGCTCCCCAAACAGTTCCAATGCCTAGGTCAAAGCCTGGAGCCTGGAACTACACCTGAGTCTCCCAAGTGCGTAGTAGGGGTACAAGTACTTGGACCATCTTCCACTGCTTTCCCTTGCATATTAGCAGGGAGCTGGATCGAAATGGAGCAGCCGAATTTGAACTGGTGCCCATTTGGGATTATAGCATTGCCGCAGTGGCTTAACCTGCTGCACACAATGCAGCTCCTTAGTTTTCTTTTGAAATCTTGTACAATGGACATGTATTACAAATGTGGCATGGCATTATTCAGAGCAGAAGGACACATCTTGAGGGAGCTAAAGAGGAAATGAAGAGGCTGGCTGCGGAACGACACATGGCCCTGGAGTCTTCCCGGACTGAATCTTCTTCCCACACAGCTGCCGTGCTTGTTCAGGCCTCATCCTCTCTGCCTCTTCTCCCCATATCCAGGTTTTGTTCCCCGATCTGTCCTCCACAGTGACCATGGTCCTCCCAGTGCACAAACCTGATCCTGTTACTGTCCAGGCACACTTTCTACAGTTTCCCATTACTCATGGCTAACTGCATTGTTTTCTGTGTGGTAGGCATGGTTCTAAGCGCTTGACATGTATTAATTCAATCAGCATATAGTACAGGTACTTGTTAATACCCTCATGTGGAGAAGAGAGACATGCACAGAGGTTAAGTAACTGTCAATAAGTGGCACGGCCAGGAAACAAACACGGGCTGCGGTTCCAGATCCACGGCTCTTACCCAGGTGGCTGAGCTCCCCTAGAGACTAGATACGAAGTCCTGAGCATGAGATTCAGGGCCTTTCGTAACTGGCCCCCACTTAGGTCTCCAGGCTCCTCTTCACCACTGCCTCCCCAGGCTCAGAACTCGACTCTGTCAAACCTGAACAAAACCCCTGTGGCAGAGCGTGCAAGGTTCACAGCTCCATGCCTTTGCTTTAGCCGTGCTCTCTGCCTGGAAAGCCTAATGCCCCTTTGTTGGATAGTTAACCTCAACTCCTACTTGAAGGCTTGGGTTGAATGCCAATTCACCTGAGAGGCTTCCTGAGAGGCTTCCTGAGAGGCTTCAGGCGTGGCCAGATGCTCCTTCTTGGTGTTCCCTTAGCATCTGAGTCATAACTTATCAGCGCCTTTATCACACTCAGCTGAAGTGACCTCCTTCAGTATCCATCTGCCCCACCAAACCTCATCTCCTCTCACCAGGACAAGCACAGTGCCTGTTTCATCTGTGGCTCCAGGATCTTCCTGGGCCTGGTTTAGGTCTGGCATCAGCATTTGCCCACCTGAACCACATCTTGAATGATTACCTTTGCAGGACTGTCAGGGTCTACCAAGCCTGGCCTGTGTAGGGATATGGCCCAGAACCATCATGCCAACAGCTGTATTTGAAGACCACTTTCAACTCAGGCAGGGGGCTGGCGGGCCCCACCCTGGGATCCAGACAGGCACCAGTCATATGACTGTGCATCTCAGACCCCAGAGGCTGCTGCTGGCATCCCTGTCTCTTGAAGCCAGTTCCACAGCTAAGGTGACAGAGTAGCCATCAGAGACAGTTTCTCTGTCTCTGAGTTAAGGGTGATTAAGAGCACATGAGGGGAAACTGGGCCAAGGCTTATCTAAGCCAAAAAGAGATACTCCAGTAACAGACTTGGCCATGCTCCAAAAGGAGTGTCTTGTGATAGCCTGCCTGGGAGGTGGATAAGCCCTGTAATTATCTGTGTGGCCAGCACTACACTCGACAGTTCATGGGGCCTCCAAGAAGTTGACCGTCCTCTGTCCTTTAAACCATTTATGCTTCTGGGTTTTTCTTGTATTTTAAAATCACAAAAGTATTCCAAAAGACCACCTACTGGGAGCAGTGCCAGGAGTCAGCACACCAGCAAAGCATCTGAACTGGCAGGTGGGGGCGACAAAGGAAACAGACATCTGATGGCTGTTTACAGCAGGGGCCAGGGGAACATTTGTCCAGTCAACACCAACTGACCTCAAGTCCATGGAGGGACTGGTTCTCCTCAGTGGGAGAGAGGCTCAGGGGCTGAGCAGGAAACAGGTTTAAGAAGCCAGCAGTGCTGAGGACTTTGGTACAGGCTGCAGGGAGAGGACGATGAACTGGTCTGAGTGGACAAACCTGGAGATGGGGAACAGTACCTGGTGGGACTGCAGGCCAATGATGGAGGAGTAGGCCTGGATAGTTACGTAGATCTCTGGCTGGAAGTCGATGAGAGATCCAGGCACTCGGAAGGGCTGGAGCAGCCCGCAGAGGCAGCGGGACAGGGCATGGAAGACTTCATCGAACAGGATCTCCCCGGTAGAATCATCCTGAGGAGATGCACAGAGAGATGGCTCAAGGGCATGCAGAGATAAGCAGCTTCCACGGGTCTGCAAACTCCTACCTTAGGGCTGATCATGTCCCAAGTGCAGTGCCACATAGGGAATGGGGTCCGTCTTTAGGCACCCACCGTCCCTTTCTAAGCCTTCTTCTACCCACAGTGGCGGGCTGAGATCACTGTTCATCTCCCTGAGGCCTCTCACTCTCCTCCCCACCCCTACCCATCCATTCTCCCTACTGTCTCCTTCCAGTCACTTACCACAATGCCAGTAGATGGGCTGAGGTCCAACTCAATGACAAATCGATACTGCCATGCCAGGAAGGTGACGCGGGTGGAAGGTACGAGAAGGAATGGCCTTGGGACCACTGCTTCATCTGGCTGCCACCCAGGGGGCAGCACACTGAGAACTTCCAGCTCCTGCTCAGACTGAAGCTGCCAATTAGGATGGAAAGAAAAGGAGAGGGTCAGGGAAGAATCACCCCTTTCTTCCCAGGACCTGCCTTCCATACCCAAGATGAGACCCCACCCCTGGCTCTACCTCTACAATCCAATCACCCTCCTCCATATGCAAATTAGCAGTCACTCGCTCCTCCCAGACTCTGAGACCTCAGAGTTGGCCTCCCTCCTACCTGTTTCCAAAAAAAGATTCTGGGCTAGCCCCTCAATACCCTGTCTTTAAGCCTCACCAGTAACTCCTGTGGTGTGGCCTGCACAGTCTGATGTAGATGATTGAGGAACCACGCCAGGCGAACATTTCGGGAGATTCTATAGTCCTTTTTCATCAACAGGAACACCTGCCCAGCCTCTTCCACCTGGGGACAAAGAGACATTAACCCAAGAAAAAAAGCACCAGAGCCAGCGCTGTGGTACAGTGGGTTAAGCCATAGCCTGTAGTACTGATTCAAGTCCCAGCTGCTCCACTTCCACTCCAGCTCCCTACTAATGTGCCTGGGGAAGCAGTGGAAGATGGCTCAAGTTCCTGGGCCCCTGCACCCACGTGAGAGACCCAGAAGTTCCTGGCTCCTGGCTTCGGCCTGGCCCAGCCCTGGTCATTGTAGCCGTTTGTGGAGTGAACATGCAGATAGAAGATTCTGTTTCTCCTTCTCTCTCTCTGTAACTCTGCCTTTCAAATAAATAAATCTTAAAGGAAAAGAAAAAAGCACTGAGTTCCCAGTGTACAAAGCTCCCTGGAATCTGAGAGCCAGGGCAGCAGTGGGGAAAAGCTGACCCCTGCCTCCATGCAAGGTGTTCCCCAGAAGCGAATTCTCCACGCTCCATTCTCACTCTCCCCACAGAGATCTCTAGATAGATGAGGTCACCTTTCTACATTAAGTTCCCGAAAATCTTTATGTGAGTTTCTTCTAGAAACTACAAGCCCCTGAGGGCACAGATTGTGTCTTCTTCTATTTTTGTGCCCTTGTTCTTGGCAAACTGCTTCAAACAGAGTAGATTCCCAGTAAGTCCCTGACGCATCTCAGGAGTGCCAGCCGGCACTACAGCAATCTTCACCCACTGACCGGCAAGCCCCTGGAATGCCTCAGAGTCAAGGCTTTGCGGGTTGCAACCTCCTATGCATGCACTCCCCTGCTGTCAAGACCAGCTTCTCCCAGCTTCCTCACTGGTGGCCACTTCAACAATGTTCCACCAAGCACTCAGGGCAGGAGTGGTGGTGCAGAGGGTTAACCTGCTACTTGGGAATGCCTGCATCCTATGCTGGAGTGCTGGTGTTGAGTCCTGGCTCCTCCACTTCCAATCCAGCTTCCTGCTAGTGCCCCTGGGAGGGCAGCTGCTGACAGCCCAAATGCTTGAGTCTCTGCCACCACATGAGAAATCTGGAAGGAGTCCCTGGCTCCTGGCTTCGACTTGGCCCAGCACATGGAAGATTTCTCTGTCACTCTGCCTTTCAAATAAACCAATCTTAAACAAACAAACAACAACAAAAAAAAACAAAGGGCCAGCGCCATGGCTCACTTGGCTAATCCTCCGCCTGTGGCACCAGCATCCCATATGGGCGCCGGGTTCTAGTCCCAGCTGCTCCCCTTCCAGTCCAGCTCTCTGCTGTGGCCTGGGAAGGCAGTGGAGGATGGCCCAAGTGCTTGGGCACCTGCACCCGCATGGGAGACCAGGAAGAAGCACCTGGGTCCTGGCTTCAGATCGGTGTAGCTCCAGCCATAGCGGCCATTTGGGGAGTGAACCAATGGAAGGAAGACCTTTCTCTCTGTCTTTCTCTCTCATTGTCTATAACTCTACCTGTCAAATAAAAAAAAAAAAAAGAAAGAAAAAAAAAAAAAACAAAAACAAGCATCAGACACCTAGTCCATCAGCCACTGTCCTTCTATAACACAAGCAATGCCAAACCTAGACCTGGGATGAACATGGCATTCTCCTTTCCCACACACATTCACAACGGTTATTCTATGGCAGAAAGAAACTCATCGCCTTGCCAGTGGTGCCAACTCTTGCATGCCTTTCCCAGTCCTGACTTCTTCCTGGACAGCAGCCCTTCCAACTCCCCACAGAAGGTTTTCCAGTCTTCCTACCCCTGCGCTCCCAGCAGATGATGTTGCCTACTGTTTACAGGGAACGTAAGGCTCAACTGGTCTGAATTCTCCCAGTGTTTCTTATCCTCTTACTCTTGCCTGTCCTGGACCAATCACAAATGTGTCCTCTTGAATCCCTGACAAATGAGGGGAAAGACATCAGGATTGAAGAGAGGGTGGCAGATGAGAAATGAAGAGAAATCAATGGCTGCCTGTTGAGAAATGTGATGTTGGAAGGAACTGAAGACATGAAGAGGTGGAAAAAGCCCTGGGGAAGCCAGAAGACAGGTGCCAGACGTCAGGAAGCAGTGTGCAGAGCAGGGACGCAACGGCTGGAGATGCAGAAAGTCTCTCTTCCCTAAGATGCACGGAAAGGAGAAAAGATACAGAAACAGATGCTGGGATATGGCAGGAATGACAACAGAAGGCAAGCAGGAGGAAATCATATCTGTTGAGTACCTAAAATAACCCTAAAGAGGTTATGGGTAAGAATTTCAGATTTAGACAACCTGGGTTTGAACTGCAGTTCAGCCACTTGTTAGCTGTGAGATCACAGAAAAGGTACTTAAGCTCTTTAAGCCTTGGTGTCCTCAGTTTTAAAATGGAAATAATCCTAATATCAATCTAAAGAGCTGTTATGTGGATCATAGGAAAACGTGTACATGAAGCACTCAGCACTATGCCTGGTACTTAGTAAGATCCTAAGATCTTAGTAAGACCCTAACCCACTGCATTGCGGTACAGTAGGTTAAGCCTCTGCTTGCAACACTGGTATCCCATATCATATTGGCAGTTCAAGTCCAGGCTACTCTGCTTCCAATCCAACTTCCTGCTAATGGGTCTGGGAAGGCAGTGGATGATAGTCCAAATGCTTGGGCCCCTGCCACCCATGTGGGCAACCTGGACTGGGTCCCTGGTTCCTGGCTTCAACCTGACCCAGCCCTTGCTGTTAAGGTCATTTGAGGAGTAAATCAGCAGATGGAAGATTTCTCTCTCTCTCTCTGATTCTCTGCCTTTCAAATAAATCATCTTTAAAAATAAAAAAAATATTTTAGAAAAGAAATCATAAGAAAAGTAAATAGAGTAGTATTACCAGGCCAGGCACTACCACAGCTCCTTCACATAAGTGAGATCATTAAGTCTTCACAACAGATTTAATGAGAAAACTGAGGTCCGAAAAACTTAAGTGATTTAACATCAACAGTTGGTATAAGGCCAAGAGTCAAAGCAAGGCTTGATGAGCTGTAAAACCCATCTACTCAGAATGACAAATGACTAGAACTGGAGACTTAAGAGTAGAAACCATTATAAATCTCACAAGAAAGGACATGATGCTGGTATTAAACAGACAGGATACCGTGACCTAATTGAGCAGACAAATTTACAAATTACGATGGGGCTGGTATTGTGGCACAGTGGGTGAAGCAGCAGCTGTGACAGCAGAAGCTGTCAGCAGTGATGCTGACATCCCATATGGGTAGTGGTTCAAGTCCCAGTTGCTCCACTTCTGATGCAGCTCCCCGCTGACGGCCTGGGAAAAGCAGCACAAGATGGTCCTAGTGCTTGGGGCCCTTCCACACAAGCGGGAGATCTGAATGAAGTTCCTGGCTCCTGGCTTCAGCCTGGCCCAGCCCTAGCCATTGTGGCCATCTGGGGAGTGAACCAGCAGATGGAAGTGTTCTTTTTCTCTCAAATAAATAAACAAATCTTTAAAAAGAAAAAAAGAGGAAGGGAAGGGAAGGGAAGGGAAGGGAAGGGAAGGGAAGGGAAGGGAAGGGAAGGGAAGGGAGGGGAGGGGAAGGGAGGGGAGGGGGGGGAGGGGAGGGGAGGGGAGGGGAGGGGAGGGGAGGGGAGGGGAGGGGAAGGGAGGGGAGGGGGGGGAGGGGAGGGGAGGGGAGGGGAGGGGAGGGGAGGGGAGGGGAGGGGAGGGGAGGGGAGGGGAGGGGAGGGAAGGGAAGGGAAGGGAAGGGAAGGGAAGGGAAGGGAAGGGAAGGGAAGGGAAGGGAAGGGAAGGGAAGGGAAGGCTATGATGTGACTGCCTATCATTCTGTGTTTTATCTCTGCAACACTGAAAATCACGCTTCAGGATAAAGACTGTCTACATCTTCAACTGCTGCATCCCTGCTCTGTACACACTGCTTCCTTGTAGTGTACTAAGGTACAACCTGGATTCGATTTTATCCTAGCAGGCCCAAGAAATAAATCTTTTAGGGGCTGGTGCCATGGCGCAGTAAGTTAATCCTCCATCTGCAGCACCAGCATCCCATATTGGTGCCGGTTCTCCTCTTCCAGTCCAGCTCTCTGCTATGGCCTGAGAGAGCAGTAGAAGATGGCCCAAGTCCTTGGGCCCCTGCATCCACGTGGGAGACTGGGAAGAAGCTCCTGGTGCCTGGCTTCAGATCAGTGCAGCTCCGGCCATTGCCGCCTTTTGGGGAGTGAACCAACAGAAGGAAGATCTTTCTCTCTGTCTCTCTCTCTCTGTCTGTCTGTAACTCTACCTCTCAAATAAATAAATAAATTTTTTTAAAAAATTTAAAACAAAGAAATAAACCTTTTAAAAAATAATTTAAATAACCACCCAATTTCTCTCTGGCTACTGCATGATTTAGAAAGACCCCTCTACTCACTAGGGGAAATGACAGAGGCATAGACTAGAGTGGCCCAAAGTAGTCATTCTGAGAACTGCAGGTCCCCAAAGAGATAAAGAGTTGCACTAGAATGCAAAGCCATGCTGCCTTTCATTGAGAAACTGTTAAGAAAAAGCAACTGCAAAGAAAGTCAGCAAGACTAAGCAGTGAGCTTCATTTTATTTCAGGAGGTATTAAGATAAGAACTGGTGATTAACCGGAAGTGAGGACATAAGAAGAAAGTCATAAAAAGGAAGATATCAAAGATGACCAGATATCCTTAGATAAGTTGCAGAACAATTTCCAAGTTACCTAGAAAAAACAGAGGGCCAGTGTTGTGGCACATCAGGTTAAGCTGCTGTCTGTGGTACCAGCATCCCTTATGGGCACTGATTCAAGTCCTGGCTGCTCCACTACAGATCCAGTTCCCTGCTAATAGCCTGGGAAAGTGGCCTAAGTGTTTGGGCCACTGAAACCATGTGGGAGACCCAGAAGAAGCTATGATTTCTGGTTTCCGCCTGGACCAGCTCTGGTCATTGCAACCATTTGGGGAGCAAACCAGCAGATGGAAGATCTCTCTCCTCTCTGTTTCTCCCTCTCTTGCTGTAACTTTTTTAAATGAACAAATCTTAAAAACAAACAAACAAACAAAAAAAACCACCACAGTTATTACCATCATTTCTCACTCCCCCTCAAGGTCCTATGAAATTGTATATTCTTATTGCCACACTCCTGAAAATAGAAAAGGGGCCTGGTTATTGTCAAAGAAGCAAATTGCAGCAATTATTTGCCCTCTTTCTCTGATCCCTTTTCTCAGGGTGGGAGACTGATAAACCAGGGAGCCTCCCCTTCAGGACTGCCTTGGCTGGGGTGGGTTATGGTTTAAATGAACTTTTTCAACTGTGTCAGCTCTGCTGGCTCCCTGTCAAAGTTCTTATCTAAAGGATGGTTTAGGCTCAGAATAGTATCAGAACAGAAAGGCATCCTAATTCAACAGTCCTTCCTGTTTCATTACCCTATCCCCACAGCCTGGTGCAATGCCTGATACACAGGATATTCAATTAATTTTGCTGAAGAAGCAAATTGTGTTCTATGCAAAGCAAACTGGACTAATCACAGTGAATACAATTCTTCTCTAGATGAGATGATTTTTTGCTTATTTGTTCACCTGAGAGAGAAAGACACCTCCCATCTGCTGTTTTATTCCCCAAGTGCTCCTAACAGCTAGTGCTAAGCCAGGCCCCCTCTGAGAACTCAATCTGGGTATCCTGTGTGGGTGGCAGGGACCCAACTACTTGAGCCATCACCTGGTGCCTCCCAAGGTGCACCTCAGCAGGAAGCTGGAATCAGAAGCAGAGCTAGAACTTCTAACTCAGGCACTTTGATATGGGATGAAGGGATCCTAACTGGCAGCTTAACCCTTGTGCCAAACGTCTGTCCCAGGATAATTTTGGTTTTTTAATAGATGTATTTACTTATTTAAAAGGCAGAGTGTGAGAGATGGAGATGGAGGGGAGCTTTGATTTGTTTCACTTCTCCAGTTGCAACTGTCAGGGCTGAGCCAGGCTGAAGGCAGGAGTCAGGAACTCCAGCTGAGTCTCCTACATGGGTGGCAGAGGCCTGAGCACTTAGACTCTGCTTCCCAGGTGCATTAGTAGGAAGCTGGATCAGAAGGAGAGCATCCAGAACTCAAAACCAGCCCTCTGATATGAGATACCAGCATTCCAAGTGGCAGCTTAACCCACCATGACACCATGCCAGCCCCCCAAGATAACATTAACCTCAGTCTTGATACTAACTTCCTTTTGTTTTTTGATACTTAGTAAAGACTTTTCTAAATGCCAGTCAGCTTCAGCCACTCAAAGAAAAAACACGGAGAAGAGTTTAGGTCCATATTGGGCCAGGGTTAAAAGCAGTGAGAACATTTAAAGACAGAATTGGGACACTTGGTCATTCCATCTTCTAGGACTAAATTCTTGGCAATCCAGGTTTAATAAGTGAAAGGTAGTTGAAAGTGGATATTGGCTTAGTGGTTAAGATGCCTGCATCTCACATCAGAGTGCCTGGATTTGATTCCTGGTCCCAGCTTTTTGCTAATGCAGACCCTGTGAGGCAACAGGTGATGTCTCAAGTAATGGGTTCATGTCACCCACACAGGAGATCTGGATTGCTATCTTGTGGCAAGACAAAGCAGGCTTTTGGATCCAGAGACCTGGATTCCAATCTAGTTCTACTACTTGCTACCTAGGTGATCTTGCACAGGCTGCTTAATTTTTCCAGGCCCTAGTTTCTTCATGGATAACATATGGACAAAAATAACTTCATACAGATATTGCAACTCAACAGGAAAGTCAGAACCATGGTGGCAGAAGGCTATCGTTCTTTGGAATATTTATTGAGGCCGACATAGCATTTATACCAAGATGAATAAAATATAATCAGGCACTGTACTGCATACATACCATGTAACTATCAAGACGAATGCCACATGGTCCAGTGCATTCATTTATTTGTCTGCTGTTTTTCTGCACCTGTCCCTTCATGACTACGGTCTGAATTATTTTTTGAGGCTTTTCTAACCTTGTGCTATTATCTTCTGTTAACAGATTCACAAAAATGATGAACATTTCCTTGCCTTGAACTGCTTGGAATCTCCTTTCCGCCATATTTCTGCCAGAGCCCTGAACCTCCAGCAAGGCCTCAAGCTGCACCTTCTCCTCCAGCCACTTCTCTCACCGACCCCTGCCGCCGGCAGTGAAGGGCATGCACTCCAGCACTGGAGTACCTAGGATTAACCGCTCCGCTGTTCTGCTGCTCGTTAGCTACACAGCTTTGCAGCTGACACTTTTTGTACCCTGGTTTCTGCATCTGTGAAATGGGGATCACAACACGCCTATGTCAGGAGAACTTTCTGAGGACTCGGGGTTAACTACTCTCGTCGTCCTACTGCATCTGCACGGGAAGCTGCTTCCTCTCGGTTCTCTGAAGGCGCCACACTCCTTCTTACCTTAAGAGCTTCACCCTGCCCTTCCCTGGCGTGCTGTGCCTCTTCTCATCACCAACTTCTACACGTTCTTCAGCCTTAGCTTACATGTCATTCCTCTGAGGTGGCTTTCCAATCCACCCTCCCCCACCCCCGACCTCTAAACAAAGTAGGTTAAATCCCTTTTAAACACCCTCATTGGCTCCTTTGCAATATTTATTATCATAATTCAATGTCTATTTACTCCATAAAGATAGGGAACATGTCTTACACGGTTCTGTATCCACCCTGATACTTAGCACAATTCATCAAGCATTCTAGGCATCTGATGAATCTATGATTTCCTAAAGCTGACTGTGCCCAATCTTTCTCCTGGATTTAATAACTTCCGAAGCCAGTCACTTTCTCATGCCCAGGAGCAGAACTTTTTCTCACTACCTTTACCTTCTGAGATAAAATTTTCAGAAATGCAAATCAAAAACTGAACCGATGCTTAACTTTTGGCTGAATGAGACATAGGAGTGTGTGTGCGTGACTCGAAATTACATTCTATCTGTACTGTTCAATATGGTAGCCCGTGTCGCTCCCCCTCTTCGTGGAGGAACGACACTAAACCCTGCCTAGGCTTCATATCCGAGTCACGGCACCATTATGTCGCTCCCCCTCTTCGTGGAGGAACGACACAGGACCCTGCGCTGTTCTTTCGTCTGCTCGGCCCTCCCCGGGTTTGCTGCTGGTTCTTCCCGGGTTGGCTACTGTCCCTTTCACCTCCGTGGAAGGGCGGTTCCCCCTGGCCACTTTCCCCACTTCCGCAGGGGAGCGGCACACTGCCAGCCGGCTCTCTCGGGGGCTGCACAGGTGTTCCTTCAGATGTTCCCCTTAGATGTTCCTCGTGCATGTTGTCTCTCTCCTCCTTTATAGTCCTCTTCCACCAATCCCAACTCTGCTACCCACACGCCGAGTACGCTGCTCTCCTCCAATCAGGAGCAGGTCCTACAGTTTATTGGTTGAACTGGAGGCAGCTATGTAGAAGCTGTTTCTCCCTTCTCAGCGCCATATTGTGGGAGAGCAGATGCATAGAATAAGTCTTAATTCCAGTAACTTAGTCTAGTCCGAGTTGCTCCCCACAAGCCCGTACCATTGAGCACTTGGAACTTTGCTAACCCAAAATGAGATGTGCTCTAAGTGTAAAGTACACACTGGATTTTAAAGACTTGGTTCAGGGCCAGTGCTGTGGCATAGTGGGTTAAGCCTCTGCCTATGGTTGCTGGCATCCCATTCAGTCTGTGTCCCAGCTGCTCCTCTTCTAATCCAGCTCTCTGCTATGGCCTGGCAAAGCAGCAGAAGATGGTCCAAGTGCTTGGGCCCCTACACCCACATGAGAGACCTGGAAGAAGCTCCTGGCTCCTGGCTTCAGATCAGATCAGCTCTGACCATTGCAGCCATTTGTGGGAGTGAACTAGTAGATGGAAGATCTCTGTCTCTCCTCTCTCTGTCAGAAACTCTGCCTCTCAAATAATCTTAAAAAAAAAAAAAAAAAAAAAAGACTTGGTACAAAAAAAGGATGTTAAATATCTCATTTTTAAACATTTGTTACACATTAAAATGATGCTACTTTGGAAATTGTACGCTAAATTATTTTACCTGCTTTTTAAATTCACTGTATAGCTATTATGAAATTTTAAATTACATATGTGGCTTATATTAAGGCAGGAGAGTACTATTTTAGACTACTTGCAACATTCCTCAATTTCCTCTCATTTTAACCCATAACAAAACATACTTCAAATTGTTTCATGATTTTCTCAATACTGTTATTTCTAGTGCATGGGCTGTCCCACCACCTCTGTATAAGTGTCTGACTGTTTGCAAAAAGAGCATAGCTGTTTTTGATTGTTGGGTCTCACCACACCAAATCCTAATAAACTGGAGAGTTGCTATCCTGTGACTACTTTATTATTTATACTATAAACATAAAGGTTAAGAACACAGAGCCAGGGCCGATGCTGTGGCATAGCAAGTAAAGCCACCATCTGTAGTGCTGGCATCCCATATGAGTGCTGGTTTGAGTCCCAACTACTCCACTTCCAGTCCAGCTCTCTGCTGTGGCCTGGGAAGGCAGTGGAAGATGGCCCAAGTGCTTGGGCCCCTGTACCCGTGTGGGAGACCCAGCAGAAGCTCCTGGCTCCTGGCTTCGGATCTGCCCAGCTCTGGCCATTGCAGCCATTTGGAGAGTGAACCAGCAAATGGAAGATCTCTCTCTCTCTCTGCCTCTCTAACTCTGCCTTTCAAATAAATAACTAAATAAATGAATCTTTTTTTAAAAATTGGTGGTGGGTGCTGTGATGAAGCCGGTTAAACTGCTGCCTCAGACACCTGCATCCCCATCAGAAAACAAAACAAAAACAAAAACAAAAACAAACAAACAAACAAAAAAAAAAAAACAAAAAACCGCATTGCCAGACCACCTATTTTGGAATCCAGCTCTAATATTTAATACTGTGTAGCTTTGCTACTCATAACATCTCTGAGCCTCAGTCTCCTTAACTGAAAAGGGTGGAGAGGATGAGCTGCCATTGGTAAACCGCTTACAATGGCAGCCGGCATGCAGGTAAGGTATACTATTTGTATTTTTTTTTTTTTTTTTTTGACAGGCAGAATTAGACAGTGAGAGAGACACAGAGAAAGGTCTTCCTTCCGTTGGTTCACCCCCCAAATGCCTGCTACGGCCGGCGCTGCACCAATCGGAAGCCAGGAGCCAGGTGCTTTCTCCTGGTCTCCCAGGCGGGTGCAGGGCCCAAGCACTTGGGCCATCCTCCACTGCCTTCCCGAGCCACAGCAGAGAGCTGGACTGGAAGAGGAGCAACCGGGACAGAATCCAGCGCCCCAACTGGGACTAGAACCTGGAGTGCCAGCGCCGCAGGCGGAGGATTAGCCTAGTGAGCCGCAGCGCCGGCCTATTTGCATTCTTACACACATTCCTCACTGTTCCCATCTGTTGGTATGTTCTCCAACAGTGCTGGGCATCTCTACCCAAATCTGGGATTTTATGCTCAGATTTTCTAACTCCAAAAATCTGCTACTCTCAGGCGTATGTACAGCACTTGACCTATCTTACTTTTCAGTTTTCTTTTCTGAAAATGAGAATGGATATTGTGCAAACGTGAATGACACAATGTATGTAAAGTTGCTTGCATGGTCCTTGGCATCTGACAGAGAGAGCTTAAGCCTTTTCTGGCTTCACACACGTGATTCTCACAACAGACTAACAACAAAGAAACAGAATCCAGGAAGTTAAGACTTGCCCCAGGCTTCAGAGAGAGCTAAATAGCAGCGCTAAAATCCGAACTGGGTCTCACTCCGAGCCAAGCCCCCCCCCCCAATAAAACCAAAGCTGCTTTCCCCATCATGAGTGCTAGAACTAAATTAACTCGTGCTGTTTACTGCACGCCCGTGTCTGAAGACACGCACCGGCTGCTGCCGTCCAGCGCACTGAAACCGCGACAGGAACCAAATCACAGGGTTTATTAACACCACTGTCACTAGGTCAAGTCGGCGACGCGGAAGAGATTTCAGTAAGCACAACAGAGCGAGCGAAGCATTTCTCCTCCAGCCTCCGGAGGAAAGAACGGACTGCGGGGATGCGGGGCTGCACGGGTCCCTGCCGACGCTACGCGGCCCGGCCGTCCGCCGGCCAGGAGGCCGAGGTCGCGCCTGCCCGCACCGCCCGCTCCTCCCGCTCGGGTCTCAGGGCCCAGCGCTGCGCCCGCCCGCCCCTCACCTCAGGCTCCGGGCGCTCCGAGGCCATCACACAGCCTTCCCGCGCCGGCCCGGGCCAGTGAGGCAGATCCACTGTTGACCCCTGACCGGCTACCTCAGTACCGGGCCGGAACCGGAAGTCGGTGGGCGGGCCAAGTCCCGATTTCCTTGATTGGTGGACAAAACCTTCAGAAACTGGGAAACCGGAAGAGGAAGTGGTTGCGGCTGCCACGGCTGCCGCAATGCAGGTGAGAAGCGGAGTGGGCCTAGTGGCAGCTAGCTGTCTTTGGGTAACGCAGCGAGAGTGAGCTGGCTGCGGAGAGTTAGGAGTTGGACCGAAGAGGAGAGGGCGGAGGCAAGAGGACGCGGGGCTAGGGCAGAGGGGAGACGAGGCCAAGTGGAGAAGCGGCGCGGATGCTACGTGGGGGCGGAGTCCGCTGACAGGGGAGAGACTAGCAAAGTCGGGAGGGCGGAGGCAGCCGCCGCTTGTTTGGGGCTGGGAAAGCATCAGGATGTAGTTTGCGAAAGCCGAGATACAATCCAAGGGAGACGGCCCGAGAGAGAGATGAATTGGCTCAAGCCTCAGCCTAGGCTGTTGGATGCAGACGTAACGGCGAATCTGCAATCGGAGAGAAGCCCGAAGGGTGAAGGAATTGTGGGCCGAGCTGGCCAGAAGCTAAATTGTTATCAACTGAAACCTTGGGTGAAACCCAAGATGATGCTCCTGTCAGGCGCAGTGTGGGGTTGGCATCATTTTTCCCAGTCTGTGCCTGAGAGTTATTAAGACGGAGGAAATGAAGTAAAACGGAAGATACCCCCCCACACCGTGGGAAGGGACTGCCTGCAGACCCCCACTACTTGACATTGCTTGTCATGTGAGCTGGGTGGGTGGTTTTGCTTTTCACTTGTCGCTTTGCTTCTTGGATGGGGCAGTGTTTCAGTAAGTCCTTCTGGGTCAGCTGAGCTTGTGAAAGAGGCACAGGAATATTGGCACAGAAATAAAGGAGAAAGTTGAAACATCACCCACTAAGCACGAATGAGGAGCGAGGGGCAGGGGCGTGCAGAACTAGGGTTCAGAGAAAGCTTCATGTCCAGGCAGATTTCGCAGAGGCTGTGCTGTTGACAAGAACAGGGCAGATTCTAGGACGAAGGAAGCTAGGGCACACGTGCCACAGAAATGTGCATAGGATGATGAATCCCAGGCATTATGTCTGGCAGGAGTTTCTCAACAAGGGAGAGTAGGGCACGTGCAATACAGAGGAAAAGCAGGCCTGGATTTGGAGGTGTGAGAGCGAGAATCAGTTGGTAGGAGGACTTAAGGTCAGGTGAAAGGTCTAAGGGTTGGTGCTGTCTGTAACCCAAATACCAAAGATAGAAAATAACCTGGCTGTCATTCCAGTGAGATCCGGTGTTAGCCAACTGCGGTTGGCATACTCTCTCCGACGCTTTTCAGCCTTCTTCTAAAGGTGTCATGCTCATATCTCTCTGGGTAACCAGCCCATCTCTGTTGGTGCAGAGGGAGGAGAAGCAGTTGGAGGCGTCATTAGATGCACTGCTGAGTCAAGTGGCTGATCTGAAGAACTCACTGGGAAGTTTCATTTACAAGCTGGAGAACGAGTATGACAGGCTAACCTGGTAAGGGTTGCCAGGGCAAACTGGGGAGGGCTCCTGACGAGTAGTTCATCTCTGATGATGTAACCATTTATCAGTTTGCAGATGTCGGGTAATTTGGAAAGAGCTTGGTTTCCCAACATTTAGTAAGTGAAGTTTGGCTGAGGGCCTCCGTGGCAAGGAAGTAGAGAGCGGCCCAGTTTCCCAAGCCACGTTCTTTCTTTCTTTCTTTCTTTTTTTTAATTTTATTTTTATTTATTTGAAAAGTAGAGATATAGACAGAGAGAGACAGAAAGGTCTTCCTTCCGTTGCTTCACTCCCCAAACAGCCACTACAGCCGGCGCTGCGCTGATCCGAAGCTAGGAGCCAGGTGCTTCTCCTGGTCTCCCTTGCGGGTGCAGGGGCCCAAGCACTTGGGCCATCCTCCACTGCCCTCCTGGGCCACAGCAGAGAGCTGGACCGGAAGAGGAGCAACCGGGACTAGAACCTGGTGCCCATATGGGATGCTGGCACCGCAGGTGGAGGATTAACCAAGTGAGCCATGGCACCGGCCCAGCCACGTTCTTTCTAGCTTTTGATTCTTTTTTTTTTTTTTTTTTTTTTTTGACAGGCAGAGTGGATAGTGAGAGAGAGAGACAGAGAGAAAGGTCTTCCTTTTGCCGTTGGTTCACCCTCCAGTGGCTGCCACGGCTGGTGCGCTGCGGCCGGCGCACCACGCTGATCCGATGGCAGGAGCCAGCTGCTTCTCCTGGTCTCCCATGGGGTGCAGGGCCCAAGCACTTGGGCCATCCTCCACTGCACTCCCTGGCCACAGCAGAGAGTTAGCCTGGAAGAGGGGCAACCGGGACAGAATCCGGTGCCCCGACCGGGATAGAACCCGGTGTGCCAGCACCGCTAGGTGGAGGATTAGCCTAGTGAGCCGTGGCGCTGGCCGCTTTTGATTCTTACCCTTTTCATCTCTGGTCAGGAGTTCTCTCTCAGTGGGTCTTCCCACTATATCTCAGTCCATGCTGGATCTCTTGCCACTGATGTGGCTGTCTTTTAGATCCAGCCTACTGCTGAAGTATGGCTCCTGTTTCCCGGCAGAAAGGAGGCTTTCACCCAGTTTCTGATTTTTTTTGTCATAGAATAGCCATGGTTCCTGTTTTCCAGTGTTTCTCACCCCATTCAAACAATGAACTGCCTTTTTCTGCCTCCGTCAGGAGCTGAAAGCGTGTCCCTCTTTCCTAACCCCGCATTCCTGTTCCAGGTCTGGGTCCTGCCGAGGCTCGTGATGGGGATGAGTCTTTTGGGGGTCAGTCTCAGTTTTCCTAATCTGAGGACTTGTCAAAGGTTATCTCACTGGGAGACACCCCAGGGAAGGGCTAGAACATTCTGACACTTTCTTACCACCACTAGGCCCTCTGTCCTGGACAGCTTTGCCTTGCTTTCTGGACAGTTGAACACCCTGAACAAGGTCTTGAAGCATGAAAAGACACCGCTGTTCCGCAACCAGGTCATCATCCCTCTGGTGTTATCCCCAGACCGGGATGAAGATCTCATGGTAAGAGAGTAAAAGGGGAAACTTGGGAAATTACATTCTTAGGTGAAAGCCTAGGGCACGGTTGTCGATTGGTTATTCTAGAAGTTCTGAATGTGGGGTAGTTCATGGCAGTAAGAAGCAGGGCTATATTTTGGAGGCCCTGCTTTTTGTCTTAGAGTAGGGAAGCAGCTTCCAAATAGTGCTGTAATAACCTAAGATCTGTGTTACCAAGGCAAAGATCTTTTCTGGGGCTGGCACTGTGGCCTGGCAGGTTAAGCCACTGCCTGCAATGCTAGTGTCCCTTATGGGCTCCATTTTGATTCCCGGCTGCTCAACTTCTTTTTTATTTATTTATTTTTTTTAAGATTTTAATTATTTGAGAGGCACAGAGAGAGAGGTTTTCCATCTGCAGGTTCACTCCCCAAATGGCTGCAACCACTGGAGCTCTGCCAGTCCAAATCCCGGAGCCAGGAGCTTCTTCCGGGTCTCCCATGGGGGTGCCGGGGCCCAAGAATTTTGAACCATCTTCTACTGCTTTCCTAGGCCATAGCAGAGAGCTGGATTGGAAGTGGAGCAGCTGGGACTTGTACCAGCACCCATATGGGGTGCTGGCATTGCAGGCAGCAGCTTCACCCCTATACCACGGTGCTGGCCCCATGCTCCACTTCTGATCCAGCTCCCTGCTAATGTGCCTGGGAAAGCAGTAGAAGATGGTCCCTATCAAGTGCTTGGGCCCTTGCACCCACGTGGGAGACTCAGAAGAAGCTCCTGGCTCTTGGCTTCAGCCTGGCCCGCCCTGGCCTTTGGTGGCCATTTGGGGAGTGAAACAGCAGTTGGAAGATGTCTCTCTCGATCTGTAAATCACTCTTTCTTTCCTTCCTCCCTCCCTCCCTCCCTTTCACCAGCAGATGGAAGATCTCTATCTGTAACCTACTCTTTCTTCCCTCATTCCTTCCTTCCTTTTTAAGGTTTATTTTATCTATTTGAAAGAGTTACAGAGAGAGGTAGAGACAGAGAGAGACAGGCAGGTCTTCCATTCACCAGTTCACTCCCCAAATGGCCACAATGGCCAGAGCTGGGCCAATCTGAAGCCAGGAGCCAGGAGCTTCTTCCGGGTCTCTCACATGAGTGCAGGGGTCCAAGGTCTTGGACCATCCTCCACTGTCTTCCCAAGTGCATCAGTAGAGAGCTGGATCAGAAGTAGAGCAGCCAGGAATCAAACTGGTGCCCATATGGGATGCTGGCACTGCAGGCCAGGGCTTTAACCCACTGTGCCACATTACCAGCCCCTATAACTCTGACTTTCAAATGAATAAATAAATCTTAAAAAAAGAAAAATGTCTTTTCTCTCCAACATTTTTCTCAAGCAAAAAAATCTTTCCTTTGTGACTTTGTTTGTTCTGGGTTTAATTAAAATATGACAGAAAGAGTTATATTTATCACTAGGCTGGTGAGATAGGGATGTGAGAAAACAGAAATGAAACGTGGAGTAAAGGGGACAGTGTCCTAGGAAGCTAGATATTGTGTCTCAGGTTGTATTTTCTTGAATATTCAGTGTTTGTCTGTGGAAGGGAAATCGGGGTAGGGTGAATCTTCCTCGAGTATGTAGTAGGATCAGTAAAATCTGTGTTACAGAGGCAAACTGAAGGACGGGTGCCTGTCTTCAGCCATGAGGTGGTCCCTGACCATCTAAGAACCAAGCCTGACCCTGAGGTTGAAGAGCAGGAGAAGCAACTTACGACAGATGCTGCCCGCATTGGTGCTGATGCAGCACAGGTTGGACCAAGTCACTGCCCCACAGCCCCTGATCCCCATCCCATCAGGAGAAGCTAGGCATTACCATTCCTGCCTGATAGGAAAACACAGTTGGTTGTACCTAAGTTGCCTGTGGAAGAGCCCAAGAAAGAAATTTTTCCATAATCATTTCTTGTTTACCCTAATCTGCACCAATATGTGTGTGTTACAGAAGCAGATCCAGAGCTTGAATAAAATGTGCTCAAACCTTCTGGAGAAAATTAGCAAAGAGGAGCGAGAATCAGAGAGTGGAGGTAAGAAGAATTGGTGGCAACATAGAGGGAGAATGGTGTCAGATCACTGGGATAGGAATGGTGGTTTGGGTAGTGGTGGAGTGAGGACTTGGGGATGAACTGCTTAGGAAAGAGTTTGTGTCCATTCTGTTGGCCTTTTACATTCAAGTCCAGCCCTGGTGCAATGGGAAGAAATGGACAAAGGGAGAAGGGAGAATTCTGATACAGGCCTGGGGATCCTCTGGCTCTTCCTCTGGGTTGGGAAAGAGTCAAGATGCTGCTAAAGCAAGAACTCCAACTCTGGTGCTCATCACTGGTCTTGCAGCTCCTAGGTGCAGTCCAGGGCCAGAGGCCTACTTCAGGGTCCACACTTACTTTTTCTTCAGGTCTCCGGCCAAACAAGCAGACATTTAACCCTGCAGACACCAATGCTCTGGTGGCAGCTGTTGCCTTTGGGAAGGGGCTGTCTAATTGGAGACCTTCAGGCAGCAGTGGTCCTGGCCAGCCGGGTCAGCCAGGAGCTGGGGCCATCCTTGCAGGAGCCTCGGGACTACAGCAGGTGCAGATGGCAGGAGCTCCAGGCCAGCAGCAGCCAATGCTCAGTGGGGTGCAGATGGCTCAAGCAGGTCAACCAGGTAAGGTGACGGGGCTTAGAATTCAGCTGACTTTAAGCAGGAGCGTGGAGATAAATGGGGTTGTATGGGTTCCCCGCATCCCCAGGCTTGGAGATTTCCTCCTTGGCACCGTGACTCAGAAAACAGTTTTTAGAAGTAAAACATGTCATCTGGAGTCGATGAGCAGGAGACTGCTGAGATGCGTTCTGACCCCTCCCACTAGTGTCCCCTGTCACCTCTTTCCTACAAACGCCTTTAGGGAGGGAGCTGGGTGAAAAACCATACCTCTGGTCTGTGCCAACCAGAGTCAGGTGCCACAGAGGTTCTGAGATGATAAAGGAGGTGGCAGAAGGGAACCTGAGAGACCACATTTCTGATTTGTTGTGAAAGTCTTCCCTTGCTTCAGAGGTCTTTCTTCGTGTTCCTTTTAGGGAAAATGCCAAGTGGAATAAAAACCAACATCAAGTCAGCTTCAATGCATCCCTACCAGCGGTGAGTGTGGCCAGCAGCCTCCACTCCCAGGTGCTCTTTGCGGAGTTGGGCAGTGAAATTACCTTTTGCTCAAGGCTTACCTAAATGGATACAATAAAAACATGGGCTTTCAGCAATAGACAGATTGCAGCACCACCGCTGACTGCTTGGACTCTGGGCAAGTGACCTAATTTTTCTGAACCTGTGTTATCATTTGTAAATGGTAATCATACCTACCTCATAGGGTTGTTGTGAGGATCAAAATGAGAGGATGAATGTGAAACCACGAAATAATAGGTATTCAATAAATAAGTTTCTACAGTCACTTTTCTGCACTGCCCTCTGTGAGCCTTGATCCAGAAATTACTCTGATCTCATACTGCTTCAAGTCAAGGGTGAACTAATGGGCACAAGATTAAATAAGCCTGTGCTTATTTTGTGCTGCCAGAAACTGTGGCCGCCTTGTGTCCTTGGGGGCGTGCTGTCCCTGCAGCGCCTCCTGCGCAGGTTCTATCCAAGCTGCGGGTGAAGAGGTCCCTGGCCTGTGGCAGGCCACCCACCTGCAGCTCTGGTGAAGCTTAGGCCTGCTCCACTCTCCGTCCTCTACAAAGCCTGGGAAATAGGTAAAAGTCGCCTCCCCTTTACCCCACCCTCTACACCTGAAGGAAGGTGTGGGGATTTCTCGGAACATGGCTCTACCAGGCAGGACCACGTGGGAGAGTTTTCCTTAGCACTTGGCAAAGGAACTTCTTCCTTTGGTCTCATTTTTCTTATTTTGGAGGAAGAGGGGAACTGTACTTCATGCTGTCTTTCGTTAGGGTTTGGTTTTCCTCACAATAGTTGTAGTTTCTGGACTCTGGCCAGGGTGGCTTTCCCCCTTCCCACTAAGCCTGTGGTTCAAGTAAGAGCCAGATTGATGTGGGAGTGGGCAGCTCCAGGCACTTTGTCTGCTTTTGTGAGTTAAAGAACAGTGAGTTTGGCCATCCAACATCAGCTGCCTTTCTAGCACTCCTTTGTGGGCAAGGGCAGGGGTTGAGTCAGCAGAAGTGGACCAAAGGATTTCTCTGAATAAAGTGATTTAAATTGACGTTCACTGGCTCACAGTTGTCTGACGCAACTTGAGAGCGAGCCCTGTAGGGATCAGCAGCAGTTTCCAGAGTGCTGCAAAACAATTCTAATTTGTTCTTCATGACAAATTTTCTTCCAATCAGCTTTGATCTAAAAATCCCGAGACTTCTCTCCTGCTCTCCCTCTTCCAGCTACCTGTTTTCTCTTCTCTTCTGCCACACACTGGTACTGTGGCATTTGTTCAGTGCCAGACAAAATTCTGCCAGGCTGTGGCAGCAAAGGACTAGAAAAGTGGTCCCAGATGTCACATCCGGTCCTGTTCATCAAAACAAGGAATGGCCTCCACAAAGCCCAGCAGTGAGAGTCCTGTCATCAGCTCTGAGGCAATGCCAGACCTTTTCCCGACTTGAGCAGTTCTGACCCACTTGTGTGTTTATCTTCTCACCTCTTCCCTTCCCACTGGGAGGGCAGAGCTCACTGACATGGCACCGAGCTCAGGCAGGGCTTCTCTGAAAGCCCCGAGCATCTTTGGTGACCACTGTCCTTTACTCCACCGAGAGTCCCTCCTGTTGAATGGCACCAACCCTGAGCTTGTTTGTTACCCCAGCCCAACACTGACTTCATTCCCACAATACTGTTGAAGTGGATTCCTTGTTTTCAGGTGGAAATGTCCTCCTGCCCCAACAGGAACCTGGACAAGACCTCGCCTACAACCTTCCTGTGTCCTGTGTCCTTAAGCAAACACTCCTTTGTTGGGAGGCACTCACCTCTGATTTGTCCCTCTGGGAACATATACTCCAGTGTTTTTGTTTTTTTTTTTGTTTTTTATTTTTTTGACAGGCAGAGTGGACAGTGAGAGAGAGAGACAGAGAGAAAGGTCTTCCTTTTGCCGTTGGTTCACCCTCCAATGGCTGCCGCGGCCGGCGCGCTGCGGCCGGCGCACCGCGCTGATCCGATGGCAGGAGCCAGGAGCCAGGTGCTTTTTCCTGGTCTCCCATGGGGTGCAGGGCCCAAGCACCTGGGCCATCCTCCACTGCACTCCCGGGCCACAGCAGAGGGCTGGCCTGGAAGAGGGGCAACCGGGACAGAATCCGGTGCCCCGACCGGGACTAGAACCCGGTGTGCCGGCGCCGCTAGGCGGAGGATTAGCCTAGTGAGCCGCGGCGCCGGCTTTTTTTTTTTTTTTTAAGATTTTATTTATTTATTTATTTGAGAGGTCGAGTTACAGACAGTGAGAGGGAGAGACAGAGAGAAAGGTCTTCCTTCCATTGGCTCACTCCCCAAATGGCCACAATGGCTGGAGCAGCACCGATCTGAAGCCAGGAACCAGGAGCTTTCTCCAGGTCTCCCACATGGGTGCAGGGGCCTAAGCACTTAGGCCATCTTCTGCTGCTTTCCCAGACCATAGCAGAGAGCTGGATTGGAAGAGGGGCAGTCAGGACTAGAACCGGCACCCATATGGAATGCTGGCACACAAGCAGAGGGTTAACCTATTGCGCCATGGCGCCAGCCTCAATATACTCCCATTTTCAGATCTTACCCCCGCGACATCCCCTCCCCAGTCCTTTGGAGTACACAGACCTCTGTAGCATCTCCCATGTTGGGGCCCTTCAACCCAGCAAACACCTCCGTGCAGGGTATGTATCCCCCACTCCTAACATACTCTGTCTTAAGAGGAGACGTGCAGAATTTCCTTCAAAGAAGAGGGCATGACAAGCTTACTCACTGAGATTTAGGATTTGCAAAAGTGCCTCCCTTGCCCTACACAGGTAGTATTCCTCTGTTTCTGACTTTGCTCAGGGATTGTGCTTTCTCAAACTCTTGGGGCCCTGTAGAAAGAGATTAGGTCATTGTCTCCCAGATTCATGTCTAGGATGGAGAAAGAAACAGCAGCTTTGAAACCTCAAGCGCTCACTACAGCACAGAGTTCACGGTGCTGAAGGTGGAAGCTTACTGACCCAATGTCAGCATAATACCCAGGGCCTAGAACCTCTCCCTCCGTGGCTCTGCCCTGAGGCTGGCATCTGGTCACTGCTGAACCTCCCCTTTGCTCATTCCCCAGGTCACCCCATTCTCTTCCCACTTCTGGTGCTCATCACTACCTGTAATGGGCTCACCTCACCTAACTACATTTTTGGGAAACATCTAAGATGGTTTGTAGTCAAATGCTCCTTCCAACTCCATGAGTCTCAGGACTGAGATTGAGCTAGAAGGGGTGTGATAGACCCCCTGTCCTGCCGCTGAAGAAAAGAAACTAAACTGCAGGAATGCCCCAGTGCAAGGCTGGCCCCTTTTCCCACCCCCTCTAACCTCCCCCAGCAGCTGGAAACAACCTCTCCCTTTGTCTGAGCTTCTTGTACAGAATAATCCGCCTTATGGACAATGTATTCTCTGTGTCCTGTGGACACAGGAGCCGTGTGAGCTGATCCCAGCACCAGGCAGGACGGAGGCTGAGTCCTTCCAAATGCCCACCCTTAGTCAGCTCCTACTACTGTCCAGAGGAACTACAAAGGTCGTGCTCCGAATTTGGGGGATATCCCGTTGAAGTACTTGAGCCAGGAAGAGGACCAGAGGCTGTGGTCCCTATTCTGTTCAGTCTTGAAGGTTCACGGTGCCAGCCTATAGATAGTTGATGAGAGTCTTGCCTGAAGATCTCAAATACACAGTGGTTAACGATTGGAAAGGGTTTGCCCTGGATATGGGGCTTTCTGACTGGAACAAGGCAAAATAATCCATCTGACAGATCATGGTCCTCTATCCCTACATGGGTTGTCCCACAGGACAAACTCGCTCTCATCTTCCCTTAGCTTTTGTCTGTTTTGCTCCCACATGTCACTGGGGCAGATCCAGGGTTCTCACTGTGGTTTCTCAGTGAGTTACATGCTGTCAGCATGTCAGACACCATGTGAACATGGCAGCTTCCCCAAGCACATCATGGACGAGACAGTTCTCTGGGCCTCAGTTTCTCACCTGGCTAATCTCAGTGATTCTTTCCAGCTCTCAAGTCACTGACCAGGTTTCTTAAGTCCACTTGTCCCTGAGCATTTTTTTGTTGGTTTCCTCACTTATGTGATTATAAAATAGATAAGCCAAGTTGTTCCTAAATCAGTCCCTGAATCTCTCTAACACCTATAAGGTGTTTCATATTTTTCCTGTCACCTACAATTTAACACACCAACATCCCTGTAGACTGTAACCCTAAAGCTTTTCTTGCACATCATTCTCTAGCAAAGACTCATCAAAGAGGTGCTAAGTTATCACAGAGATACATGTACGTCAGAAGTTACCTTCCCACTCAGACATCTCCTTCCCCTGGGTAAAATATATGTTCCAGAGAAACTCCTCCAGTACAGGCATTTTCCACATGACAACAGCCTTCCCTGATGAACCAAATACAGTGTCCTAGGCCACTGCCCTTGCTACTTGCTTTGCCATCCCATTGCTTTTTGCCATCATCCTAATTTCTCTAGTTTGTGGTCATTTTGATTTTTGACCATTTCTTGTCCACACCTGACATGTAGACCATCTTGTGTTCTTTTTGATGATTACTCAGGATTACACCCATTTTCATGGCTGTGGTTAATGTTCCTTTAGAGTTCTTTACAAGTTAAAGATCATTTGGGGTTGGACGGTGCAGAATTGTGGTGCATTGGGGGTAAGCTACTGCTTGGGATGCCTTCATCTCATACCAGAGTGCCCGGCATTGAATCCTGCCCCTGTCTCTGCTTTGGATCTAGCTTCCTGCTGATGCACCTGGAGGCAACAGGTGATGGCTCAAGCAGAGTCCCTGCCACCCTTGTGAGAGGCCCAGATGGAGTTCTTGGCTCCTGGCTTCAGCTTGGCCCAACCCTGTTGCGAGCATTTGGGGGCTGAACCAATAGATGAAAGAACTGTCTCTTTCTCGCTCTGCCTTTCAAATAAATTTTAACAATGAATAAACATCTTTTTAAAATCAGCTATAAAAAAATCCTTCAAAAAACTTTTTTACATTGAATTGTCTTTTTTTTTTTTTTTTTGGAAGGCAGAGTCAGAGAGAAGAAGATAGAATCTTCCATCTGCTGGTTTATTTACCACATGTCTAAAACATCCCTGGCTGGACCAGGCTGAAGCCAGGAACTAGGAATTCAATCCAGGTGTCCCACATGGGTAGCAGGGACCCTAGTACTTGAGCCATCACCTGCTGCCTCCCAGGGTGCGGCAGAGCCAAGACTGGAACACAGGCACTCCAGTATGGGATGTGGGTGCCCCAGGTGGCTTCTTAATCAGGGCACCAAACGCCCGACCCTCTACCAAAATCCTTCAGCAGCTGTATTTTTTTAAGATTTTATTTATTTAGTTGAGAAAGTTACAGACAGAGAGAAGAGACAGACAGACAGGTCTTTTATCCCCTGGTTCATTCCCCAAATGGCTGTAATGGCCAGAGCTGAGCTGCTATGAAGCTAGTGCAGGGGCCCAAGCACTTGGGCCATTCTCCACTGCTTTCCCAGGCCATAACAGAGAGCTGGATCACAAGACGAGCAGCTGGGACTAGATCTGGCGCCCATATGGGATGCCGTAGCCGCAGGCGGAAGCTTAGCCCACTACACCACAGCAATGGCCCCCACAGCTGTATTCTTGAAGACCCTGCAATGACTATCTCTTCTGCCACTCATTCCCTTTCCTCCCCTGAGGTTTGGCTTTTACTTCTTCCATTTCTCTGAAACCACAGCAAGGATCATTGTTGGCCTAGAGGCTAATACCTGGTTTTCCAGTTCTCATCCTGATCTCTCCACAGTGTTTTAACAGCACTGACCCTCTTACAGCCTCTCCTCTGTCTGTGGCTTCTATGGCATACACGTTGCTCTCCTCCCTCCCTAGCCATTTGTTTTGGGACTTCATTGCTTCTCTCTGCTTCTTGAATATTCTGTAGGACTCGTCCTTAACTCTCCTTGCTTCTTGAGCTACCTGCTCTGTGGCCACGACTTATGCATGTATAACTCAAGATTTATTTGCAGCTCAGAGCTGTGCTAAGCTGCACATTGCTACAGAGTTGTACATCTACTTGTATGAACCACAGATACCTCAGGTTCCCAATGTCTAAATCCAGTCATCCTCTCCTCCACATTTATGTCTCTTCTAGTTTTCCTAGGCATTATCTAAGCCAGGAATTTAGAAGCCATCCTAAACTATTCCCTCTCTGCTTCCTCCCTCCCATAACCAGATACTAAATTCTATCGATTCTGTCTCCTCACTATCCAGCCTGCCCTGCAATTTAGGCTCTGGGCCTCTTAGAATACAGTTCAGACTCCTCTCCCTGTCCTGCCCACTAACTCATTTTCTTAAAGGTGCCAGATCTAAGCTGCAGATCTGGTCACATTATTTCCCTTACTAAATCCTTTTCATAGTTTATTCCCCATGGTTCTCAAACTGGGTGGGATCCAGTACCTGGCAGTTTGGTAGGGCAGTGTGCTGGACACATTGAAAATTACTGGATAAGATCATCCTAGAATGTTCGTTTCACTTGAGGGTAAATAACTTAGAAAGTGCAAGTTTTGCTTGCATGAATAGAAAATAGACTACAAAGAGTTCCTACTAGTCTGAAGAGCTTTGGGCTAAGCCATCAGGTTCCCTTGGGGATATTTATTTACTTTTGTTTTTTCATCCATTACATTTACTTCATTGGAAAAATTTGGAAAAACAGCTCAAATTTCCAGGAAAGGCCAATCGGATTCTGTGATCTATCCCTTGCTTTCTCCTGTTGAGCTGTCTTCTTATTGCTTTGCCACTCAATTCCAAGCAATCCAAACTGCTTGCAATCTCGAATGCGACAGGCTTTTCTAAGCCTCCATTTCTTTGTTTCCGCTGTTCCTTCTGCATGGCACACTTTGCCTTATCATTCTGTGTGGTGTATACCCAGTCGTTTTTCAGAATTCAGCTCATGAGTCAGCCCTGTGTGGCACATTACAGCAACACAACCTGTCTGCAGCTCAGTACCCCTCCCACCAGGTCAGGTCGATTACCTCCTCTTTAATGCTCCACACTTGGACCTTGTACGAGCTTCATTCTAGCTCGTGCTGCCCTTTATTATCCTCGAAGTTCAAGCACCCTGAGCTGTCAGAGTCTGAATCACAGTTTTTCTACCTGAGAACTGTATGATCTTTGGGAAGATGATGTGTGTGGCATACTATAGTATGGGGGAGGGGCAGGCATCTGGGCCATCAGGGACACAATAAATGTGGTGCTAATGCTGTTGTCACCTCTGTGACTCATTTGACTTTGCAGAGGTGGTGTAAAATAAGATTTTGGTTGAAAGACCTGGTTCTAGTGCCATATGGCCTGAGTTCAAATCCCAGCTGTGCCCCTTACTAGCTCTGTGATTTTACCTCTCTGTGCCTCCACTTCCTTATTCCTAGGAAGGATCGTGGCTATTCCATAGGTTTCTTGTGCAGTTATGGGTTAACACACATAAAATGCTTAGAATAGTTCCTGACAAGAAGGAGCTCAGTACATATTAGCTATCCCCAGGGAAGACTGTAGAACTTGGTTCTCAGTAATTGTTGCTTGAATAAATGATTGACCAGTCCCTCTAAAAGGTCATGCCCTCTCCCTCCCAGTGCAGCTCCCCCAAGTGATGTCTCAGGAGTTTTTCCTCAGGAGACAACCTGTGTACAAATGTCATCCCCCGTGGTATCTCCATAGGGAGTAGTACCAAGCAGATATTGGGAAATTTTAACATTGTGTTACCTGGCAACATAAGTCAGTTTTTAATCTAGTTTTAAGAATTTTATTTCTCTCACTTAGTTGTTATCTATATTCTTCCATTAATCCCCAGTTTGGTCCTAAATTGTATCATTTTGATTTTAGACCAAACCACAAGCTTTCACTTGAAATGCTCTTTTTCATCCATTTAAATGATTTTTCCCTGTCCAAACCAGCTGAAGACACATTTCCATGGTCTTCTTACATTGTGTCCTGAAACGGAGCCCTTCAGCACTCACATTTTGCTCTCTCTTCAGTTGTGATGAGTTCTTGCCTTAGTTGTCAGTGCTTGCTGGGTCTGGGCTCAGGTCTTCATGGGTATCTGTGTTTATAACTCACTGGGCATCAAAACCAGAGCTCCTTGGTCCCACGCTTACCTCCCTTCCCTTCACGTTCACAGCAGCCCTTCAGACCTTGTTTTTTGGCTTTTTAAATATTTTATTTACTTACTTGTGAGGTAGAGTTAGACAGTGAGAGGTAGAGACAGAAAGTTCTTCCATCCCCTGGTTCACTCCTCAAATGGCCGCAACAGCCAGAGCCAGGAGCCAGGAGCTTCTTCCAGGTCTCCCATGCAGGCGCAGACCCAAGCGCGTGGGCCATCTTCCACTGCTTTCCCAGGCCACAGCAGAGAGTTGGATTGGAAGAGGAGCAGCCAGGACTGGCACTGGGGCCCATGTGGGATGCCAGTGCTGCAGGTGGAGGATTAACCTCCTGCGCCACAGCACCGGCCCGTCCTTCAGACTTTGGTTTGTCATGGCCTACCTCATCATTCTCGCCACTTTGCTGTTAGTGCTGTCAGCTCTAGCCATGAGGAAATACCTTAAGGTCACATCTCCCAGGCTTGAACATGGTCTGCCCTACTCAGAATGTCCTCTGTTGTTTCCTGCTCCAGCCGCTTTGCTCAGCTGATGAACAGTTCATCCTTCCAGGTCTTATAAAACCTACACCACCTCCTCCATTGTACACTTGACCATCCTTAAATTGTACCTCTCCTGTTCCCTCTACACTCCTCCATTAGAACACACATAATTCCAGAGCAATGTATTTATTTACAAGTTCAAATCCTGGCCTGGATACTTTATCCGTTTTGTGACATTAGGCTAGTTAAATCTTTGTTCTTCCAAGAATCTTAATTCCCACCTCTGTAAAGTGGGGTTATAATACCAACTCAAAGAGTTCCTTCAAATGAGCATATTGAACATTAAGGGCTGATGTGGTGACATAGTGGGTTAAGCTGCTGTTTGCCACACAAACATCCCATACTGTAGTGCCAGTTCAAGTCCCAGCTCCTGTTTTCCAATTCAGCTTCCTGCTAATGCATCCTGGGGCGCAGATGATGGCTCAAGTGTTTGGGCCTCTGCCCACCCCAACATGTGGGAGACCCTAATGAAGCTCCTGGCTTCCCAGCCTTAGCTGCTGCAGGCCTCTGGGGAGTGAACTAGCCAATGTAAGATATGTCTCTCTCTCTCTCTTCCTGTCTCTATCTCTTTGTTGCTCTTTCAAGTAGAAGAAAGTAAAAAAAAAAATCATTTAAAAAAAATTAAGGAGCCGCAATGAGGCATAGCAAGTAAAGCCACTGACTGCAGTACCAGGCATCCTATGTAGGTGCCAGTTTGAGTCCTGGCCGCCCCACTTCCGATCCAGCTCTCTGCTATGGCCTGGGAAAGCAATGGAGGATGGCCCAAGTCCTTGGGCCCTTGCACCCATGTGGGAGACCTGGAAGAAGCTCCTGGTTTTGGATTGGCCCAGCTCCAGCCATTGCGGTCATTTTGGGAGTGAACCAGTGGATGGAAGACCTCTCTATCTCTCTATCTCTGCTTCTGCCTCTCTAACTCTGCCTTTCAGATAAATATTTTAAAAATTAAATTAAAACCTTTAAATAGTTCTTAGTTTTCTACAGGGTAAAGTTCAAGCTTCTTAGAAAGGCACACAAGGCCCTTCATATGAAGAGTCAGCACTCAAATGATAACCATCATTCTCTTGTTTGAGCCTAAACAATTGCATTTTTATCTACTAGCATTTCAGATTGTTCTGATTATAGCACATTACCATTAACTAGCTTAGCCAAAAAAATTAAGATTCAATTACATTTGATTCATGTGAGCTGTTTTAGATGGACTCAGGGGCTCAATGTTGTCTCGGCTCTATTTCTGCTTTTTCTACATCTGTAAAGCTCACCTCATGGAAGGACTCTGGTTTTGCTTGGAGGGTGTGTCATTAGGAGCTGGGAGTTGGGGGAGATGAGGGAGAACACCAAGATTAATGAGTCAGTGGAGACCGGGGGTAATTCCTTAAACAGGTAAAAGCAGGAGGACTGGAAATGATCTGAAAACAGCTAACAGAAGCGCTCCACGGGCGACATCCATGGTTCCACCTCTACACGGAGAAGCCTCGGGCTTTTTCTCAAGTTCTGTCCTTTCTCCTGAGCTTGCAGTCCTGTGCTTCAGGTTGCCTGCTGAATGTGCCATCATGCCTCACACTCGGGGTGTTCCGAGCCACGCGCATCCTCTCCAGCCTGCTCCACTGCCGCAGCCGGCTTGCCAGCCTTGCTGTTGAGTCTGATTCTTCTCTGCCTTAGCCCCACTGCTTTCTCTCAACACCATTGCACCAGGCTGTGTTGTCACAGGTGTGTCACACCTGTCTCCTCACTGGTTCCCAGCTGGTCTTACTCCCTTCCTCTGCTTATCTTTTGCCTTACTGTCACCAGGTTGATCTTTATAAACCTTAATGGGAATCCTATCAACCCCCTACTCAAAACACCATTGAGGACATCCCAGTACTAACTAAACTTTTCTTTTTTCTTTCTTTAAATCCTAAACACTATAATTTGGAGCCAAGCTACTTTTTAACCTTCTAGCCTATGAAGACTTCATTCACCACATCCTTCAGTGAAACTGATGGCCTCCCTCCCTCTCTCTCTCCAGAGCAGGTTATTTCAGACCCTTTTCCACCTTCTTCAGTTCAACAGACACTAAATGATGCCTGTGGTGTGTGGCACGGGCTCCCCACTGGTGGATCAGACCTTGTCCCTGACATGTCCAAGCTTCAGACGGACACTTGAATTTCAGATGTTATGCTGCTTGTCCCTTCAGCCAGCCAGATGTCTCTAGCCCCGACTGCCTTAGCCCAGATCCCAACCTCCCTAGGAAAAGGATGCTGGCGAACTAGCTGGCGGAGGCCCAGGGCCATGCAGAATGATTAACTGGCAAATCCTTCTCCCTCATCTTTGCTCCCCTGTGCTCATGGGCTCAGCCCTCCCCTCAGCTCCTCTGTGTGGGTTTACTGTGTAGGAAGTGCCCTTTGTCCTTTCCAGGATGGGGAAGGGAGAAGCTTAACACAGCCCCCTGGTGACTGCTTTTGTGTCTACCTGTCACTCCTGTAGCCCCTCTCCCCAGACCCTCAGTTCCTGTTGTTTATAGCTGGTCCACCAGGTCTGCCACACTCTGTTTCTCTACTGTTCCATTTATACACTCAAAACTTGCAGGCCTGCCTTCTTCCATTTTTTCTCACTGCCTTTCCTGCTTCTTTTTCTCACTGGCATTTAATTTTTTTTTTTTTTTTTTGCTCCTTTCCCCACTGGCCTTCTCACATATGTTTTGGGTCTTGCTAACTCTTTCCTCTATCCTAATAGCTTCCCTCTTTCAGTCTCCAGAGCTCTTTCTGCAGACACTGGCACACCCCTATCCGCCTTCTTCAGTTCAACACTAAATGACACCTGTGATGTGTAGCACTGGTTGCCTACAGATGGGTCAGACCTTGTTCCTGACCTGTCTGGGGTCCAGGCAGACACTCAGATTCAGATATAAAACCTCAAGCAATCATGAGAATAGAGTTGTTGGAGTCTATCCAGATGGTGGTTTTCAGACTGAACCCTTGGAGAAACTACATAATGGTTTACCTCTGGGGAAAGAGGACGGCCAAGGGCTGCCTACAGAACTGTGAGTGGGGAGTGAGTCGGACAGGGTGGGACCCAGGGGAAGTCCTCACCTCACTTCCTGTTAGTCACTATGGCTCCATGAAGGCAGCAGACTCTCAGCTGTTGGACTAGGTATTCCTTTCCCATACACCTGGCTTCCATCCTTAGCAGGCCCGTGAGTTCAGTTTCTCCAGTTTGTCAGCCCGCCCCAGTTTCCTGTTCTTTCTGCTCGGCTTCCACCTGGCTTCCCTGTACGTCCCAGAGACTCATTTCTACCTTCCTGCTTCCCACGCTCGAGTGCTACTGGAGAACATCTCTGCCTTCAGCGCGGTGAGCTCCCCACTCCTGCCCAGCCCTGGGCCTCAGCCGCTCCAGACTTCACTTCCCCGGCACCACTTATGCCACCCACCCCCCTCACCCTCCGTGACTACCTCACCTTCTCACTAAAGGAAAATGTAGATTCTGGAGATGAAAACTCCCTCCATTTCTTCCCAAACCACTTACAAACTTCATTTCCATACTTTTCAGAGTGTGAGGTAGTCTCCCTAGCCTGAAGCTAGGATCCTGTGTTCGCTAGATCCCATTGTCTCTCTCCACACAGCATGTAAACATGCTCCAGCCTCCGCCTTTTGAAGACAACCATTAAAATCATTCAGGATGCGAGAGCCAGGAGGCACTGATGTTTTAAAAGCTCCCCAGGTGATTCTAGTATGCAGTGCATTTATTTTTGGGCTTTGCTCCAAAATATAAACAATAAACTCCAAATTGCATACCATGGCATACAAAACTCTTCATACACTGCCTCTTGCCTCCTTCTTCTCTCTTACCCATGTTCCCTCTGAGCAGAAGCCATGCCAAGCTACTTAGAGTCCCCCAAGCCTGCTGCATCTCTGCCTTCTCTGTGCCTCCACATGTGCACTTCCCTCTGCCTGGAGTGCCTTGCCCTGCCTTCTAGAAAGTGCCCTTAAATGCTCACATGAGATGTCATTTCTGCAAGAACTCACCTCCAGCCTGGGTTAAGGGCCCTCATCCCCACCCAGGGCAAGCATTGTGGTGCAGCAGATTAAGCTGCTGCTTGGGTCGTTAGCATCCCATAGTGGAGTGCCTGGTTCAAGTGGCTACTCCACTTTCCATTCAGCTTCACACTGGCATGGAACCTGGGAAGCAGCAGGTGATGGTTCCAGTAGTTGAGTCCCTGTGACCCATGTGGGAGACCCAGGTGGAGTTCCAGGCTCCTGGCTTCAGCCTGGGCCAAGTCTAGCTGTTGTGGGCATTTGGGGAGTGAACCAGCTGCGGGAAGATCTCTCTGTCACTCTGCCTTTCAAATAAATAAAAATCAATAAACTTAAAAAAGAAAGTGCATTCCTCCCTCCACCCCCCAATGCTTTCATAACCCTGTAGGCTTATCTCTATGGGAGTACTAACCACATGCTACTAATTATTAATTTATATGTCTGTCTTCCCCACTGCACTGTGAGTGGTTTGCAGGAACGCCAGGACCACAGAGATGCCATTTGGTAGGCATTGGATCTATCTCACATTTTGAAGATGTTGTCTCCCAGGGCTGGGACAAGAACTTAATGAAGTGTCTTTGAGTGTGTTCATCATATAGTCAGTCAACGTTTATTGAGACTTTGCCATGGTCATTTACCAATGTGGTGCAGGTGAATATTCTGCATAACTGAAGTTTCCCATCAATACCATATTTAGCCTCTGGGACAGTTTCCTCATCTATAATAGCCTGCTTTGTTCATGTCTAGTGGACTCTCGCGATAAACACTTAATCCCAGACCTCTCAATAGTGTTCTCAGAAGAGTGCTTTGCACACAGTGCTTAGGAGATATTTGTAAACAAGCATGCTCCTTCTTGATATATTGGGCTGTTTCCTCATCTTGTCTTAAATGTTGCAACAGAAACAGTGCTAAGCACTTTACATGGGTTATCTCTTCAATCTTCACGATTCTATGAGCTAGATAGTAATATCGTTCCCATTTTATAGGGGTTCAGCAATTTACATAAGGTCACACAGGTACTAATTGGAACACTTAGACCCTGGCCTTTGGAGTGAAGTGTGACCCAAAGTCACTAGGGTATGCCTGGAACATGTTAGACTTTTGGTAATACTCAACTGAAGGAATACTGCTCCCAAGGGAAGGGAAAGACGGGAACTCTTACTGTCCTCCCCACTTAACTCTCGAGGTCTCTTGCACCTTATTTCCTTTCTCACTGTGTCTCATTTACTTCTTTTCTTTTCTTTTTTAAGATTTATTTATTTGAAAGGCAGAGTTACAGAGAAGCACAGGCAAAGAGAAAGTCTTCTACCCACTGGTTCACTCCCTAGATGGCCGCAATAGCCAGAGCTGCGCCAATCCAAAGCCAGGAGCCAGAAGCCAGGAGCTTCCCACATGGGTGCAGGGTCCACTGCTTTCCCAGGCCATTGCAGAGAGCTGAATCTGAAGTGGAGCAGCCAGAACTCAAACCAGTGCCCTTATGGGATGCCGGTACTGCAGGCGGCGGCTTTACCTGTTACGCCACAGCTCCAGCCCCCCATTTACTTCTAACATTTACTCAACAAACATTCTGGAGGGGTCACTGAGTGCCAGGCAGTGGGCCAGAAACTAGTGATACATAGGTGACTGAAACATGGCCTCTGCTGCTAGGAGCTTATAGTTAGGGGTTGCAGATAATTATCTTACAGCAAGATTGTGAGAGCAAGAGGAGGGAGTGGCCTAACTGCCTGGGAGACTGGACTCCACCTTATGCTGAGCCTGGGTGTGAAGGGGATACTATGGAAGGTGCTGGCTCCTTGGGGATGGGTAAAGCATGAGAGTGGCCCAGGACCAGGCAGGGACCTGGTCTGGTAGGGCCTTAGTGTACAGCGCTAAGAGGTTTGAGTTTTTCCAATGGTTGGATTTATCTGGCATTTCCTTTCAAGGGCAGGTGCTAAGGGACTGGGTCATGCTGTACTTTGGCTCTGACCTCTTATCTAAGCTCTAGGACTAAACTCACATAAAGCTATAGCCCACCATTTGTGAACGTATTTTCCCCAATTTTTCATGTCTTCTGAGTTCCCTAATTCTGCCCGTATTCACACCATCCAGTCCCACAAGCCGTCACTGGATCACTGCATACAAAGCACTGCTCCAGGAGCTGCTGGAGATACAAATGTCAGTCTCACTGAAACCGCGTCCTTGCTCCGGTAGTTCCTTCTAGTAGGAGAGCCTGTAGTGGTGAGGGCCAGGCAGGGGACAGACAAGTAGACAACCCGGCGGCGGATAGTCCAGCCCACTTGAGGGCACCGCCACACGTCTGCCTCCTCATGCTGGCTGCCAGAGTGAAGTGATCCAGCGTAGACTGTGAATCCCGTGCGTGCTGGACAGGTGTCGGCAGAACTTGACACACAGCCTTGCACATCCTAGGTGGTCAATAAGTGTATGATGGATGAATGATGCAAGTCTCACTACAGCCTCCCCAGAAATCTTCCCTGCAATAAAAGTCAGACTACCCACTTGGCCCTCAGGACTAGCCACCACCAGCTACAGTTCCGTCTTCTCCTTTCACCGCCTGGCAGGTCAGTGATTCACTGTTCTTGCCCGGGGCCACTTGTATTCTCCCACCTCCGTTTCTGGAAATCCTCTTGCATCTCCTAATGCTAGGGCTCGTCCAAGTTTATGGGCTCGTAGAGAAGGCTTCCATGGCCAGCTGCTCCCTCCCGCTAGAACCTCCCAGCCACCCCGGGTCAGCCCCCAGCATGCAGAGCCTGCCTCGGGTCTCTCCTGGGCTCACCCCGCTGGAGGGGGAACCCTTAGCCGGGGGCCGAGCCCTAGAACTTTCTCCAGAGTCCTAAACTGGGCCTGTTGTAAACAGGCGAGTGGCCGAGAATGGGGCCATCAGAGGCTGGACGTCAGGAGGAAGCCGTGTGCTACCGTGGCGGGCCAGGCCGCAGCCACCGGCCGAGGCGGGCTGCGAGATGGGAGGGAAGGGGTGGGGAGCCGGGGCTGGGTGTGCTTCCTGCCCCGGGATCTGGCGGCCCGCCTCTGCCTCCGCCCCTCCGGCCGAGCCGGCGCTGGACGGCCCCTCCTGCCTCGGCCGGTCGCCCAATCAGCAAGCGCCCCCCGCCCGGCCCGCCCCTCCCCCTCTGGTGACAGAAAGTCGGCCCAGCAGATGAGGAAGTGGCAGGCAGGCTGGCCCTGGGGACTCCTCTCTGGTCCTGCTCCCTCCGAGCCCTCCATCGCTGCCCGCCTGGCCCCTACTGGTGAGTCTGGACCTGCTAGGGCTGTCCATGTGCCGGCGCCCCCTGCCTGGCTAACCCGGCCCAGCCCTGCCCTTCTCTGCTCTGCCCTGCCCTGCCCTGCCCAGGCTGTGGGCGAGGCTGTTCCTGGGGCGAGTGGGTGGGAGGTCCCAGCTCCCTGGGGCCGGGCCTCGCCAGCACCCTCCTTCCCCCGGCACCCCCGTCTGTGGCCCCCACTTGCTTACACCTAGGCCTTCCTCCACCACCTCCTGAGCTTGCTCTCCTCCCTTCCTCCCCTTTCTCCTCCCTCTCCTTTGCTGGTCTTGCTTTCCCTTCCATCCATCTTAAAGGAAGGAAGGAGCAGCCTGAGTGCCCCCAAGGGGACACACCCAGATTTCCAAGTGTGGGGACAGGTCCTTCCAGGAAGCCTTGAGTCGCCCTGGATCTTCAGGGTACCTGTGTGTGTGTGGGTGGGGAGGGCCAGGGGAGTAGTGCACCTGGCTGGGGCCGGGGTGGGGGGTGGCTGGGAGAGAGAACCAGCTGGGAAACTCACATGTGGAACTGTGTGTTAGAGCACATGCCCAAGCCGGGGGCCTGGCCGCTGCCTAGGCTGACTGAGGCAGAGTGAGGATTGTGGTATGGGTGACCCAGGGCAGGTGTGTGTGGTGTGGGTGATCGGGTGTTCCCTCACCTTCCAGTGGCTCACACGTGTGAGTAGACCTATGTGTGCAACTTGCAGCGGGCATGGACTTGCACTGTAAGCATGTGCCATTTGCACATGTTAAAGTGGGGTCTCGAAGGGCATTGTGGGAGCACCAGTGTGAGTGTGTCCAGGGCAGATGTGAGGCATATCATTGTCCTTGGAGGCCAGTCCCTGCGGGGTGTCAGGGGCAGTGCCCTCTCTGGCTGCGCTCCTCTGGGCTCTTCACTGCTTGCCGCCCGCCGGCCGCCAGCAGGAGGTGTGTGAGCTCTGTGTGTTTGTGTGCCAGCCCTCAGTGCAGTGCGGTGTTTGTTATGGAGGTGGTGGGGGGTGGAGGGCCGGGTGGCCGGCAGGTGTGTGTGAGTGTGAGGGTGTGCACGTGGATTGCAAGGCTAGGGGCACGGCTGTGGGGAGTCTGAGTCTACGTGGGCCAGCTGGGTGGGATGGGGGAGCCCCGGGAGGTGCCTGTGTGCAGGGGGCACGCCACACCTCTGGTGGGAGGTGTCAGAGGTGAATTTCTTCGTTCAGCACTTGCACAGATTGGTGTCTGGACTCACGGAAACGGGAGCACCTGCTGCCGCCGTTTTCTGAAAGTCTCAAGTCCCAGGCTCTCCTGGGCCTGGGCAGAGGCTTTTGTGTCCCTGCGCCCTCCCCCGACATTCCTTCAGGCCCTGAGGGGGAGGGGGCCTAGCCTATTAGGACCCCTCCCTGAGGGAGGGGAAGATTCCTGAGACCTCCCCCACTTCCCCACCTCCTCACATGCCACTGGCTTCCCTGCCCCTCCCTGGAGGGAAGGGTGCTTGTACCCATTCTGAAGTAGGGCAAACTAAGAATTTACGGCTAGTTCAGGAGAGGATGCTGGGAGTGGATTTTCAGCAATTCCTTGGGCCAAAGCTGGCGTTGGGGCTGGGGCGGGATGGGGGGGTGGGGGAGGAGGGATTTTCAAAGAACCTAGCACCTTCATTCTTGAAGCTCTGGTCTATGGTGGGTGGGTGGTGAGTCTGGGGCTTTATTTGGCTTTCCCAATCCTGGTGGGTCCTGCTCCCCAGGCACTGACCTGTGGCCTGGACCCACCCTCCACCCCATGCCCAGTACAGCGGGGGCGGGCAGAGGGCGGGGCTGCTGCCAGATCTAGTCAGACAGGTGGAGCGGCCGGGGCAGGAGTCTCAAAGAGGAGAGCTCTAGGAGAGAAAGGGCAGCGACCAACCGAGAGAGCGCCAGAGAGCGCCGGAGAGGAGAGGCTGGAGGTGAGCGCTCGCTCGCTCGCTCGCTCGGGAAGGCAGAGGACAGAGCCTGGGGAGGTGAGCAGCCCTGCAGGGAAGAGGAGGAATCCCAGGTGCAGAAGGTTCCGGAAGGGACCAGGGAGGGGAGTGTCCCAGCAGGGGAGAGGAGGAACCCTCGGGGGACGGGAGTCCCAGGCGGGGACTGAAGGGGAGAGGGTGAAAGGGAGAATCCCTGTAGAAAAAAAACTGCCGGGCGCTGGGGTGGTGAGTGACTCCAGCAAGGAAGGGAGCGGTTAGTTTGGAGATGAGCGCCCGGTTGGCTGGTGAGGTGAGATTCCGGGAAGAGAGGGTTCTCTTGTGGAGGAAGGGGGAGGAGAGGGGAGGCAGCAACCAAATCTCTGGAGGGGAGCGGAGAGTGAGGGGAGTGAGGGGAGTGAGGGGCGGGAAAGAAGGGAGGAGGAGCCCATCCCAGGCAGGCAGGAGGTATTCAGATCCACTACCCCCGCTGAACTGCTGCCTGCTCTTCCCAGGCCCCAGCGACACCTTCCTTTCTCCCTCTGTCCTGTCTGCTTCTGGGTCTGGTCTTCGTGGGTCAGGTGTGGGATAGGGGTGCGCGGTGGGCCTTGTCTGACGTCCACGCTCCGTACCTCCGCAGAGTTCTTCGCCAGGATGGAGGCTGTTGTGAACTTGTACCATGAGATGATGAAGCATGCAGGTAAAATGCTGTCCAGTAGCCCCGGAGGGAGGCTGTCTCCTGGTGGAGCGCCCCTCTCAACACGTCGACCCTTTGTGTCCCCGCCTCATGTCTGTAAGCCTGGTAAGCCTGGGAACCTGGTGACTCTTCCTGATGCTTTGACCCTTATTCACAGATCCCCGGATGCAGGGCTACCCTCTGATGGGGTCCCCCCTGCTGATGACTTCCATTCTCCTGACCTATGTGTACTTTGTCCTCTCACTGGGGCCTCGCATCATGGCCAATCGGAAGCCCTTCCAGCTACGTGGCTTCATGATTGTCTACAACTTCTCCCTGGTGGCACTCTCTCTATACATCGTCTATGAGGTGGGCCTGGGGCGTCAGGGTGTTGATTCCCAAGTGGGCTACGCCAGAGGGGCTCACAGCCATTCCTCAGGGGGAGAGGGGAGGGCATGCTAGCAGGGGGAAAGTGGTGGTCTAATCCACACCCTTTCCTAGTTCCTGATGTCTGGCTGGCTGAGCACTTATACCTGGCGTTGTGACCCCGTGGACTACTCCAACAGCCCTGAGGCTCTCAGGGTGAGTAGGGATTGGGGCTAGATCGCAAGCAACCAGGGGGAGAGGCGCAGCTTGGGTGTGATCTGTGGCTCAGTTTAGGGAGGCTCTTGGAGCAGCGTGTGGGGTCCTAAGGCTGCCCTGACTTCTTGCAGATGGTTCGAGTGGCCTGGCTCTTCCTCTTCTCTAAGTTCATTGAGCTGATAGACACGGTGAGTAGTTGGATGTGAGGGCTCGAGGGGAGGGAGTGGGGAGAGGCCCTAGCTCTGAACCACGGCCCCCCTCTTCTCTCAGGTGATCTTTATCCTCCGGAAGAAAGACGGGCAGGTGACCTTCCTCCATGTCTTCCATCACTCAGTGCTCCCCTGGAGCTGGTGGTGGGGGGTAAAGGTGGCCCCAGGTGAGTGGGGAAGGCCACTGGGGGAAGAGCGGTGGGCGAGGGGAGCTGAGGCTCCATCCTCATGAGCCTTCTCGACGTCCACTCACAGGAGGGATGGGCTCTTTCCACGCCATGATCAACTCCTCCGTGCATGTGGTCATGTACCTGTACTATGGGTTGTCTGCCCTCGGCCCTGTGGCGCAGCCCTACCTCTGGTGGAAAAAGCATATGACGGCCATTCAGCTGGTGAGGAGCCTGGGCCTGGCCCACAACACCCCCACCCCTCCTCCCCGACTTCCCAGCCTGTCTCACCTTTGATCCCATCCCTCCCCACTCAGTGTTTGTCTCCCCTCCAGTTCCCTCACTCCCCTCTGACCCTTACTTTATCCTAGATCCAGTTTGTCCTGGTCTCGCTGCACATCTCCCAGTACTACTTCATGCCCAGCTGCAACTACCAGTACCCAGTCATCATCCACCTCATCTGGATGTATGGCACCATCTTCTTTGTGCTCTTCTCCAATTTTTGGTATCAGTCTTACACCAAGGGCAAGCGGCTGCCCCGTGCACTACAGCAAAATGGAGCTCCAGGTATCGCCAAGGTCAAGGCCAACTGAGAAACAAGGCCTAGATAGGCGCCCACCAAAGTGCCTCAGGACTGCACCTTGGGCAGCATCGTCAGTGTCCTCCCCACCTACACCTGTGACCAGGGCTTCAGGGGTCAGGACTGAGCAGGGGACTGACTCTCCCCTCCCCACGGCTGGTCTACAGGGACCACTGCTTCCGTTCCTCACCCACTTCTCCAGGCCAGCTCCAGGAATGTGGCCTCATTGCCCTCTGCCACTCCAGAGCTGGGGGCTGAAAGGGCTGGACACTTACCTCCCCCTCCCTGCCTTAAACTTGGGAGAGGAGCACTCAGGGCTGGCCCTCACCAGGGTCTTGTGGCCTTTTTCCTCACACTGAAGAGGTCAGCAATAATCTGTCACTGTGGACCCAGGCTCCCTCGTCCACTCCACACTGAAGCAGGAGCTTCTGGGCCAAAGGTCAGGGTGAATGGGGGCCTGGGAATACAGCCTGTGGAGGCTGCTCACTCACTGCGTCATAATTAAAAGTGACAGAGGAAACCACAGGCTGTGTGTGTGCCATGTGTGATGGAGGTGGGGTACACAGCCTGCTTACCATGTCCATAAGCAGGAGCGATGGTCAAGGCTCCCTCAGGACAGTTCCAGCTCTGACTGACCATAGTACAGGGAGCCCCTGGGACAGAGATCACGCAAGGTGAGGAAAGGGAAACATGACTTTATTAGAAAAATAAAAAACTGAGGGGATGGGTTGGGCCTCAACGGATGCCTTGGTGGATGAGGCTGCTTTTGGATGCGCTGGCTTTTTCCCGCTCCCGCCGCCGTGCAGGGTCCAGCTCGAAGCAGCGCCACAGCCTTAGGGTCTCATCTGCTGCTGCCGATGCCACTGTGGCCCCGTCCGGGCTCATGGTCAGACTCAGGACCCGGGCTGTGTGACCTGGGGCAGTTGAGGAAAATGTACATGCATATGTCACACCAAAAGCCTTCCAATTTTGATGGCTACCTTAGCTCTTTATAATAGCTTTATTGAGACAGAATTCCTAAAGTTATCCTTTAAAAGTCTACAACTTAGTGGTTTTTGGTCTACTCAAAGATATGCAACCATCACAGCAACCTAATTTCAAAATAATGCCATCCTCCCCACTCCCCTTCTCTTCCAAACCCTGGCAACCATTAACCTGTTGTCTCTGAATTGGCCTCTGGTCACTTTGTATAAAAGGAGTCCTACAGTATGTGGCCTTCTATGTCTGGCTTCTTGCATTTGGCCACCTACCTTTGAGCTCAGCCACCTTGGCCATGGTTGGGTACTTCCAGATGACCAGCTGGTTCTGTGCAAAGCCATGGCCTGAGATGAGCTCCTTGTAGTGGGGAGACCAGAGGATGGAGCACACCTGTGGAGAGGAAGGCATGTGCAGACATTCAGCCAAGGCTATCCAATCAAAACACAGGCCATTAGAGTGTCAGGCTCCCTGCCAGGTGCCACAGACTCAGGCTTGGATGATCACAGTCCTCACAGAAGTGCTTGGAGAGAGAGGAGTTATTCATTTTACAGATGAGGAATCAATCAGAAGGTAGTTCAACAAGTTGCCTAAGGGCTCCAGCACGTTAAGTTAGCAGGGAACAGAGCCAGAGTTTGAGTATGGCCCGTATGGTTCTAGAGCCCATGTGTTCTAGAGGGAAGGCTGTGCTCCGGGGAGCTGGGGGTGGGAAAGGAGAGGAGACGGGAGTGGGCACGGGGAGGCCCATGAGCAAGAGCCCCGATGCGGCTTATGTGCTGTAGGTGGTGGGGAGCCATTACAGGTTGGAGGAGAGTGACAGCACTGAGACCACAGTGCAGAGGCTACACTGGAGAATGCTTGGCCACCAGGGAGGAAGCCATTGTGCAGGCCACAACTGGAAGGAGGTGGCGGCTGAGGGGAGGGGCTGGGGGGACACAAGGAATCCTGGTGGTGAGGACTATGAAAGATACCAGGAAGTGCTGCGGATTTCTGAGCACGTTCTTCCATTCTGAAGCAATGAAAGAGAAGGAAAAGGAGCGCATTTCAGGGAGGCGAGGGGGAGTGGAACACAATGAGGTGAAGGGACCTCCAGGACACAGGGTTGGAGGTAAGCCATGGGCTTGTTGGAAATGGAGCTCATGAGAGCTGAGTCGGAAGTTCGGAATCATGAAGCAGAGTTGGCAGAGCCACTGGAGTACACACATTGGCCCAGGAGGACTACACAGAGCTAGATCACACCCAGGAGAGGCTACCTGGGAATGGGCGTCCACAGCACTCAGACAGGCCCCGGAGCACACGTTCCAGATGCGGATGTGTCGATCACTGGTGCCCCCTCCTGTCGCCAGGATATTGGACTGCCAGGGACACCAAGCTACAGCCTAGGTAGGATAAAGGTGGGGTCAGGCACTAGGAGCTATAGGGCTCCAGAGGAACCCCGTCCAATCTCATCATCCCATCTCCCCACCATCACAGGCCCCAGGTCACAAGTGAGGGTCTGCAGAGGCATCAACCCATCCCAGCTCTCACCTTGACAGCCCCTTGATGCTGGGTGAATGTTTGCAGGGGAACCCAGCCGCCCTCTCCAGGAGCACTAGGCCACACATTGACCAAGTTATCGTTGCCTCCACTAGCCAAGTGCCGTCCGTCTGGGGCCCAGCGCAGCCCACACACTTCCTGGCTGTGGCCACTCAGGGTGGCCACGTGGTGTTCTGCTACCCGAACATCATGGTGGTGGATATGGCCGGAGCGTGAACCACTGTGGGAGGGAAGAAGGGAATCGGGTTCCATGGCATATCAAAACCACCAAGGCCAGAGCTGCTTCTGTTCAGGGATGTACAGGGGGTGTTCACACATCAAGGAAAATGCCCAGCACAAAAAAGCTAACGTGGATTTCAAATGGGAAAGTGTACCCAATAAACTTAACCTTAAATTCTACGCTTTTACAAACTTTTTAAAATACCCTCATAAATGCAGGGGCACGGTGGGTGGAAATCACGTTTATTTTTCCAGGTTGGCAAAAACCACTGACCTGGAGAGGATATAGCTGTTCCAGCTCAGGGAGCCCACTCGGGCAGAGTGACTGGTCATGTTTCGAAGCCGTTTTTGCTGCTGCACATCCCAGAGCTAGAGAAGAAAGACCATGAGGATCAGAGACTGGGACTCAGTAGGCCCCAGGGCCTGGTGACACAGGGCAGGGACAAGTCTCACCTGCACCTCAGCACTGCTGGTGCCCACAGCCAGGTAGTTGCCCTCTTTGATCCAGGCCACAGAGGATACGTAGTCCCCAGGCTGCTCCATTTGCAACAGCTGCAGGATGTCACCAGAGCTTGCACTCCACAGGTACACGCTGTTGTCCAGTGCTACTGCCAGAACATTCCCAGAGCTCCAGTCCATGAGGTTCAGGTCTGCCAGAGGCGGAGAGGGACGGCCATGAGCCTTCCTTGTTTGCCTGGCTCCCAGCCCTTTCTCCATCCACAGGGCAAGGCTGCACTTACAGTAGTCATTTCGGATTTCAGGGGCATCCAGGATCCGGTCTGGTAGGGAGGGAATGTAGCGACAGGTCTTCCGGCTGGAGCCGGGCGTGGCTTTCTGGCTGTACAGTACTTTCAGTCTGTTCTGGTAACCTGTGGCAACCAAGTAGGTCTAGATGCTGGGCAAACTGGCACTGCCTTGCCCTTAGCCTTGGGTGGGAAGAGCAGACAGACATGGCCTCCCTCCCCTCCCCTCCCCGCCGCGCCCCCCGCCCTGGGGATAGACTGACAGCTCCCTCCAAGAACCAGGAACATCAGGTCTCACCCTCTGGGGCATTCTGTGGTTTCCCACTGAGCCGAAGGATCTTGGCCTCCTCCACATCAAAACCGTTCAGGTTCAAAGCCCATGCTTTCTGATGCTCCTGGCATACAAGGGCGGGGTGAGGCAGGGGGTATCATCCCAAGGACACAGTCGGGTCCCGCCCTGCGCCCCTGGGGGGGGGGGCACATACCTTCTTGGTGGGCGACTGGCTGTTTTCTGGCTGGTTCTCCTTGCTCAGGAGGAAGCTCGCCACCTCCATCTGGGAAGCGCTGCGTTGGGGAATATAGCGGTCACCGCCGGGTTTGCTAGGGGTGGTCTGTCCCTTGGAATTAGACTTGCCTGGGGCAAGGAGAGAGAAGCCAGACCGTCTGCCCAGGCTCCCGGCAGAGGAAGGGTGCCGGCTGCTCTCAGCCAGTCTCGCTGCCTCCCGGCGCCCCGCCTCGCCCCACTGACCAGGAGTGCGGCCCGGGGTTCTGCCGGCGCTGTGGGATCGGTTGGCTGCCCGCATGGGGGACGGGGCCGGCCCCGCGGTTTCCTTGGCCTTGCGCTGCCAGCGCGCAGGGGGTGCATTGGGGATGGGTGCGTCCAGCTGCAGCAGCGAGTGCAGGTCACTCTCGAACACGAACTGCGCCATGGCAGCGCCGCGAGCGGGAGGGGTCCTGGGAGCTGATGCTCGCCGAGCCTGTGGGAAGAGAGGAGACCGTGTTCCGGGAACCATGCGGGGCTCCTTCTCCACCGGCCGGCCATCGGCGCCACCCACCACGGCAGCTCCTCCGTGCCCGGACTCCCCTGGCCGCGACAGCCCCCTCCCCGTTCGGCTCGACCCAGCGCCCTCTCACCGTGCGTACGGAACAGATTCCAATCCCGGACCGGCTTCGGCACGCCAGGCCTACGCTACTTAAACTCTCCGCTCTGAGCATTCATTGGCTCCTTCAAAACCCAACCGTCGCAACCGTCCCTCTCGCCCATTGGCCGCTACGGCCCAGGGGGCGGGTCTTCCGGGGTACGCCGCCGGTCTCACGAGAGCGAAAGCCGCTAAGGAGTGTGATTTGATGACAGGTTTAAAGCCCAGCCCAGGGACTTGGTGTCCGAGAGAGGGGCGGGGCGCGGCGCGGCTGGGGCCAGGCGTGGCCTGGTCGCTTCCCCCGGTTCCTCTGCGTGCCTGGGGCAGGGCCGGGGACCGAGTGCCGGCAGCATCTGCTAGCTGGGAAGGGAAGCACGCTTCTGTTTGTTGTTTCCCACGCTGGGAAAATGAGGCCGAAAGAGGGAAAGTGAGTTCCTTTAGGTCAAGAAAAAGGGCCGGGATTCGGACCTGCCTGTCTGGAAAGGTCTAGTCAGCCTGAGCGCCCTGTGGGAGACCCCGTGGCTTCCTCTTCCCCGGGCTCGATAGGTGTCAGGAATCCCGGAGATCCGTTAGTGGCGCGCCCTCCCCAAGGGCAACATCAGGGTGGGTGAGGGGTGTGCTTGAGGTCACACGGAGAAGTGGGCCAGAATCCAGGTCTGACTCCCATTCAGGCCAGCGCTCCGACGATGACTTGAATGAATCGTGCCAATGGGCCGGGAGGCGAGGCAGCAACTATAGTGGGTACCCCCGCCCGCCTGCCAACGACTGCGTTAAGTCAGTTTACAAAACGTGGTTGGGTTCACTCTTTAATCCCTAAGGTACGCTGTCGTCGTTTTACAGAAAAAGAAACTGAGTCAAATGAGCTTAGAAACTTGCCCAAAGGCATACAGCCAAGAACTAAGTGGTGGACACAGGATTAAAACTATCCGACTCTTGGGAATAAGAGAGGAAGGAGATGTACAGTTCGGCACTTACCCCAAGGGTAAAGCTATGGGACTCCAAATCCCATTAAGTTGGCAGGTACCAAGGCCATCTTACTAGTTAAAGTGATCAGTTTAAGTTCATAACTGATCATAAAGATAGGATTAAATGTAAAAGGGATCACATAAATAAGAACAGTGTCTGCTAATAATAATTGATAGAATTAAAAAGGAGTGAACAATCCAACATGGGAAGCGGGATACACAGCAGACTCAGAATGGCAAACGCCCGAAACAGCGCTCTGGCCTCAGAATCAGCCCTTAAGGCAATCGGTTCTGGCTAAAAAGCCCATAAGAGCATTTCAGGCATGAAAAGCCAAGACACTGTGGCAAAAAATGACCTAAATGAAAGATCTCTGTGAGTGAGATCCTGGTGGAAAGAAGGACCATCAAAGAAGGAAGTACCTTTCTCTGAAGGGAGGAGAGAACTTCCACTTTGATGATGGCCTTGTCTAAATAATGTTGGAGTTTGTGAACTCGAGAGACTTCCATAGCCTTGGCAGCTCATGACAAGAGCCTCGGGTAGGGGCTGGCACCGTGGCTTACTTGGTTAATCCTCTGCCTGCGGCGCCGGCATCCCATATGAGCACCAGTTCTAATCCAGTTGCTCCTCTTCCAGTCCAGCTCTCTGCTATGGCCTGGGAAAGCAGTGGAGGATGGCCGAAGTCCTTGGGCCACTGCACCCGCATGGGAGAAGCACCCGGAAGAAGCACCTGGCTCTTGGCTTCGGATCGGAGAGCTCTAGTCGTAGCAGCCATTTGGGGAGTGAACCAACAGAAGGAAGACCTTTCTCTCTCTCTCTCTCTCTCTCTCTCTCTCACTGTCTATAACTCTACCTGTCAAAAACAAAAAACAAAAAACACAAAAAAACAAGAGCCTCAGGTGATCACTGACGTCATAAATAAGAGTGTCAATTGTTAACAACAACAGAAGTCACTATGCACTTGCTCTCCATGTAAGACCTCTGTCCTTAATGAGTTGTACTATGAGAATTAGTGGTAAAACTAAGCTTCAAACAGTACCTTAAACTTTGTG